>NC_142504.1:98329732-98641271 GCF_057876585.1 Rhinolophus sinicus
GTGATAGTTTCGTGCCCTGTCTACTCCGGCCAGAGGGGTGTGTGGAGTGCAGGTTCCACGTCCCCCTCTCTCGGCTTCTCAAGTGTGAGCAGCAAGGTGACCTGCAGATGAGCTGCCTCTCGGAGTTAGCCTTTCTCGCTTGCAGACTGTCCAGTCTGCCTCCCAAAGCATGTTGTTAGCAAATGATCTCCAAGTGCCTCGTGTGTCTGGTGCTGGGAAGAGCAGTGGACAAAACCAAGCCCCTGCCCTCTTGGAACCTGCAGGGAGACAGACGACAGACAAGTTGGTAATGTCAGGGTGAGGTGTGCTAGAGGGAAGTAAGGCAGGAGGTGAACGTACACACAGGCTGCTCAGGGAAGCCCTGGCTGATGTGGTGACATTGGGCAGAGCCCTGAATAAAGTGCAGGAGGAAGGTGTCTGGATATGTGCTGGCCGAGACTCCCCAGGTGACCAAAGCACAAAGGCCTGGAGTCAGAAATGTGTCCGTGGGTAGAGCACACACGCCAATGGCCGTCAGCGCCTTCACTTTGCCTGCCCCACGCCGTCCCCTCCCCTGGATTGTCTCTCGCTCTCCACCTGCTCATCATTTGAGCAATTCAAAGCCTACCTCTGCTCATTCGTCCCAAAATGGTTTCTTTTCTGCGTATCTGCTGAACCCAGGTCTCCACCAAGTTCTGACCGAGATAAAGAGAGGAAGGAGGTCCGGTCCCTGAGACCCTGTCTCTGGTCAGTGCGGCCGGCTCCGACCTGTCCCCCAGACTGCAGCCTTGATGGTCTGCACACTCCCCGAGCAGTATCCCCTCGAGCCCTTCTGAAGGGAATGCTTGTGGCTCCTGCTGGGAGGTCCCATAGGCTGGGTGGGTGGGTGGGTGTGCAGAATTTGCATTTCAGGCCAGCGGTAGGAACAGTCCCCCTGGGTTGTGTGTGGTTTCACCTCTGTTTGGACGCATCATGCCCGCACCAAAAACCTTGACTCCCTGTAACGCGGGGTGTCATGCGGGGTCTTAGCTCCCACTCTCCGCACAAGAACACAGGACATGGTGAGGCCAAAAAGGAACACCCACGGAGCCATAGATAGGGGAGTCATACCACTATATTCTCACTGGTGGCTGGGTTGAAGTCACAGGAAACAGGAGCCACACGATCCGCAACCTGCCATCCGCTTTTCTGCCAACCGACCTCACTTGCTAACTGCAATCCCCGCTTGCTAGCTCAGCCATGGCAGTTATATCAGCAGCTAATTGGCTAACTGGTTACAGCGGATGGCCATGTAGTCACAGCCGATGGCCATCTACCATCCGAGCCAGCACCTTTCCACGTGAGGCTGAGAGCCTGGAAAATGCTCTCTGGGACTCTGTCCCCACACCCCGTTGTCAGTCAGTGGACGAGGATGCTCACCCTAAAAATCCCTCCTCTTGTGTTCTCCTCACCCTCTACCCTTCCTTTAAAGCAAACAAACAAACAAACAAACAAAAAGCCACATAAATCATATCAACCAACATTTAGTGAATCCCTGCTGTTGGCAGGAGCTACACGCGGTGTTACGGGGCAGCAAAGATGAATGTGGCACTGTCCCTGCCTTCAGGAAGTCAGCAGTTCAGAGTGGAAAATGTCTTCCTTGTGTGGAATGCCGACTGAGTGGGAGGGACAGGGCACTCGCGCAGTGGGAAGCAAGAGAGGGCACCGTGGGCTGGGGCAATCCGGAAGTCTCCAAGGAAAGCTGGGAAGTGGCCTGGTCTTTGAAGGATGGAAAAGAGAGAAGGGCTGAGATGGAGGGTTCCAGCAGCTAGAAGAGCCATGTGGAGCAGATGTTCCAGATAGAGGGTCACCTGATGGACGTGATGATTCCTGGGGTGGGGGAGTGGGTAGAGATGGAACTGAGATGGGTGTAGGGCTTGGGAGAAGAAGCCCTGGCCAGCAAAGGGAACAGTGCAAGAAGTGGTTGGTGGGGTTTGAGGAGAACAGGATGGTAGAGCTTCTCAAGCCGTGCCTGGAGACACTTCCTACTGGGGGGTTCAAGAAAAAATGAATTTAAAAAACACGGCAGAAAATAACAAATTGTTGGCAAGGACGTGGAAAAACTCAGAATGCTCAGACATTGCTGGAGCGAATGGACAATGGTGCAGCCACGGTAGAAAACAGTCTGTGAGGCCCTCAAAAGAGCTAAACATGGAGTTGCCACGTGACCCAGCCATTCCACCCCTACGTATGTACCCAAGAGAATTCAGAACACATGTCCACGCAAAAACTTGCCCACGGATGTTCATGGCACCGTTGTTCATAACTGCCCAAAAGTACAAACAGCCCACATGCCGACCGACTGATGAATGGATAAACAAACTGTGGTGTAAACATACGATGAAATATTATTCAACCGTGAAAAGGAATGAAAAACTGATGCCTGCCACCACTTGGATGACCTTTAAAAACATTGTGTTAAGTAGAAGACAGGCACAAAGGACCACGTATTGTATTCCAGTAGGCAAATCCTTAGAGACAGGAGATTAACGGTTGCCAGGGGAGAGGGGAAAGGGGAACTAACTGCTACTGGGTGTCGGCTTCTTTTGGGGGCGATGAAGATATTCTGGAATCAGACAGTGGTGATGGTTGCATAACCTTGTGACTGTATTAAAAGTCACTGACTTGTGTACTTTAAAATGGTGAATTTGATGTTATATGAAGTATATCTCAAATTAAAAAGCCAGAATGGGACGGGGGCGTGGCCGGTGCCGGCCCTGAGCAGCCTGGCCATGCATGGCCTTGGTCAGGAAGCGAGTCCAGCCTCTGGGGAAGTCAGTGGAGCCTTGGTTTTGCAGAAGAGCACTTTGATTTCTGGAAGTCCTCCTATATAGCCAGGGCCCAGGAGCCCCTGAGACCAGGCTGAGCCTCCCCTCACCAATCAGGAAGTGTTTCAGCTCATTTCTTTTCTGAAGAGGATTTCTGCTGATCGGTTGTTAACAGCTGATGAGCCCAGCGTACTTGCCGCCGCCTTCAAACCCACCGGCAGCCTCGCTCTGCCACGGCCTCTCATTGCAGCCTTCTGCCCTGGCCGGAGCGCCCAGGCTCTCAGACTACAGTGGTTCTCCAGCAGCTCAGCTCCTGTCGGAGAAATCAGTGCTTCCTGGTGCAGAGTTCCTGCTGCCCTCTGACCCTTGGAGAGGCTTGTTCCAGGCTGCATCAGGGCTGAGGGGGGAGGGGGTGCCCAGCTGCCGGGGGGCTGGGAGCGGGCGCCCCAAGAGGTGTTCTCTCTCCCCTCTTTTCCACAGCTCTTGCAATCTCAGGACGTAAAGGAAGATGCCGTCCTGTGCTGCTCAATGGAGGTAAGCAGTGTGGCGCAGACTTCTCTGACCTCTGACCTGGTGTGTCGCTCATGCCTCACACCTGTGGGGTCCACAAGGCCAGGGCAAGGGTGTGTCAGGCGGGCTTCCTGAGTGAACATGCACTTGTGCATTTAGAATTGTCAGTCCAAAACCAGAGTAAAAGACCAGCCCACCTCTGGCTAGAGGGAGAGAGAACTGTTGGCTCTAGAGAAGAAAACACCTGGAGGGCTTCTGCTAGCATTGTCCTCTTTCCCTCTGTCCCCAAGACCACCTTCTCCTTCCACCAGGCACACCACGCAAATGATTAAGACGTTCCAGGTGACCCCCTGGGCTTTGGTGCTGTGGGGTTGGGGGTGGGTGTCTGAGGCTTGAATCTCCCTTGTTGACACTGTCCACTTCAAAGCAGCCCCCTTGGGAGGTGCCACTCCTGTTCCCAAGGTGTGGCTACTGCTCATTGAAACTCTTCCTCTGAGATCTTTCTTCAGACACTTGGCTCTGGCCTAGTCACGGGGGCAAACCTTTGCCCTTGGCAAACAGCCCAGAGTCATTCAAAGTGGAGTGCAGTGAGGGGAGCGGCTTCCAGCATGAGCACCCAGGACACGTCAGGCTCTGTGAGCACACCTCTCACGTGGCTGCTGCCACTGCCAGGGCCACTCCCGAGAACCGCAGGGGCCAGAAGTGCTGGAGCCCAGATGCAGCCTGAGGTGTAGGGGACCCTCCCTCCATTCATCTGTTGGGCTCCAGCTGGGTGCCCTCCGTGGGGTTTGGGGCGGGGGGGGGGGGGGGGGGGGGGAGGGGAGAGGGAGAAAGCGTGGTGCCTGCCTTCAGAGCTCTGGTCTCACTAAGACGATGTCACACACACACACAGGTGATTGGGGCAGTGTAGAGAACACATGAGGGTACAGAGCACGAATCCCTGAGGGGTCAGGGGAGAGAGGTCAAGGTGAGCCCTTCAAGGTTTTGTGAAGAAGGAAGAGCCTTGAAAACTAGGTGGGATAAGGCTGGGGGCAGGGCAGAGATGGGCATGGAGATTCTCTGGAGAGGACCTGCGGGGAGGCTGGCCCAGGGGGCACAGATCCAGAAGATTGGGGCACCTCCTTCCCAATGGGGACTCTCCTAGATTATTGGGGGCCTCTCTTGAGGGCAGGCCTTCTGGATGGTCTTCTGCCCCAGTTCATATTTCTCTCCCCTTCCCGTCCCAAGTGTGGGCAGAGGTCAGGGCTGGGGTGGGGAGGTGGGATTGGGGGCAGGAGAGAAGGAAAGAGAGAAATAGGAGACCTCATCCTGCTCTCGAGTCCTACACGGACACACGCAGGGAATAATGACTAAGCTCATTTCCAGAGAGACATCCTAGCAAGTGAAAATTAACACAGTGCCGCCTGATCACCTTTGAAGGGAGCAGGTCACACAGCGTTGAGGATGTGGGCGATAATCAGGGAAGGCTTCCTGTAGGAAGGGAAGCTCTTGGGTGAAAGGAAGAAGCAGTGTGTTCTTGGAAAGGGCTTTTTGCAGCCAGCGATATTCTGCTCCCTCTCATTCCTGCTGGCAGATTGGGTGTAAACGTGAGCTCTCACAGTTGGCTATTAACACACTCTCCCCTTCCCTGTCCTCCTCCCTATGGCACAGAGGCCTGGGCCTGCACCTTCGAGAGATAATCCAGCTATTTCCTGTCACTGCCCCAGCCCACCCAGCCAAGGTGGGTCAGGGGACCACTGTGGGGCCCACGTCCTCTCCTGACCCCACTTCTCTCTGCCTGCAGCTGCAGAGCACAGGCCGGCTGCTGGAGGAGCAGCTGCCCGAGATGATGGCCGAGCTCCTGGCCAGCGCCCGAGACAAGATGCTGTGCCCCTCGGAGTCCATGCTGACCCGGTCACTGCTCCTGGAGGTCATCGAGCTCCATGCCAACAGCTGGAACCCTCTGACGCCCCCCATCACACAGTACTACAACAGAACCATCCAGAAACTGACAGCCTGACAGCCAGGGGGCCTGGCAGGCAGCCCGAGGGCAGCTGGGGCCCTGGTGCACAGGGCCAGATGGACAGGCGGGAGGACAGGGGTGGCCCTGGCGGGAGAAAGAAACGGGGAGGAAGGCAGGCAGAGCCGGCGGCCAGTCTGGAGCCAGGCGGGGAAGGGATCGAGTCCCTAGGAGCGCCCCCCTAGCCGAGCCCCCCCAGCCCCAGCATGCGGCAGCTTCATCCAGTAAGGGAAGCATGTTTCTTTTTCATGGTGGCCTGGCCCTCGCCCCTCCTCACTCTACACTCCTGCCCCCTCTCATCAAATGCGTCCCCCGCAGGGCTTTGTGCAAGGGGTTTCATCTCTGTGACTCCTCCACCGAGGCTGGGCAGCCAGGCACGCCAGGGTACCGCTTGGGTCAGAAAGGACCTCAGAAGGCTGAAAATGTGGGTCGGAGACGGGCTTGCATTGTTCCCGCATGCTGTCAGCCACCGTCGCCAACTGGCAGCAGGCGACATGTAGCAGATGTCCGGGGGGACAAAGCAGGCACGGTCCCCACCAGCCTCCCGTAATTGACGGCCTTTGTCTGCACGGTCGAGCTGGGCGACAGAGGCCTTCATTCTCCTCAAACCTTCACGCTCCCCCCGCCCAGAACTTCCAAGTCCTCCGCCTGGACCCCCAGTCCTCAGGCCCCCGAGGCTGGGAGCAGGCAGGGGAGCTGGAGTTTGCAGGTCTACTTGCACTCTTGTTTTATTGTGCTTTATTTTCCAAAAGTCAGCTGCTTTGAAGTCTCCTTTCTCAGTGAAAACAGCCAACGATGTGATCACACAGACAGCACTGAGGACCCCCTGATTAGTGGGAGATCAAACCCAGCCCCCTCTGGAAGGATTCTAGCCACAGACAGCTTGCCAGTAGCCAATTAGGGTAATTGGAAACTTCTGCCCTGCAGGGGTCCTGGCTGGAACCCGTGCTCCTTAGCCCCTGGCTTCTGGCACCTCCCGTCTCTTGTTCTAACTGCGTTCTCTCAAAGGACAGAGACCGTCGCCGCTGGGTCCTGACCTGAGGCCTTCTGATGAACCAGGCACAGAACAGGCCGGCAAACTATAACCAAAACCTAGGGGATATTTCCCTGCTCCAAACACAGGTCTCCTCCCAAGCTCTGAGTGGGGGTGGGGGTTGCCTGGCTCCCCAGGACTTGGAATTGAGCCAGATGGGCTGTGTCACTGCCCTCGCCTCGTCCCAGGCAGGCTCCAGGCACCCAGCCCTGCCCCAGCAAGGACCGCGTGCTCCCGCAGGCTGTGGGCATTGCAGCCCCCGGGCTGCTGGGAATGGGAGCAGTCATTGAGTCATGAGCAGGACAGTCGGGTGACTAGGCAGGGCTGCCAGGCAAAGCTTTCCAGACTGGGAACAAGACTTGGGGCTTCTTGGGGGAGCCAGGTCCTGGGGAGTAGCCCCTTCTCTGTTGGAGGAGGATGGGGGTTGGGCTCCAGGAGGTGGTCACGGCACCTGCATAGCCCCGTCTCCAAGGCCTGGAGCTCACATTGTGAGGAGCCCCCAGAAAATGACCGCAGCCCAGCAGCTTCCTTATTTACTCCTTTACTGAGACCAGTCACCCCCTGGGTCACTGGAGGCTGCCTGGCTGCCCGGTCCAATCAGGCTGGCCCGGAGGTGAGGGCTGGAGGCGGTTTCCTCTTGTGGACCCTGAGTCTGGGACAGCATGCAGGGTGGGTGGGGAGCAGGGTCCCCAGGACTCCCTAGCTTTCCCTCCAGCAGAGCCTGGAACAGGTGGGTTGCCTCTGCCCCAGCCTTTTCCTTCTCCCTTCTTCCCAAGTTTTCTCAAGCTTCTCCTCACTGCTTCTCTTCCTCAGCAGGCACCTTTCGGCCAGGGGCACCAGAGGCCCCACAGGAGGCTTTGAGGGCAGAGCTAGGCTGGTGTTAGGAGGCTCGGGGAGGGCACTGGGGAAATCATGGTGTCCAGGAGTCAGGCAGCCCCAGCCAGACAAGCAGCCGCTCCCTGGCAGGCCTCAGAAAGACGCACCTGTGCTGAAGTGGGCCTTGCTTTCCTCAAGTGGGGTGTGTGTGTGTGTGTGTGTGTGTGTGTGTGTGTGTGTGTGTGTGTGTGTGCGCGCGTGTGCGAGTGCATCTGCTGAGAACAAAACGGGGCCCCAGAGGAAGGGAGGGGCCTAGGAGTGGGGTCTCCCACCCCTTCCCTGAGTCAGAGCCAGCTCCATGCAGGGGCCCCAGACACTGTGCGTGCAGGGGTTGATGTCCCCTGGAAAGCCAAGACAGGTAGCCGCGTGGGCAGCGTGGGCCGCATGTCCCTTCCTCCTAGTGACCCTCCTTGGTGGTCTTGCCTCAGGGCCAACCCCTCCTTGACTGTTAGGACCAGCGTGTGAAGAAGTGAGATATAAATATGTATACATATATAAATATATTTTTAATTACGTGTCATGTCACGGTGGCTCCAGGCATATGGTTTGCCTAGTTTATTCCATTGCTTGAAAGCACTTCCTGACCAATCAGAAAAACAATTTAAGCTGTTTTTCTCAACGCAGGTTGCTGCAAGGAAAACGTTTAAAAAAAGAAGCGTATGTTTTCGTTTTTGTTTTTTAAGGAAATAACAGTAAAGCCTAAAATCTGAGACTCTGAGGCAACTTCCCATGGGAGACGACTCAGACAGGAACTGGGGGGGGACAGAAGTGCGCGCCCCCAGGCCAGGCCCCCCCACTCTGAGTGAGGGAGGCCATATCCAAGTTGACCTCTGAATGTATTTGATGGGAGGCAAAACTGGATACTGCGTTTCTATGGCTTGCGTTGTTCCCTCCCGGCCCGCGGCTGTCCTGGCGCATTGAGGAGGCAAAGCCCGGCCAGCTGCTGTTGATCCCATCTTGGTATCTGCCGTGCCAGTCGAGACGCGGTAGTCGTCGTTTTCCTTGTAGGCAGCCAGCCGCCTCGCCACAATCCTGCTCCCTCGGCCTTGTGGCTTTGCCTAAGCTCTGGGACCGCAGCCTCAAGAAGGCTCCCACCCTCCCCTGGACAAGGTGGGAGCCCCACCATCCTCCATGAGGAGTGTGCACCCCCAAACTCAGTTTCGTCTGTTCGTCCTTCCTTAACCAGCCTGTAAACCTATAAGGTTTGGGGATCGCTCCGTCTATCCATGTAAATGTCAATGTTGGCCGAGTTGGTATTTATTTTTATTTTATTTTATTTTATTTTTTCTGGGAGATGGGGAGGGGGGGTGTGGGTAATGTACCACTGATCACGCCCTGGGCAGCTGCAGGAGCGGGAGCCCAGACAGCCAGGCTGCCAGGAGGAGCAGCCCCATGGGGCCGCCCCAGACGCCACGTCCCAGTCTTATCAGGCATCAGAAACCAGCCAGTGTTCCTCATATGACAGACTCTCGGGCCCTGCCCCTGGAGTCTCTCCCTCAGCGGCTGGGCGCTCTGTTGGGAAACCTCTGGCTGGGCCTGTAAGGATGCAGATCTGAGAGGAGACAGCTTTCCTCTGCTAGGGACACTTGCACAGAAGGGCTGCCCGCCTCACCTGAGCCAGCCGGGAGCCTGGCCATGGGACCTACCTCCACGGAGCAGGGCCTGGGGCTTCCCGCCAAAGCTGCAGCGGAATCCTGCTCACGCAACCACCTTCCCTCCCTCGGTATGTCCTGCTTTCCAGCTGAACCCAAACCACAAATGGGTTTAAAAAATAAACAACAACAACAAACAGAAATGCCCTGACTCTGTGTTCTTTGTGAGTTCAGCAAATGAGGTCTTTCCCAGAGGCTTTTGTGCCTCAGCTGGTGCTGGCACAGACCTCAGAGGAGACCCAACCCAGGGGATGAGCTAATGAGAAGATGCCCCCCAATGTGGTCTCCATGGGGAGCAAGGGAAGGGTCGGGCCTGGGAAAGGTCGTGAAGGAGTGGCCTAGGAGAAGGGAGGTGAAGGAGACTTAGGCCCCACCGAGCTGGGAACTGGCCTGTCAAGGTGGTAGGATTAAGCCTGTCCTGCAGAAAATGGCTCTTACACTAAAGATCTGGTTCGCTGCCTGTTTAACCACCCCCACCCCCCAAACCTACCCCTTCCTTGGAAATGTCACCATGCATTTGGCAATGACTCATTTTTAAGACTGAGACTGGAGCCTAGCAGCTTCTAAAAGTCAGCAGCAAGTGAAGACCAGTCCCGATGGGTCAAATCAGCCTTTCATCACCCCATAGGGAACCAGTGATTTATTTTCCTGTGATGACGTGTCCCTTGTGTTGCAAAATCCCTCCCCGTGGTAGGACATTGGGGACATTGCCTCCTGGTAACAAATCCCCCTTGGGAGTTCTTTCTGGCTAGAATCTGCCAGGCTTACACATCCTCAGGGTTTTGACCAGAGCACCCACCCTCTTCATACTTCCCTGGGCTGGCCAAGGGGGCAGCACATGCAGCCCAGGAGCCAAGTGAAGCCGGGTTGAGGTTGGTCACTGCCCAGTGCTGAGCCTCATGACGGCACGGCCAGTCAGAGTGCACAGGTGGGTAGAGGGAGATAGCATTTCAATTAAACATTTGAGAGATTTGTCAAGACAAAGGTGTGTGTTTTTATATATAAAAACGCAAAGGAGGAGGAACAAATGAGAGAGGTCAAAAAGAAAGGTGTTTGAAGGTAAGAGAGAGGGTGGGGAAGGGGGAAATCCTACCAAACAGTGTTCACCAAAAGAGGGGAGATTTTTCTAGGTGGTTGAGTTCTGGTTCCAGAAGGTCCTAAGTTGAAAACTATGAAATACATCATCCAAAAAGTAAAGGTTTCAGTCCTGCCTTTCACCACCAGCTCTGCGGATAGGGGTTGTCCGCCCTTCTGAGGGTGGGTTAGATTTAGTACTGGGGTCTAGAGGAGGGAGGAGAGGAGTATTTGGGATGAATAAGCCAGAAAACATGGAACGACTTGTAAGGGCCTTTAAGTCCCAAGGGAAAGAGCAGAAGAAGGGGATTGAGAGGGTGAAAGGGGAAAAAAGTGCTTCTGCCAGAATCTTAATGTCTCATTCCCACACTTCCCCAGTGGCTTCAGGGCCTTCCATACGCTGTCTCAGTGGGTTCAATGGAGGCAGATGAGTAATTTTGATTCCCATTTTATGGATGAGGAAATAGGCACAGGGAGGTGACATGACTGATGCAGAGCCAAAGGCCAGTCAGTAGAAGAGTCAGGGGCCAGAGAATCGAGTGCCCCTTCCCCTAGCCCAGAAAGCAAGCATGTCCTCAGCCTCTCCCCTCTGACTGCAGCTGAGCATGGCCCCAGGCAGCCGGCCAGTCATGCCAACGAGACAGAAGGAGCAGCCAGCTGCCCGCTGGGACCACCATGGGCAAACTGCATGCATGGTCTTCCCTCTGTGTCAGTGGAAAGTAGGAATATGATGAAATACCTCAAACTGAGGGATTTTGGTGGAGTGAGGAGAAGCAGCGATGATGTGAAGTTTGGTACTGTTACAGAAAAGGATTCCTTGTCTTATATGCAAACTGGCCTGTTGGATTTCCTCCAGGACAGTGGTCTCAAGGTGGGTAGAAGGTGAGGCAGAGCCTCCTAGGGGGGCATACCAAGGGTAGGGTCAAATATCCGAATTGCCTAGGAACTTTTCCAAACTACATGCTGCAAGAGCACCACCATGGTCAGAATTCTGGCCTTAGGGAGCCTTCTTCTTACTGGTGGGTACACGTGTGCTGTCCCCTCCGTGGGGTATGGGAGGAAAGGTGGTTGAGGCTGCCACCTACCACTCAGGGGCAAAGCCACGAAGAGCTGCTACAGTAATGCAGAATGAATGTCTAGAAACACATTGCCGTGTTCCACTCAATGCGCAGTATTGGGTTCAGGCATCCCCACTGGAATGAGGCTGGCCCGCATAGCATATGCTATGGGAAGGGGCTGCAGTAAGTTTCTTTGAGTTTGGGCCAGAAGCTACACCATGAACTCAGGGCAGTGTTACGACTTTCATGGGCCCTTGGCATGTATGCCTTACCTTGTAGGCCCTTTCTCCTTAAAACAATAGAAAAATTGTATTACACGACTACATTGCCATAAAGACAACTATATTAATATTACTTATTAAAACGTTTTTTTCAAAACAGAAGTTCTCGATTCTGATTTTAAAAAGAGATGAATACATTTTGTGGGCCCCTAAAAGCACTGTGTACTCTGGGTGCTATGCCTAATGGGTACGTCGGCCTTGCATGGACATTGTACCTGAGTAAGGAAGAAATTCTCCTTTTCCCTGCTGCCCACCTGAGGACCCAGGGCAGAGGACCATGGTTGGGCTGGTCAAAGGGACAGTTCATGCTGCTATCTTCCAAGGAAGCAGCTGGCCCACTCTGGAAGCAGATGTCATGGTTGCTTCTGCCCCAGACTGGCTTCCGGCCAGACAGCCCAGAGTGAGGTGAGCAGCTGTGTTTGCCTGGCCAAGGACACTCCAGCCCAGAGAGCCCAAGCTGTCACACAGCACCGCCTCCTTTCCACAGCCCTTTAACACACATTATCTGGTTAGTCTCACCAGAGCCCTGGGAAGGAAGGAAGTAAAATTCTTATACCCATTTTACATCTGGGGAAACTGAGGTTTAGAGAACCGTACCGTCATCTTGAATGGCGCTCTATAGTTTTCAAATATGTTATCTTCTTTGATCCTCACAACAGCCCTGCCAGGTGACAGATATTTTTACTCCATTTTAAAGATAGAGGAAACAGGTAATAAACCCATGTCATGTGACCGTAGGCACAAAGGCCAGGCCTTGAATTGCTGCTTTCTTAGTCCTCCTGGGTGTGTTTGGGGACCAGGAGGAGGATCCCAACGCCTGGCTTCCAGTACCCGTGGCCACCTTGTGCCTGAGTCCCCCTGCCCTTTTTGTCCCCCGACTTTAGTCAGCCCAGGGGCTCCCAGGGACAAGCAGGGTCTCGGGTCACAGCTCTTGGCCCCCCAGTGATCCAGAAGGACAGACAGGACCCGACCCTCACAGGCACACAAATGGATGGGGAGAGGCCCAGGGCCCAGGATATAATCAGTGCCTTTCCCCCTAGACCGTGGCCATTTGCCATGGGCTCGGCTCTGAGTAAAAAGAAATGCTGCGGGGGGGTGGACGGGTGACTCAGTTGGTTAGAGTGTGA
This sequence comes from Rhinolophus sinicus, assembly GCF_057876585.1. NCBI lineage: Eukaryota > Metazoa > Chordata > Mammalia > Chiroptera > Rhinolophidae > Rhinolophus > Rhinolophus sinicus. The sequence goes on from NC_142504.1 coordinate 98,342,129, forward strand.
GCTCTGGGCAACAGGGCTGCCGGTTCAATTCCCACGTGGACCAACGAGCTGCGCCCTCCACAACTAGAATGAAGACAATGAGCTGCCGCTGAGCTCCCGGGTGGTCAGATGGCTCAGCTGGTTGGAGCACGGGCTCTCAACCACAAGGCTGCCGGTTCGACTCCCGCAAGGGGTGGTGGGCTGCACCCCCTGCAACTAAGATTGAAAAGACAACAACTTGACTTGGTTGGAGTTGATGGGTCCTGGGAAAAACACACTACTGTTCCCCAATAAAAAGTCCTGGAAGTACACACTGTTCCCCAATAAAGTCCTGTTCCCCTTCCCCAATAAAATCTTTGGGGGGAAAAAGGAAGGAAGGAAGGAAGGAAGGAAGGAAGGAAGGAAGGAAGGAAGGAAGGAAGGAAGGAAAGAAAGAAAGAAAGAAAGAAAGAAACGCTGGGGCTGAGGAGGAGGCAGTAACTTATAAAGCACATCACCAGGGGAGGAAAGGGTTCTCGGGGCCTGTCATTAACTACTGCCACATAACTCTGTAACTAACAGGCTTGAACTCTCAGGGACCTACAACACAGATGTTCATGCTCTTGTTTATGGGTTGTGCAGACCGGCTGGGGTTTGGACGATCTTGGCTGGCTAGCAGGGGACCCACGGCCAGTCTCTGGACCATGGACAGGGGTTGGAGACATAAGATATGCACCTTCACTTAGTGCCACCTCCTCCGGGAAGCTGTCCCTGACTGCTTCCCAAGTCAGGGTAATAGATTCCCCCCTCTGGGCTCCTGCAGCTCCCAGGGTGCTCCTACCATGGCCCTGCTCACTGTGTGTGACCACTGGCGTGTAGAACTTGACCTCGTACCATCTGCCTTTTCAGCACTGAGCCTGGGGCCTGGCCCAAGCAGGTGCCCGACAGGGATGTGGGGATAAACCGGTGAACAGTTACAGTGAGGTCCAGGACATAAGTGACACGGGCTCAGGAAGGAAAGAGCTGAGCTGTGCTTTAAGTCAGGTCCTAGAGGGGGGACACTCAGAGCAGTGGAGGGAAAACCCCACATGGGACAAGTACTTCCAGTAGGAAGGCTGGGGGTGTCCTCAGGGTCCTGAGGTCTAACGGTCCAGAGACGTCTGGAGGTGGGGGGACTGTTCTGCTGTGGGGGGCAGGCCAGAGCCAGGCCAGGCAAGTACAGACCAGGCCTTTGTGCAAATGAGAGGGAGGCGCCTTCCTCCCCCAGGGGCCCCCAGTCCTGCCCAGGACCTGTGAGCTACCAGGGACCCCCTCAGTTGGACGCACCTTATGTAGGACTCAACCTGAGCACTGCACGTGAGTTTCTCTGGGGTGTGTGAGGGTGCGCATGCGGGGGCGTGCTCGTGTGTGTGCATGTATAGGGTACACGTCTGTATATATGTGGGGGGTGTGCATGTGTGGGGGTGCACATGTGTGGGATACGGTGTGTATGATGTGTGTGAATTTGTGCTGCAATTTCAGTATCTCCCCAGCTCACTGGCCGCTGACAATGAGGGGGTGGGAAACAGAAGTGTGAGGGTCCCATGCCCCAGAACCAGAAACACGGGGTGTCTTTCAGAGGAGGTCACGGCGGCTTTCACCCTCCCGCCTGGGAACAGAGCTGATGCAGGTTTCACAATGTGCCGAGAAGAGGCTGTCGGACGCTGGTGGGCAGGACACGAGCTGGCCTTCTGCTCAGGTAAGGCCTTTCTCCCTCGGTTTTCTCTGTAGTTTGTGCCAGGAAAGGTCTGGACAGAGAGGAGGAAGCTGGGAAATGTTCCCAAGGGGGTCCAGGGGTCTGGTCACGAAAGATTGTGGCTTGGAGGGGTCTCTGACCATGGAGTAGGAGGTACTGCCCTTGGAGAGGCCTTATTCGTCTGAGGAAGGGGCACCCCCACCCAGCAGGATAACAAGTGGCCGCAGGGGACCCCCAAGGCAAGAATCGGCTCCCACCCCAGAGCGCTGTGCGGTCTCTGCAATTCGGACTCAGTCACTGGGCAACAGGCTTCCTTTCATGAGCTGCAATCACCCACCTCCACTGCCTAGTCAGACGGTAGGAGGGGAATAATTCTGGAAACTGAAACCTCAGAGTTTAAACTGCAAGGCTGCGTCTTCATGTCTCCCAGTGAGGCTAAGGACTGAGCCACAGGTGGACAGAGAAGCTTTCCTTTCCGGGTTTCTGGCCCTCACCTTGTGACAGGGCTGAGCTGGCGGAGTCCAGGAAGAATGTGTGTGGCTCTAGGCGCCTGATGTGAGCAGGGCTCCTTCACTGACACTTGTTAGGAAGGCACTGCTCCTCCAAAAACACTGCTAACGATAATATAAGGTCTAGAGGTGACAGCTCGTTCTATTTTCCCTGGGCTAACTGCACCAGGAATAGTGCATTCCCCTTCAGGAAGTCACTTTTATCTGGCACCACGACCAAGGACCATGAGCTGGCCAGGAGGGATCTGGCGCTCAGTCAGCAAAGAGAAGCTGCAGGAACCCTGAATGAGAACACTCAGGTGTACACATCTGTCCTCAAAGGTCTGCCATACCATCACGGGGAAGAAGGAATGGGTGCTGGGGGGTGTGGTTAGACATCGAGAATGGACTGTGGACCCCCTACAGGGGGTGGCTGAGGGTGCACATAAGGGAAGACGACCCCCACCACCACGCGACAAGTTCCAGCAGAGGCTGTGGCCCAGCCTCACAGTGGTCTCAGAGGAATCTCTCCTTTGTGGTGCAGCCATGGATTAGAAAATGCACCCACAGACCCCTTCCACTCTAAGGTTCTGCAGGGAAAGCAGGGCCTCTTGGGAAACCTCCCTTCCAGGAAATGCATTTGCCCTCAATCCCTGGAAATTACCTCTTCCTTTTGTCCCTAACTGACACTCCAAACACTCCGGGCTATCAGGAAGTGGAGGGGAATTTGGAGCCCATCCTCCCATTTTACAGATGAGGAAACCGAGGAACTGGCTCCAGGTCACAGTGGTAGCTCACAGTTCAGGGCCCCCAACTGAGCACTTCCTAGCATCTCAGTATACCTGAGGGCACTATCTCCATTTCTCAAGAGACTGAGAGGTTAGTTTACCCCAGGTCGCACCCTATACGGGGGAGGCAGCATTCTAACAGGGTCCCCTCTGTCTCCAAAGTCCATGCTGGTGACTCAGCACCTCAGACCTCCATGTCCTACACACACTGATAAAATCAGGTAAGTCTACTGAGAAATGTAGACAATCTCTTCGAGTGATGGCTCCCAGGATAAGCCCAGTGAGGCTGGCAAGTCATTCAGTGTCTCTGAGCCTCAGAGTCTCTACGGAAATGGAGATACTAATACTTACCTTCCCATCTTGTTGGAAGATTTGGATAAAATAGTGCATGTCCTCTGTGTCCTTCACAGACAGCCGTTCTCTTCCCTTCTAACCACCAGGCTCTCTTGCCTCACTGCCAGTGTATGGCTCTTTTTTCAGGTAATGGGTGTGCACTGAGCATGTCCGCTCTCCCCCTGGGAGCCGCCCGGACTGGGGTTGAGGTGGGGTTTTGCTGAACTTCTGAGTGCTTTTGAAGTTGAGGCTTTGGGTATTGGACTTGCCACCCCCACTGAGGCACTGACAGGTGAGCGGATGTATCATCTACACATAACCTCCTTCAAGCATCCATCAGCTGACCCAGACAGACTACTGGGTACAAGACGCAGAGCTGGGCCCTGCCCTGGGAGATACAGAAGAAGAAAGACCGCACCCCTCCAGCCTCACCTGCACTGAATATTGGCAATCCTGACAAGCACTTAGGACGAGCCGGTGTTCAGGCCAACGTGACACTCCTTCCCTGTGCACCTGCTATGTGCCGGGTCTTTGCTAGAGATGAGGACAGAGTGGCCAGTGGCGAACCAGGAAGTGGAGGCTGGCTGGCTGGCGGAGGAAGCTGGCATGTACAGAAGGGACCAGCTTCTGTAGGTGTGTGGCTGATCACACAGAGCTGCTTGTCATTCATCCATGGGGAAGGAGAGCCCAGTGAAGCAGTGGCCTGGGGACCTAGTTTCCTGGTGTAATTTTAGAGGGGCCTGACTCCTACATGAGGTCGGCCTCAGGGTGGGCTGAGCAAGTGCACCTATGTAAGCAAGTGCCACTGGGGTGAAGGCAGATGATGGTGAAAGCTATGCACAGCCAGGAGGGCAGCCATGCTGTGGGAGGGATGGGCTGGCTGGACCCTGGAAGGCAGGGCATTGGGTGGGCAGGTAGCAGAAACCCCTGGCGACACCTCTGAAGCACAGGAGAGTTAGAGTCCAGGTCTGTTAGCGTAAGTGCAGGAGGGGCGGCCAGGCTGAGTCACCACTGAGTAAAGGTGGAGTTCTCTGAAGGGGAAAATGGGAGTCACTGGAGGCTCTTTATCAGAAGAGAGATGAAATTAAGGAAGATTAATCTTCCTTCAGTATGAAGAATGCGTGAAAGGGGAGCGAAACAATGAGCAACAGGAAGAAAACCAGTTAATTATGCAGGTGGGAGGTGTCTCCGTGGGGGAGGGGGACTAAACCAGGGTTTAAAATCTGGGTTCTGAATTTCATGCAAGGCCGGCCATCTCTCCCCATCCCAGGCACCCATCACTGTCCAGAATAGAGGTGTTGTTATGCATACATTCACTTTCTGCCGCTGTACCTTAGCACTTTTAAAAGAAAAACCTTTAAAAAAAATTTTTTTTTTTTTTTTGGTAGAAATCTTTCTACAGGGGATCATATACATCCCTGAGTTCTCAAACAGAGGGCACTGCGTGTTTCACCCTTTCCTGATGACTCAAGCTCATTTCGACAACACTAATTAGTAGACGGGACTGTAATTCTGCGTTACCCTCAGGGATTATCAAGGTAGATCCAGTCCGCTTTGCTTTATAATTACTGCATGTGCATTTTACAGGTTTTCTGCCCCCCTCTCTGATCGTAAAGCTCTTCAAACTACTATCAGTAGGCCTGATGTGGCCTGAGAAACTAGACCACCAAACTTGTCAGAACTATTTGTCAAGTAAGAGCAAACAGGCCCTGAGTGAGGGCTCGAGGGGCGTGATTATAAGCCAAGAGGATGCCTTAACTGCATGAATGGGTGTTTCAAACAACCGTTTCCCCCACTCGGAAACCATTTTTCCTGACTTTCTGTCCCCTGATGACTTCCAAAATAATGGCTCCACCAAGTAAGGTCTTTGCCGACCAACAATTAAAGTTGCGTCACTTCATGGGATCCTCTCGATGGCCCGTGAGGCTGATGGGGTGGGTCTTATGCTAGTTTTCCAGGGAGGAAAGCTGAGCCTAAGGGCTGGGGTGGGCCAAGAGCAGACAGTGAGTCAGGATGAATCTCATGACCACTGGTTTGAGCACCATGCCTCCAGGCCACACGGGGCCTGCCATCATAAGAGCTGTGGGGAAGGGGAACCAGAGGCCACCGGGAGCATGGAAAGGGCGCCACACTGGGAGTCAACAGATCTGACTTTTAGTCCCAGCTCTGCACTCACCAGCGAGCTGCCAGGGGAGGCTTTTCTTCTTTGGGCCTCAGTTTCCCCATCTGTAAAAGAAGGATGAGTATATTTGTTTTTAAAGTGTCCTCTCTATGATCTTGATTGTCCTTGCTTATTAGCAAGAAAAAGAAGGGAGGGAACGAGAGAGATGAACAGTTTCTCTACCTGAGCCCCGCCTGGGCCCCCCCCATACTCCCAGCCCCCTGATTAGATCTCCCTTAGGAGGCACCCCTTCCCCAATCTAGTTTATACCTAAGCTGAGCCACCCAGGAAAGCTTTTAAATTTCAGATTAGTCAACTAAGATTCTACAGGCCTTGGGGCAAAGGCCTAATACTAACGGCAACCTCCAGGTGTAAAGCTCTTTCCAGGAGCAGACAGTCTTGCCACCAGGGTTATCATCTTATTCTGAGATGGACTGCTACCGGGGAGGGGCTCACCTACAGGGCTGGGCCAGGAGTCAGACTAGCATCCTTGGACTCCAGAATCAACAACTCTTAAGCTACTTTTGTGCTTGGCAACTTCCACCTGTGTCCGAGGCTAGTTCACCCAGCTTCAATCCACGTCTTTCCTTGTCCGGCTCCCATGTTGTCCAGGAAGGGAAGCAGAACGTGGGTCCTGCCACTCTCATGTGAATCAGGGGAAGGCATTCCCGCTGGAGAGGGACCAGGAGGAAAGGCAAAGTGACGACTGGCTAAGGACACCGGGCAGTGTGTCCCTTGCACTCCACTCCACCAGATGGACAGGCTGCCAGCATCGATGGTCCATGCCTGCCGAGCCCCTTCCCAGCCTGAGTGGGAGCAGGCAGAGGCCCCAGTCTTCTCCTTGGAGCCCCACACAGTTTGCAGAGCTCCAGCTCTCCTTTCCTGCAGTGACGCTTGGCGGCTTTCCTGGGCTGCTGACGTATCGATTATTTCGGCTCCCTTTTTGCTGGGGATATCAATTTAGCGGGTTCCTGGGATGGCTGTGTTTTAACCTCTCACCCTGGTCTAGACTCCGTCGGCTCCCGCTGTCCCTTGGCCAGGAGGAGATGGAGGGCCCCCGGGTCTCTCGGGCAGGCTCTGGAGCCAGCGGATTTCCAGGAACAGATGCCGGGATCGCCGGGCGGCTCCTCAGCCCCGCCAACCTGCCTCCCTCCAAACCGGCCGGTGAATTATTAAACATGCAATTTCCTTTCATCTTTCCAGTAAAATCGCTCCCTATGCCGTGAGCCATTGCCTTCCTGTCACTGGCTGGGCAAGGGCCTTGGCAGACCCTCATTCACCCCACTCCCTCCCCATGCCTGAGCCCTCCCAGGAGGCTGGAGATGGTGACCAACCCCTTCCTAAAAGGGTCCAGGAAGCCCAAGAATCTTGTTAACTGGGTGGGGCAAAGTTGATTTAGTCAGAGAATATTGGAGCCTGCTCTTTCATAGCTGAAAGAAAAGGAGCCCAGAGAGGGGAGGCTGGCAGCCCCAGGCAGCACAGCACACTCTTAGCAGAGCTGGGGCTGGAACCCAGGCTCACGTCTCCTGGCGGAGGGTTTTCCCTTCTCCAGCACCAGAACAGCTGTCCCAGCAGAGCTCCCCACACATATACCCCTCTTGGGACAGAGTTGGGTCAAGCTCCTGGTTGCATCGATTAGATCTCTGAGTGTGAATTACAGTCTTTGCTTGTTATTTACCACCCAATCCTCGCCCTGCTGCAGCGGGCCAGCTGAAGGTAAAGCCATAGTTATTATTGCCCTCCTGTCAGTATTTATCGTTTCGGTTTTTACTGTTTATTCTTGGTAATCATTGCAGAGGGGCCGGTGAGTGGGCAGCTCCCTGTCGTCCTGGCCAAAGCCTGCAGCTGCCGCGTGGTCATGTGCCCAAAGTTCTCCTTCGCAAAGCCTTGCTCCATATCCGCCTACTCCAAAACACCTCTCCTGAGTTACCCCAAAAAGGTCCAAACGCTTCTGCTCCTTGTTTGCTCCATCCAAGCAAGAAGGCCCTCCAGACCCCAGGTTAGGGGGACAGCCCGGCCCACCTGAGCTGGGGAAGGTGCCTGTGACTCCATCCTGTCCCCCTCTCCATCAGGGATTCAGGGTCGCCTCCTCCTCCTTCTCCTGCAGACTTCAAAGTGGTGAGTTGGGGCCTGGGAATTCCCACACACCCACCTCCTCCACCAGCCTCACAGGGCGGGTACCTCAGAACCAGGAGCTGCGCAAATATGCCGCTCAGCCGGTGGGACAGCTTTCCTGTCAGACGAGAGACCTCCATTATTCACAGTCCTTTGGCAAGTGACCCCCCCAACCTTGGGGGGTTTTGAGGAGGCCCACTGGCCTGCTCTGGGCACTGCTCCGTCCACCCATCTCAGCTTCATATTCCGGCCACTTCTCTAGCCACCCCCCAAAAATCTGTGGGTGGCTTCAGAAAACCCCTGCCCGGTAAGGGATGACAATGTTGGGGGACAGACAAGGCACCAACCTCCATGCCCAAGATTTTTTTTTCCTTTCTCAGGACCCCACGCTTCTCTCAGAACCTGAGGAATACCATAGAATACCTTTTTCTAGAAAAACAATCACACGCTTGGTTTTAGATTTCTACTCTAATTTCAGAAGCGTTTCAAGTCCATCCCTCAGTTCCATAAGGGTTCCTGGACCCTGGTTAAGGGTTCTGAAGCCCCTGACATCAAGGCCCCCACAATGGTTTTAGATGGCAGGGAACTCGACCAGTATCTCAACACATAGAAGGTACTGGATAATTCCGGGATAGATGAACACATTCCCTACCTGACTGTGATGTGGGCGTTAAGAACGGCGGGCGAGGGATCAAGAACCTGGAGTCCTGGCCTCTGCCATAAACAACTTTGGGACCTGAGACTTGGTGTGTTCACTGAGGCTTTGTCATCACCTACCCACTCTGTGCCAAGCATGGGCATATGGTGAGGAACAAAACAGACATGTGCCCCTCCCTCACAGTGCTTCTAGCCTGCAGAGCACAACAAAATTAACAAGTAAACACAGACATAAATATGTACTTTCATGAAGTGGGCAAGGATGCGCGTAATCCTCTGGAGCTGTAGTTTCTTCGTCTGTACAATGAAGGTAACTAGTTATCTGCTGGTGTTTCTAAGAGGAAGAAATGAGACAACCTGTGCTAAACACTGAACGCTGAGCCTGGCACAGGAAGGCTCAATCGGTAGAAGGTGAAACTTGTGGGTGGAGCTGGTCAACAGAGAGGCAGGCCTGGCCTCCCCGTAATGTCAGAACTTTGCAGAAACCAGAACGCCACCATCCTGGCCAGCCCTCACCTGGGTAGCCCTCACCTGGGCAGCCCTCACCTGGGCAGCCCTCACCTGGCCAGCCTAGAAGCAGCCTCCAGTCACGAACATGATTAGGCAGCAGTCAAGCTCCACCTGGGGTACCAGCAGGTGAAGGAGGAGGGGAAGACTCCATGCAGGGCCCAGGCCAGCCCCTTGGAAGGTCAAGAGGAAGCAGGGGACTCGAATTGCATTTTTCTAAGGGCTCTACAGTCCATGCAGATATTTATTTCTGACTACTGTGGACTAGTTTGTCTCACTCCAACTTTCTCACCAACAACTGGGAAAAAAAAAAAAAGGATAAAATATACTTTTAAAATTTGTTTGAAGGCATTGAAGAGGCCATGATCCTGGAGAAGAGAAATCCAGAGAGATGAGCTCACTATTTGGTTGTGTGGACAGAATCCCAGAGAGCAGTTTCCAGGCTCTCGGCCTCTGCTGCCTTGGGTAGTAGATGGCCATCCACTGTGGTTGGGTGGCCATCAGCTGTTACCGGTTAGCCATTAGCCACTGATATAACTGTCGTGGCTAAGCTAGCAAGGGTGGATTGCAGTTAGCAAGTGAGGTGGGTTGGCAGAGAAATGGACGGCAGACTGCGAATCGTATGGTTCCTGCTTCCTGGGTCTCCAACCCAGCCGCCGGCGAGAATATAGTAGTATGACTCCCCTATCTATGGCTCCGTGGGTGTTCCTTTTTGGCCTCTCCATATCCTGCGTTCTTATGCGGGGAGTGGGAGCTGACACCCCCCCACATGACACCCCGCATGACATTGGTGTTATTTTCCCCTAAGCAGAAACTGAAGATGAAGATATAAGCAAAAAGTGGGGACTGAGTTTTTGTTATCTCAGGGAGGTTAGGGGATAAAGGGAGTTGGGGGGGGGGGGGTTCCAAGCATCTCCAAGGAAGGGAAGGCCCTTACTTTTTTTCAAAACAAAAGGCTTTCAGTTGGGACACTTGTCACGCAGGGACTCAGCTCCTGCTCCCCGCACAGGAACGCAGGATATGGTGAGGCCAGAAAGGAACATCCACGGAGCCATAGGTAGGGGAGTCACACCACTATATTCCCGCTGGTGGTTGGGTTGGAGACACAGGGAGCAGGAGCCACACGATCCACAATCTGCCGTCTGCTTCTCTGCCAACCAACTCCCCCTGCTAGCCTCAAACCACACTTCTCTGTCCACCAACCAACAAAACCCCCTTGCCAGCGTAGCCACAGCAGTTATATTAGTGCCTAATAGCTAACTGGTTACAGCTGATGGCCATCTACTACCCAAGCCAGCACCTTTCCACATGAGGTCGAGAGCCTGGAAACTGCTATTCTGGCTCTGTCCCCACAACCCTTGAACAGCAAATTAGAAATAGGTCAGCTATGGGGCGGCTGGATGGCTCAGTTTGTTAGAGCACAAGCTCTTAACAACAAGGTTGCCGGTTCAATTCCTGCATGGGATGGTGGGCTGTGCCCCCTGCAACTAAAGATTGAAAACAGCAACTAGATTAAGGTAAGCTGCCTGTTCTCCACCTCCCTTCCAGAAGCAAGAATAATTCCTCTCTGGAATATCCAGAGCCTCAGATTATCTCTACAATTTTTCCACACACAACGTCTAGCAGTCAATGAAGTTCACCAGGCATACTAAAAGACAAGACCATGTGAATGAAACCAAGGTGGGTGGGCGGGTAATAACAGATAATAGGAACAGACCCACAGGGGACACAGACATTGGCATTTAAAATAACAGACTTTGAAATAATTGCAACTAATAGCTTCAAAAAGTAGATGAGATAAAGAATTTAAGCAGAGAACTGGAACCTTTTATAAGTTATCAATGGAAATTCTAGAAATGAAAAATACAATAATCATAATTAATAAGGCAATGAATGGGTTTAATAGCAGATCAGATGTAGCTAACAGAGATTAGTAAACTGGAAAATAGGGCAATATAAAATATGGAGCACTGAAGCACAGTGAGAAAATCTGATAGAAAATAAAACCAGGGCATAAGAAGAAAATCACATTTTTAAAAAATTCCTAAATGTAACCCCATAAAGCACAGCATACATGGTTTGTATGTATAACACTCTATAATGTAGTGTTTGTGTGTGTGTGTGTGTGTGTGTGTAATACATGTGGTAATGGACAGTATTAGGTTGGTGCAAAAGTAATTACAATTTTTGCAGTTATTTTTAACCTTTTAAACCTCAATTACTTTTGCACCAACCTAATAAAATTTACTTACAGTATGTAATTGCATAAAAGATAAGAAGCTGCATTAAATATGAATTTGATGTGACTCCATGGTGTATCAGATTGGGAGAGAGAATGGGCTTTGGCACCTGCTGCCTGAATGAGGACTCTGTCGCTTACTAACCTTTAGACCTCAGCCCAAATCACATAACCTCCCTGAGGCTGTTTTGTCATCTGCAAAAATGGTGTAGTGTTGTCATGAGGATTAAAGGCAATAGTATGTATGCATGGTATCCAGCAAGCACCTAATAAGTGATAAAGGGACAAATGGCTCTGTTTAGATCATCAGGAACTGTCTTCCCCTCCTCTCTCCAGCACAGGAGCTGTCACTCCATAGAAGTGTCTCGATTTTACGTCCCTACCCCATTGCAGGGGAAAAAAAACAAAAAACCTTCAGCTTCCCCCCTCATCTAAGAGAAGCATCTGATATATTCATTTACACCTAGTAAGTCCTTAATGAGAATCTGCTTTCAGAAGAAGCAGTGAAGAGAGAGGGCCATGCTTAACTCACAGGAATGACTCAAATGGTGGGACTTTGGGCCCAGGCAGGCCCTTTAGGAGAGGGGACTTGAGTAGGGGACTCTCCCTTGTGTTCCTTGACTCACCAAACCTGGATGATGTGCCCAGCCCCCTCTTGGGGCTCTCACCCTGCCAACCACTCTGGTCAGTCACCAGCCTTCTTTCGGTTCTGTAACCTGCCAACCTCATTCTCACTTCAAGACCTTTTTACATGGTGTTCCATGTGCCTGAAAGTGCTTGTCCATGCTCTGCTCACGTCTTACTCCTGCTCATTTTTCAGGTCTCCACTCCAGTATCTCAGAGGGCCCTGCCCGGAGGGTCCTGTCTTAATTGTGTCCCTCTTCATAACACTATACTTAGAAGTCACTTTATTTACCTATTTTCTTATCTCTTGGCTATAAATTGCCTCTACCGCTTACAACAGTTCCTAAGGAGCCCTGAATATTACCATCACTATTAGTTTGAGACGCTATGTGTCCACCCTCATTCATTCACAAAACGTTTATTGAGCATGACTCCGTACTGGGCATCGTGACGGCACTGGGGGTACAGGATGAATAAACAGATAGCTCTTCCCTACTCTCGTGGACATGGGAAGAGACAGACACAAGCAAACATCAAACCTGCCAGAGGTGTGCCGTTGGGGAATACATCGGCCAGAGGGATGTAGAAACATGCGTTTTTGTATGGGAAAAGCACCAAGACCTCTCTGATAAGGTGACGTTTAAGCAAAACGCTGACGGAAAGGATGGTGCTGGCCATCCTTTGAAGACATGGGGATGAGCCTTCCAGAACTTCAGAAAAGGGTTTGTTATGCTTGGCAAAGTAACAGATTGTGTTTGTGCTTATTTGGTTTCCAAAGCAAATTGTCTCTTGTGATTTAATAATATAAATCAAAAGCCTTAAAATATGCATACCCTTTGACCCACAAGTCTACTTAGGAATTCAACCATAAGGAAAATAATGTATATGTATATTCATGTATAAGGATACTGACTAAATAGGGAAAAATAAAAATACAGAAATAATATGAATGTTCAACACTAGGGAAGTGGTTAAGTAAATTGAGGTCATCCATACAACGGAATACTGTGTGGTTATTAAAATACTTAGAAGAATATTTAAAGAGGTGGGAAAAATGTTCATAACCAACTGTTGTCATAATCTATGTCTATTCAAGGGCGATTTTGTAAAGAAAAAATATAGGTGTAGAAACATTTGAAGGCATAAATGCTACAATGTTGACAGTATGTATTAATGAGTGATAGAATTACGATTAACTTTTGCTTTTTCTTCTTTTTGCTTCTCTACTGCCTTGAGCTTTCTGCGCTGAGTGCATTCCATATTAATTGTATAACTGGAAAATGTTATTTAATCACCTTAACTCTCCCTAATACATATTTATGTGTGCATTGATATGTATTGAGTGCCTACTTTGTGTGAGGCCCTCAGATGGTACCTTCCTAGTGGTAACGAACAAATAGATAACAAATCAACAAAGCCATTCACGTAATGTAACGTGTGCCATGAAGGGCCCAGGTGGAGGCGTGAAAGGTTTCCACTAGGATGGTGGAAAGACAGAAACTGCAGGGGCTTTTGAGGAGGTTGTGGAGGTGAGATGGAAGTTCTGCTTCCCTTTCCTTAGTGAAGTATGAGGCAAAGTCATCAACCGAGAAGGGGCAGGAGGTGGGAGGTTTGAGGGAAGTATGAAATCTTGAGGAACAGCAAATTTCCCCAAAAGCACCACAGGCTGTCCAGGCAGCAATGAGTTCCCTTGAAGATCAGCCCAGCTCTAGATTTTCTCTGGCAAAGTTCACTCTTGGGGAAATAGTTGGGTTTGGCTAAGGATTCTCCAAATAGACTCAAGAGAGGGAGCGAGAAGCTAAAAATGGTGGTCAAAAAATGAGCGTCAGTGTGTAGTGAGAGACCTGGAGGGTGGAAGGGGTAGTCAGAAAGAGAGCAAGCCTTGAGATCAGGTGTCCAAGGTGGGGCAGTTTCTGGTGGTAACAAGAGACGGGCTGTGACCCTGTGTGGGGAGGATGTGACACACAAGGAACTGAGACTTGGATAATGGTCACCCACATGGAAAGTCCCAAGATGCTCGTGACAAAGCCAGCATCCCAAGGAGTGAAGGGGAGTGACCAGGACCAGGAAGTCAGCAGGTAACAGCCAGGCAGTGACAGAGAGAGTGTGTGACCCAGGAGGGTGAGTATCAAACAGAGCTGGGGTTTCAGAAGGAGGAGGGAGGAGAGATGGTTGGAAGTGATAGGTGGGCAAAAAATGGTGCCTGCCTACCTGCTGGTTCTGAGGTGGATGCGGAAGGGAGAAAAGCAGCCTCCACGGGGAGGGCTTTGTGGAAGCCCTCGGAGAGCCAGGGATATAGCGATGAGGTTGAGGTAAAGACTACAGGTGCGTCTGTGATCACAGGTCTCGAATTGCAGAAACCAAGGAGGGGTGAGGCTGTGTGAAATCAGGGATGTCAAGAAGAGAGATTCCGGGTGGCAGTGGATAGTCCTGGAGAGCTGGACTCCTTTCAGGATGGAGAGGAAGACGGATGTGTGGGAATTAGAAGGAATTAGCCCCAGTGAGTGCCTCAGAAGTCCAATCTGAGTTCAGGGTCCAGAGCAGAGATGGGGTTCGTGAGGTCTGGCTGCCCATGGGAAGTGGAGAGCCTGAGCCATCACTGTTGGCTTCTTTGGGGCTCAATCTCTTGGCACATGCCAGGCAGCTGGATGAACACCTGCTCCATGGATGGAGCTGCAAATCCTCAGGGTCACGGGGAGCAAGGAAGGACTTGAGTCCTGCAGCAGACTTGGGACATTAGCCCCAGGGCATGGAACCAGGGCTGGGGCCCCCCACCTCCCAGGAGGAGGAGACAGGGTGTGTGGGGCCTTCCCCTCTCTCTCCTGGAGGCTCTGCTGGCCCCAAGCAGACTGCACATGGCTGTCCTGACTCACTGGCCCTGGAAGACATCCCCCCTTCCCAAGCATTCCATTGTATTTTAATGCAGTGTTGGACTTGTTAAAAGAGTAAATTTAGCTTTTATAAGGAGAAGCAGCCAGGGCTTGGTCAGAAAGGCTGAAGCGGGGCCAGGGGTTCCATGGCAAACCCCAGGCTGTCAGGATGAGCCTGGGAAGATGCCTCCTAGCCCTCCTCACTTGCCACCACTTTCTCCTTCCCTCAGTGAGAGCTGAGGGCAGGGGGAGGTGAGGGAGAAAGGATAGGCGGAGAGGGTACTTCCACAAGGTCCCACTAGTTGTGCAACTATGTGAGGACAACCCACTGCACCTCCTTAGGCCTCATCTGTAAAATGGGTAGAACACACTGCTGCTAACAGGGTGGCCAGGCTTGTTTCAGAGTGACTGGAGAGAAACCCAGAGGACCAGGCCCCCACCTTCCTAGCTGTGTGACTCAGGGCCCTGGGATATGCCCTCCCCCACGGGATGGTGCATAAAAGAAAATGGGGAAGATGGTGGGAAAGTGTGGGCGAGGCCTTTGATCAGGGTGCTTGAGGCCTCAAGTGAAAAGCAGGGAGGAAATATTGGGTGGCAGCATCCTAGACCACGGTGGAGCCTAAGGAAGGTCACCAAGGCCATCAGGATTCCTAGAGCCAATGCCAGCCGCTGGCAATCATGTGCCTCCCAGCGATGGTCCTGCCTCAGTTCCCTGCCAGCCTGGGGGCAGCCTGTAGGCCAGTGTGCAGCCCCTAGGGCCCTGCGTCAGTCCTGCTCCTGTCGTCTAAGGACCAGAGTCAGGGGCCCCCAAACCAACCCAACATCCCTCCTTACTCAGGTGCATGGCTCAGCCTCTCTACACGGGTATTTCCTTGGCTATAAAACACCCACCTCAGGAAAGCAGTGAGGAGTCTGTTACTACTGGTAGAGCAACTAACCAGGGCCTGGTACATTAGCACTGAGTACCCCTTACCCCTGAGGCTGACACAGGGTTTCTCAACTAGGGAAAGAAACCAGCCACCCAGGGTCCAGCCGTGCTGGTAACAGACACACAGACCTCTATATCATTCTCTCCTATTTCCTCTCCTCCTTCCTGTCTACCCATCCTAGCCACTCGTCAGAGCATCCCTGAGACTGGCAGCCACCTTTTCTGGGAAGCCTTCCTGGTACTCCACCACACAGCCCTCTCCCTCCTCCTTGAAATCCCATTGCCTCTTAGAATCCCACGGCCCAGAAAGACACCTAAATAGTTTAAATGCCTCATCCCTGCTCAGCATTGAGCTCCTGAGAGGTCTTGCCCTCAGCCTCCGTCAGCACAGGCTGAGCACGCAGAAGTCCCTGGATTGATGAGCAATCCCCCAGAATGCCAAGCCCTTGGCTCAGCTGACTGTGGTGGGGGCGGGGAGAGACCATTTATGTGTCCTGATTCTATTAATTAAGCTTATCGCCTGTCTGCTCTGCCTCCTGAGCCTGCGTAAGTGTTCCAGGCTGCTCTTTGCACGCACATTAATGCAGAGCAGGTGAGCAGAACTGGATGGCTATCTGAGGCCTGGGCACCCCACCCAGCAAACAACGCCACCAGGCATGGGGCGCCAGCTTCAGGGACTCAACCTGCTCACCCCAAGGGCACAGAATCTGGGGAAGACAGGCCCCATCTCTCTAAAATGTCTGCCCCACCTGAAGGGGAAGGAGGGGCTGGGACCAGAGGAGCTGAGAACACCCACCCCTGCCTTCCTCCCTGTAGGAATAGGGCCAGGGGACCATGCACAGTGCTCCTGAAGCAGGAGGGGCCCAGGAGGGTCCTCCCTCATCTCTCTTCTCTCCCCCCAGAGAAGTAGCAGGCCTGGGCTGCAGGCACAGCACAGAAGGCCCGTAACACTCCTGGGAGGAAGATAGCAACGATACAAGTGTTCTCATAGCATAGATGAGGACTCTGAGGGGTTTTATCCAAAGTCACAGAGTTACAAGCAGATCGACACCAAGTGCCCTTCTGCCGCCACACTGCCTGCTGGGAGATGCCCTTCACGGAGAGGGAGGCTCCCCGCTTCATCCCTGCACCCTTGTATGGTGACTTGTCCTTTCTTGGTCTGTTTCCTCACCTAAAAAGCATTGGAGGCACCTCGCCATAGGAGCACGGTGAGCTTGGCAGAGAGGAGGCACTTGTGGAGACAGCATCTGACCCTGCAGTCAGAAATGCTTTGTCCTGCCCCCGGCCTGTCCGGCCCCAGCTGGGTGCCCGGCTCTGAGCTCAGCCCAGGGCAGCAGGGTGGGTGGGAAGCTGTCATTCCTGCAATCCTGCCTGGCACTAAATCCAGGGCCAGGAACACAGAGGAGCACCAGAGTGGCTTTCAGGGACATTGAACGGACTTGCATAGGGTTTGCCGTGTTGTCAGGCAAATCAGGTCCACACACACACACACACCAAGCCCTGGCCTGCTGACCACTCAAGGAGGGCCTCTGTGCCACTCCCACGAACATCAGGGATCCTGCTCTTGTCGGCCCTCACTCTTCCCCAACCTTGGCGCCCAACCAGTGCCGCTAGGCAGACATGAATGGGTTGATCCCCCCAAGAACTCTGCTGGCCTCCAGGACACCTCTATGGAAACGGAAATCTGTTTCTAAGGGTGGCCTGCACCGGAGAAAATTAACAGTCTCCTCTCTGCCTCGCCCTGGCTGTGTGACCTTAGGCAAGTCACCTCCCTTCTCTGGGCACCCGGGTCATGTCTATGAGGTCCCTGTGCCTGTAAACAGAAGCTGGGGGCTTGGTTCCGGAGTCCTAGAGGTGAGGAGGGCTTTCCTCCTCCTGTAGGAGGCAGCGGGTGAGCCAGCTCTCTGAGGCTCTGGCGGTACAGGCATTGCAAGCCCCCAGCCAATCCTAAGGTCCCTGGTGCACCAGAGTTGGCGTCGCTGCAGCCGGAGGGACGCGGAACTAGTGGGAGGAAAGCCGTCCCGCAGCTTGCCCGATCTGAGAATTGCCAGGCCCCCTGACCCCCTCCCTATCCTGTTCCCTCCCCATGCGCTGGGGCTGGGCTTCCCGAGGGAGGGTCCCCGCCAGCTGACCCCAGGCGCCCTCGGGCCGCGCGGACGCGTCTCTGCGTCTGTTCCCAGGCGAGCGAAGCCGGCCCATACCTCTCCGCGGCCTCCTGGCTCTCGCCCTCCGTCTACCCGACGCGCCCCCACCCACCTGCGGGCCGCGTACCCGCACTCACCCTGGCTCGACGCCCTCCTGCCTTGGGTCCCAGGCGCGCTGCCGCCCTAAGCTCTGCTCGCATTGGCCTACCCGGCAAATGTAGCCGCCGCTGCCTATTTCCCAGACCACCAAGAACATGCCTATCCCCCTCCATCCCACCCGGGGAATGTGTGCCTCAAATAGCCACCATGGTTTCACTCCTGGACCCTCCGTGGTTCTCCCTGTTGTTAAAAAAAAAAAAAAAAAGGAGAGCCCGAAAAGACGGCTTTGTTCAGCAGTGTTAACAAAGACTCAAGCAAGCCCAATTAAGGCTGCTTTCAGCGCAGCCCTTCCCTCCCTCTGGCCCCTATTTTGCAGCCACTTGCTTTCCCGTAGCTGTGAGCCTCCCCTTCTCCAACCTTCTATCAACTCCTGCTCCCAGATACGCAGCTTATGTCAGTTTCCCCAGTGTCTGCCTCACTGGCGGTTGAATGAATGAATGCGTGAATGAATGAGTAAATGAATGCATGGGGACATTTACATATAAACAGTTTTCGCACACTGCCTAGGCCCTAATAGAAGGGACTGCATTAAGTTTTAAGTCAAAGTAATGAAACACCAGGGACCTGGGGTGCGGGCAAGACACGCAGGTGACTGAGATATTGGTGGGGCATGGAGTGGGGAACAGTGGCCTTCTGGGGGAGCGGGTATCACAGTGCCCAAATACTAGGTTTCTAGACTTAAAACCACCTTGCAGTTAAACATCTGGATTGTGATGCAGAAGTTCTGAGTCTGCATGGAATGTCGCCTCAAATAGCCACAGTGGCAGTGCACCTACCCTCACAGTGTCCCCTGTGAAGGTAGGATCCATTTCAGCATTTCATATTATGTTATTTCAGTTTATCCCACCAGAACCCTGTGAGGCAGGCCTAACTAGCCCCATTCAACAGATGAAGAAACTGAGGCTCAGAAAATTTACCCTATTCAAGAGCACTCAGTTAGAATGTGGTCGAGTCGGGATTTGAACCCAGGTTCCATCTCACTCCAAAGCCCTTCCTCTTTCCTCTGTACTTCCTGCCCTTTGTCTCAAATATAGTCCTTTTTACCCATGGTTCCTCCCTAGGACCATGGAGGGTAGTGAGAGGTGGCTACATGTGGCCACAGGGTCTATGATCCTCCCAGGCCAACACATAGAAAATCCCTGGGTAGAAGTTAGGAGCTCTGGGGTCTTATCTCAACTTGGCTGCCAACTAGCTCCTTGACCTTCCATCTCTGCTGTCTCTTGAAATCATACCCACAGCTTTGTGGGTGCAGTCACACCAACACACACACACACACACACACACACACACACACACACACACAGGCCTTCCTCTCTGGGTCAGTTGGAGCTGCCATTTCTTTAGTTGCCCACACTGGGGCCCACATGTGATCAAAAAGGATCCCTCCCAGACCCAGAAGGCTCAACTCCTGTTGTGGGGACAGAGCCCCAGAAAGCAGTTTCCAGGCTCTCAGCCTCACGTAGAAAGGTGCTAGCTCAGGTAGTAAATGGCCATCAACTGTGATTGGATGGCCATCAGCTGTGGCTAGTTGGCCGTCAGCTGTAACCAGTGAGCCATTGGCCACTAATATAACTGCCATGGCTTCACTAGCAGAAAATGGGGGGCTAGCAAGAAGATGGCGGCTGAGCCTGCTAGCGGTGCAGTGAGGGTTGCGAACAGTGTGGCTCCTGCTTCCTGTTTCTCCAACCCAGCTGCCAGCGAGAATATAGTAGTATGACTCCCCTACCTATGGCTCCGTGGGTGTTCCTTTTTGGCCTCACCATATCCTGCGTTCTTATATGGGGAGCGGGAGCAGAGACCCCGAAGGCCGCCCCACACGACACCTGTGCATGCAGGTAGAGTGCACCCAGGGAGGACCAAGACCTGAGCCTGCAGGTCTCCACAGATTCTGGAAATGTCATGCCTCTCAGGTGAGTCCTGAACAGCCAATCCTGACCTTTTGACCTTCACCTCATTCCTTAATTTGTGAGTGATTTCCTGAGCACCCACTGGACCCCGGGCTGCCAGCAAAGGAACACAGGAGGTCTCTGCCTCCCGGAACTCATGGGGAGGGTGTGGGCTGTACTGGAGGAGTGGGCAGGGGAGGGGACAGTCAGATCACCTGGCTTTACATGTAATCCCCAGGTCTGCAGGACGTGATGACCACCTAACTCCACTGGACTATGTTTTCCTTATCTATGAAGTTGATATTTACATTTACAGCACTTTGGGTTAAAATGATTTCAAAAGATTCAGTGAGATGTTGAACATCGTGTTTTGCACCAGAACTGCCTGGTGTGTAGCAGGTAGTCAATGAAAGCTGGTCATTAGGAGGTAAACACAGCCTCGGTGTGGGCCTCAGGGCCCAGCAGGGGCAGGGACAGGGCTGGAAGGGCCTGGCACTGTGCCTAAGAAGTGCTCTGAGGACAGGCCCACCAGGCAGACATGCTCAGAAAGGCCCCGCCTGGGATCCGCCTGTCAGCCCTCACTCCCTAAGGCACACTCTGCTGTTCCAGTCCCCCTGCTGGACCCACAGACGGCGGCCCTGGAGCTCCCTGGGGCTCTCTCAGAACTGCTGTCACCTCAGGAGCACACCTCAGCTCGCCAGACTCTTGTAAGTGACACACACACAGAGACACACCACACACACACACACACACACACACACACACACACCCCATGCTGGAGCCTTGTGAGGTGGTGGGCCTGGGCCTGGAGTTTGGCAGGTGTGTGCGGGGCCCCATCCAGGGACGGGGATGGTGCCACATGGTCACGGTGGAGGGTAGGAGCACATTTCCAGACGGCGCTGCCAGCCCTCACCATGTTCCAGCTTGTTGACACGGTGATGGCATAATTACAGTTTCAATCGCAGATTAATAATAAGTCATTTTTGCAAACGAGGAGGCAGGTCTGCACTGGAAAGGGCCCCAAAGGGCCTGTCGCCTCTGCTATCTGAGGCTGCTGGCCGCTGTTTGATGTTTTCTGCCGAGCTGAGACTTTCCTAAAGACGGAGCTAACAAGCTACCCAGGTAATAATACCCCTGCTGGACTCACTGACCTCTGGATGGAAGGAGGTGTGTGTGTGCGTGTGTGTGTGTGTGTGTGTGTATAAAAGTGGTGCCTATGCCAGTCAAGATCTGGGGTGAGTATTTATGGATGCTGGTTTGTGTGCATGATGTGTGAGCATGTACGTATATTGGGGAGTGTGTTCCCGTGTAACATTAGCAATGCCCAGAGGGACCCACGCCTCACAGAGAAGTTGAGGCCCCTCTCCCGTCCCTCCTCCACCCCCAGGGAAGTTGTGCTGGGAGACTGGGATGGACAAAGGAATCTCTGGACCTTCAAGATGCCCCTGAAGAGAGCTTTGGGGTGCGGCAGGGGCCCTGGCAGGGCCCAGGCCAGTCTTGCACCCCCTGGGGCACCCAGGGAGGGCTGAGAACCTGCCCAGATGGCTGTGTTCCGAATGGGGTTGGCGAGGAGCTAATAATAACAACAGTGACAATAACAACCATTTATGTGTGTTCTGAGCTTTCTTCTTTTATATTCTGTTTTATCTCCATGATCTCATTTGATCCTCATAACCACCCTGAAGGGAAGGAGGGCAAGTCTCATGACTCCCACTGGCCCCAGTAGAAACAGGCTCAAGAAGGAAGGGAACCTGCTCAGGGGACATAGCGGTGGCTGATAGAGCTTCAGGTGTTCTATGGATTGGATGGAATCCTGGCCCTCTGCTCGGGCCACATGCAGGCCTCCTTCAGACCCTCACCCGCTCCATGGCAGCCAGGGCCCCCAGCCAAGAGGCAGGCAGAGTTCACAAGCCTGCTTTACATTTTCCAAATTCCCTTTGGAGGAAAAGGGATACTGCACCTGCGGGGATGATGGTGTGAGTCTGTAGACTGGGTTCCCAAGAGCTGGACATGCTCGGGCCAACCTCTTCGTGTCTGGCTCTGTACCTGAGCTTCATTGCAGACCAGCCATGCTTGTGCCCCTGAACCTGGCTCCTCACAGGACAGTGACTTGCTGAGCTCATTCCCCAAGGCTACACCTGGCCCAGGTGCTTTAACAACCCTGAAGGTGTGGTCCTGCCCAGGCAGCTGTGGCCTGGTGCCCCAGGCAAGAGCAAAGAGCACCAGAGGAGGCAAGGGGCTGAAATGGAGGGGAAGAGGATGTGCTCACACAGGCTTGGCCTCGAGCTCCTGGCCCTGCCCCCTCCCGATGGGGGCTCTTCCCTGGGGCTCCTTGTTACCTTGCTCACCTGAAGGTCAGGCCTGGTGCTTGCTCCACTAGCAGAGGGCCCTCCTCGCTGTTCCTCCTGCTGAGCTGTCTGACTGCCCGTGGAGTCAAAGCAATTGGAAGCAACATTCAACTGGCCAAATGGAGGGAGGGGCCTGGGAGGCAGGTGGACAGTCCCATTTCTCAGCTGGAGAGACTGAGGTGGAGCATCACAGAGGCAAGGAAATGATTCAGGCCGGAGCCCGACCTGAGCAGCCCCATGGAGCCTCTGTTCTGGGCCCTCCCCTGGAGTTGGCAGGCAGGAGTAGAAGCCAAAGCCCTACCTGAGGGGCCCGCCGCAGAGCCCCTGCCGGGGGAGGCCTGCAGGACCGGGCATAACCAAGCCCCTTCTTTTCCCAGGCCTCTGCTCAAGCCCTTCAAGGACTCCAGAATAAAGCACTACTTTGTCTCCTAACCTCCTGCTCAAGGCCCTTAACAAGTGTACCCCACTCTACCCCACACCATACTTCCCAGGAATTCACCATCTCGGGACCTTTGCCTGACCGGTCCCAACCGCGACCACTGCCATTGCCCAGCCCCGGTCAATGCCATTCTTCTGCCTCCTCTCTGTCTTTCTGAAGCTTGGACAACTTTCAGAGCACTGCTCCTCTTTCTCCAGCCTCCTTCGGATGCACCAAGCACCGTATCTGGCACGAAGGGCGTTCAGTGAGCATTTCCAATGAACGAATGAGTGAGTGGCTGAGTGAACAAATGCCTGGCCAGCTGGCCCTGCCTTACTGGATCAGTGTCGTCTGCACCCGTGAGGAGAAATTTAAAGTATGTGAGCTTTTCTCTAAGTAAAATTAGGCCCCAGAAGCCAGGCTGGTCTCTCTCCTGCTCCCTGTGTCATTGGGGGCCCCAGCACACCCCAAAGCACCCATGGGAGCTCCAGGTACACGTTATGGTTAAGAGACCCAATGGGAAGATGGGGTCAAGCCAATGATGGAATTTTTATTTTTTAAATACAGTCTTTCCCCCTCTTCATCCCAGGCCTTATTCTCTAGCCACATATGAGACATGTTCGTCTGTCTTTGACTTCTGTTTTTCATCTTATGTTTTGTTTTTGCCTCTGTTGCCTGCTTGTAATACTATAGCAAATAAGAATTATTGCATGCTTCCTCTGGGCCAAGCTCCGTTATAAGCGCATTGCATATACCGGGGGTGCCAAAAACATGTATACACATGACTTGTATTCATCTTTTGTTATCGGTATATATTGAGTGCTACAATTTTAATACAGTTATTTCCTTTCTTAAAGTGTGTGTACATTTTTTTAGCTCCCTCTGTATTAAGTCACTTAAGTCCTATATAACCCTTTAAGTCACTAGTTCTCAATCAGGGTTGATTTTGCTCCCTGGGGACACTCAGCCATGTCTGGAGACGTGTTTGGTTGTCACAGCCGGGGGTGGGGGTATTACTGAGGGCTAAAGGGTAGAGGGGTTGTCGTGACACAGGACAGCGCCTCCCAGCAAAGGATCCATCAGCTCCAAACCTCAACGGTGTCGAGGCTGAGAAACCATACTCTAAGCCTCAGAGTCTACGATATTGTCAATGATGCTCGTCTAGTTTACCACCGAGAAAACCGAGGCTCAGGGAAGTGAAATGACTTTCCCAAGGTCACACAGCTAGTCAGCAGGTGTCTTCAACCCAAGCAGCCTGGGCCACAGTCCATGTTGTTGGACTTACTTGGTCCCCTTCCCTGTGGGCAGCTCTGTCTTCCTCCACACAGCACTGAAGTCACTTGTCAGTCAGAGGGAGGACTGGTCCCATCAGGGCCCAGCTGAGGGTCCCGAGTATTGAGCTACATCGGCCACCGCTGAGAACCTGGAACGTCCTGCCTCAAGCCTGCCCCGGCCCTGCAGCCCACGCCGACCTCCCTTCGCTGAATGGGGTCACAGCCCCATGCATGATGCTGCCCACGTCCTGTGGAGGGACTGTATGGAGGGTAGAAAGGAGCCAGACTCAGGGGCCACACCCCTCCTGTGTCCCCACCTCACCCGGCCCAGGGCTCTGAACTTGCCGTTGGTCCTTACTCAGCCTTCTGTGGTTTGAACACGAAGGAGTAGGCACAGAGATTCTGGTATAGACGAAAATGCCTGGTGGACAGATGTGAGGCGAGAGGCCGTCAGGCTGCCTCCAGGCGCCGTGGGGGAGGAAGTGGCAGTTGAAATGAGGAACCTGCAGGGCCCTTTCAGACAGCAGGCAGGAGGA
Organism: Rhinolophus sinicus; assembly: GCF_057876585.1. NCBI lineage: Eukaryota > Metazoa > Chordata > Mammalia > Chiroptera > Rhinolophidae > Rhinolophus > Rhinolophus sinicus. The sequence goes on from NC_142504.1 coordinate 98,366,297, forward strand.
AGAGGCCCTGTGCAGAGGGAGGGAGATGCCAGGACTGGCTGACACTGGCCGCCTCAGGCCCCTGCTTGGCCAGGCTTCCCAGCCACTCTCCCAACTTGTGAGATAGTTGGCCAGGATGAGGGACCCAGGCTAGAACCAGATATGGAAAAAGCCAGCAGGTACAGTGAGAAATCTCCCCACTTACTGGCCCATTGCTTTTGGGGGGAGGCAGCAGGGAGGGAGGCACCCGTCTTTCTCCCCACCCAATCTGAAGAACACGGCCTTGCACAATCCAAGAGTCTCCTGCTGCCCATCCCCTGCCTGCTAGAGGGACATGGTGGGAGAGGGAGAGAAAGGTGGCAGAAGTAGACACAGGCCAAAACAAGAAGAGGTCCTCAAGGGGATGTGAAAATGAAGAGAAGCCACAAGATGAAAGATGACACCCCATGGAGGGGAAATCTCAGCCCAGGGTAGGAGAAGCTGCTTCCTGCAGGAACCTTTTCAGGCACACAGGCCTCTGCTTGCCCCCTCCTAGACCTCCTAAGGAAACCTATTTCCCAGGAGCCTCTCCCTCGGACACCCTGGAGTCTTACTCTGGCCTCACAGTCAGTCATCCAGATTGGGGAGCTCTGCTTCTGCTGTAAATGGTCAAGTCCTCCAGCTGTTTTGAGATGCATCACCAACTCACCAGTCTCCTCTTCCTGAAGTTAAACAGCTCCCTCCCACCTCTGCAAGAGGCCACCTCATGGTACACTTAAAGAGAAAGGGAGAGACAGGAAAAGCAATAATAAAAAGTACCTTGCTATATACTTTTATATATTATCTCATTCATCCTTGTAACATGCTCATGGCTATACCCCCAGCACCTCTACAACAGTGCTGAGCGTATCAAGCATGTGTTTGAAAATCAGTGTGCAATCCAAAAATGAAATTATGAAAACAATTCCATTTACAATAGCATCAAAAAAAATAAAATATTTAGAAATAGATTTTTTTTAAAAAGTACAACACTTATATTCTGAAAACTATAACACTTTGAAAGAAACTAAAGAAGCTCTAGATAATTGGGGAAACATCCCATGTTCATGGATCAAGAGACTTAACAATGTTAAGATGGCAATACTCCCCAAACTGATCTCCAGAGTCAGTGCAATTCCTATCGAAAGCCTAGATGACGTCTTTGTAGAAACGGGCAAGCTGATTCTAAAATTCAGATGGCATTGCAAGAGATCCAGAACAGCCAAAATAATCGTGAAAAAGAAGAACAAAGTAGGAGGACTCACACTTCCCGATTTCACAACTTACTACAAAACAACGATAATTGAACCGTTGTGGTACTGGCACAAACAGAAACATAGACCAATGGAGTAGAATTGAGAATCTAGAAATAAACTCACACATTTATAGTCAACTGATTTTCAACAAGGTTGCCAAGTGCATCCAATGGGGAAAGAATCGTTTTTTCAACAGATGGTACTGGGACAACTAGATTTCCACACCCAAAAGAATGAAGATGGACTCTGACCTCATACCATATATAAAAATTAATTCAAAATGGATCAAAGACCTAAATGTAAGACGTAAAACTATAAGACTCTTAGAAGAGACATAGGGATAAGACTTCATGACCTTGGATTTGACAAAGGATTCCTAGATATGACACAAAAAGCATCAACAACAACAACAAAAAATAGATACATTGAACTTCAACACAATTTAAAACTTTTGTGCATGAAAGGACATCATCAAGAAAGTGAAAAGACCACCCACAGAATCAGACAAAATATTTGCAAATTGTATATCTGATGAGGGACTTGCATCCATAATATGTAAAGAACACTTACCATTCAATAATAAAAGGACAAATGACCCAACTGAAAGATGGGCAAAGGAGATGAATAGACATGTCTCCAAGGAAGATATGCAAATGACACATGTAAAGATGCATCATTAGTCATCAGAAAAATGCAGATCAAAACCACAATGAGATACCACTTCATACCCACGAGTATGTCTAGGCTCAAAAAGTCAGATAATTGCACTTCTTGGCAAGAATATGGAAAAATTAGAACCCTCATACATTGCTGGTGGGAGTATAAATGGTGCAGCCGCGTTGGAAGCTAGCTTGGCAACTCTTCAAAATATTAAACATAGAGTTGCCATATGACCCAGCAATTCCACTCCTAGGTATATACCCAAGAGAAAGGAAAACATATGGTCATACAGAAATTTGTACATGAATGTTTGTAGCAGCATTATTCATAAAAGGCAAAAGGTGAAAACAACCCAAATGCCCATCAGCTGGGGAATGGATAAACAAAATGTGGCATTTCCATGTGATGAAACATTGTGTAGCCAAAATGAGTGAACTCTAATGTAAACTGTGGACTCTGGTTGATAATGATGTGTCAATGTTGGTTCATTGATTAAAACAATCTGGTATCACACTGTACCACACTGGGACGTGTGGGATGGTGTGGGAAGCTGTGGTTGAGGGGAAAGGGTATGTGGGAACTCTGTACTTTTCATTCAATTTTGCTGTGAACCTAAAATTGCTCTAAAAAAAGTTTAAAAAAAAAAAAAAAAGTGTTGATATATTAACATGGATGAACCTTGAAAACATTATGTTACGTGAAAGAAGCCAGACACAAAAGACTATATTATATGATTCCATTTATATAAAATATTTTAGAAACAGGAAATCTATAGAGACAGAAAACAGATTACTGGTTCCCTGGGGCTGGTGTCGGGGGAGGGAGTTAGGGGCGTAAGTAAGCTAAAGTATACAGGATTTCTTTTTAGGGTGATGGAAATGTTCTAAAATTGACAGTGGTGATGGTTGCACATATCTGGGATTGTACTATAAAAACCAATGAGTTGGACACTTTAAATGGATGAATTTTATGGTATATGAACTATATCTCAATAAGGCTGTTAAGAAAAAGACATTATTGAGGCAACTGAAACTAAATATAGGCTGTGTGTTAGAAAATTGTGTCAATATTAAAAACTTTCTGATTTTGATAATTTAAAAAAATTCATGGACAACTCTATAAAGTCGCTACTGTCATGATTACCATTTTACAGGTACAGAAACTGAGGCATGGAGACATCAAGTTACTTGCCCAGGATCACACAGCAGTCTAAAAACCCATTGTCTTTACCTCCACCTTATTTCTCCTGGCACCCTGGTGTTTTCCTTTATAGCACTTGTAATTTTATAGTTTTTGTTCTACAAGAAGATAAGCTCCTTGAGGGTAGGGACAAATCTCTTCTGATTTGCCGCTTCTCTATTTATTTAAACAAATATTTATTGACTCTACTTACTATAAGCCAGGTCTGTGTGTATGAGTCAGTGAAAGTATCTCATACAGGTCTTGGCCCATAGTAGGTACTCAATAAACATTCGTAGTTTGGATAGATGGATTGATGAATGGGTGGGTGCAGAGGTGGGTTCTGGACAAAGCTCACTAGGCTTGCACTAGTACGTGGTCTCATCTTCCTCACCTGCCTACCTTCCCCCTCCAGCCTCCACCCTAATCTTTAGGCCCATCACATTCTGAGACCCATACCCACTGAACAATCCTCCATCAAGGCTGCATGAACTTTCCCCATCCTTTCAGGCCCTGCCAGGCCCCCTCACTTCCTCCAGAAGTCTTCCTAGCCCAGGTGGTCTTCTCCTTTCCTACACTCCTTCTGATGCACAATATTTGATGGACATAACATATCACCACCGGCCATTTTCTGGAGATGGTCCTGCCCTGGGATGCGGATCTGGGGGCTGTGGCTCTCTCCTTTTTTTGCTCTCCCAGCACTGAAAGAAGCCACTGCATTGGCCACACGAGTAGAAGTTGTGGCTTCTCCCTTGGCTGACAGGGAGGACGCAGGCACTGGTGGCAGGGAGACCCTTAGGAGCACCAGCTCTACCGGGACTGCCAGGCCCAACCCTGGGGGAGGCTGGGCCAAAGCCTGACCCCTCTGCCGGGCTGGGGCTGGGCTGGCAGGGAGACGCAGCAGGGGCCAGGCGTGGGCGCCTCCCTCCCCTCCCAAGCCTGGGCAGACCAGCCCCCAGGCAGGCTGGAGGCCTGTTTGCCTTGGCCCTGGGCCAGGGCCGCCCCGCCAGTGAGTAATGCGTGAGGACTGCCTGGCTCCAATTCAAGGGAAACGGGCTGGAGACGGGGCCTCCTCAGCTCAGCCTGCACGGGGCTAGGTTCTGGGGGCAGCTTCCCAGAAAGGGCCTGCTGCGTGCCTCATGGCCACTGCTAGGTCTGCAGTCGCCGCTCTTCTCCCCCTCCTCCTATGTAGTGACCAAGGACAGGCAGAGCTTGAGTCCCCAGAAAAAGATCCTCAAGCATGGCCCAGGAACCCAGCCACCTCCCCACACCCCCCTAACAGAGCTGGCCATTCCCCGGTGCTGTCTGAGCACCTACTATGCGTAGAGCAGGGACCTGCTGTCAGGGAGTTCATGGGAGTTCAGGGGGTGGGGCAGGGGGCAGGTGGTGAGCCGAGGTCCAAGGCTCTGGGTGCTCATACTGGAAGTATTAGTACTAGAAGAGGCCTCCTCATTTATCTGTACCCCCAGTTCCAGGTGGGAACACTGAGGCCCAGAGAAAAGGAATGACTTCCCAAGCCACACAGTGACTTAATAGCAGCAAGGTAAGAACCCATCCTCCTAACGACCGATCGGGCCCAGACCGCTGCTGCTCCAAAAGGTGGCCCGGGTGTTCAAACTTCATGCTGTCACGATGGGGGGACAGTGCTTAGGACATTTCTAGTTCAAGGCTGGGTCCTCTTGCAGTATTCGCAAGGGCTTGTCTCATAGTGGGTGCTCAATAGATAGGCTTCTGCAAGGTTACAACTCTACCCTGCTGAGTGGCCTCTGCCTGCTTAGGACCCGAGTGACCATCTGGGTGGGGATGACGCCATGTCATCATCACCATCAGGAGACACAGAGACTCCCAGCCCTCCTGTCCCAGTGGGATGGCTTTACAGCCAACCATGCCCCATGCCCTTCCCAGCCTCCAGCCATTCTCAGGCTTCATAGCTGCAAACCACAGAAAATTATTCTGGCTGAGTTAAGCATAAAAGAAGAGTCCTGACAGGATCCTGGGTCAGTCACAGACTCAACAGCGGGCGGGGAACTTCTCTGGAGCAGGGTGGCTGCCAAAACCACACCACACAGCTGGCCTCTTGAGAACCCACTGGCCCCTACAGAGCGCCGATGACTCTTCTCTCCCCCACTGACATCAGCACAGGATACCGGACTGGAGACCCTGCTGTTCCCCAGAACCGAGATGTGGCCACTGCCCACCCAGGAGAATTCTCCTGCGTCCCTCTCTGTCCCCAGGTCCTGACGCCAAGACCAGAGCGGGGGCATGTGATTGGCCGATCCCTGGTCACAGGCCTACACTTGGCCCCTAGGGAAGCTGGTACCTTGCTCTTTAGGCTCTCAACAGACTTAGGAGAACCCCCAAGCCGAGTAGAGAGCCCAGATGACATGCAAGCAAATCAACACTAACAGACGCCGTCTTGATTGCATTTCTCCATCTACAAGTCCCTGTTTATCCCAATCCCTGCCCAGGCTATCAAAAGTAAACATATGCACAGAAGGGCTTCGGGGTTCAGCATGGAATTGTATTATGTAAGTAAAATTATTAGCACTGGATTCCATGCGCAGGGCACCTGTACGGGATGGGCACCAAAAGTCACTGAGAGCATCAGGCTGGACATTCCTCTGCAGAGGGTTCTCCGTGCAAGTTGAGGCCTGAGTGGTCAACTGTGTAGGGTGGGGAGTGAGTCCTGGAGGGGCAAGCTCTGGTAACAACGGATGGCCCCTACACTGCCTTCTGAATGGGGGGGGGGGTGTCTAGTTATCTGCAGAGCTTTAATTCTGCTGAGTGGACTCTGCAAGTTGGAGCCAGAGCAGAATTGCTCAAGACAACAGAGCAGCCGCTGAGTTGCCAGCGGATCCTTAGATTTCCTTCGGGTATGCAGTCCACAGCCATGCTTAGAAGGAGGAGAGGAGTGAGGGGAGAAGAAAAAGGAAGAAGCACTTTATAAGTGCTCCAGAAATACTAGCTACTATTAGTAATACTAGTAGTGGTCATCGTTATTGTTGTGATAATAGTACCGAGGACCCCAGCAATTCCACCACTCACGCGCTGCCCATCCACACACTCTTTGTGGGTCCCCTCAACAGTCATGAGAACAGCAAAAAGGGTTTCCTTTTCCTCCTGCTCCTGCTCTTCCTCGTCCTCTCCCCACTCTTTCTTCTCCCCCTGCTGCTCCATGACCACCCGAGTCAGCCTAGGGGTCCACACAGCCTGAGTCCTCACCCCAGGCTGGCCACCAGTCCCCACGGATTCCAAACCCAGAATGTCCAACTCTCCTTCCCTCTCTGCCCCACATGGTAAACGAAAGCATGGTATACATGAGCTGCTGTGTATATGCCTTGGGTCCTGGAAGAGAGAGAGAGAGGGGCAAACCTAGGGGAAACACGACTGATCTTTTGGAAGGCATTGCACGCCACTGATTCCCCCTTTTAGAAATAGACTCTAACTGAAGTATAGCACGTATACGGAAAAATGCACAAACTAAAAGTGTATAGCTCGATGAATTTCACAAACTCAACAGCCCATGCAAATAGCCCACCGATTAAGAAACATCATCAGCCCCAGAAGTTCCTCTTATGCCCCCTTCCTGACATCTAACACCCTAGACTCATTTTGCCTGACATTGAACTTCATACGAAAGGAACGTCATACAAATGGAATCATACAGTGTCTGTCTTTGTGTCTGGCTTCTTCAGCTGAGGGTTATGTTGTGAGATTTGCTCTGTTGTGTATAGTTGTAGTTCCTCCATTCTTACGACATCCACTGTGTAAATAAACTGCATTTTTAAAAAACTCAGTTCTATTTTTGATGGACATTTGAGTTGTTTCCAGTTTCGGGCTATTTGAATAGTGCTGCTATGAATATTCCTGGACATGTCTTTTGGTGAACGTCTGTATGCATGTCTGACACAGGTATGATTATCTTTAGCTTTAGTAGATACTGCCAAACAGTTTTCCAAAAATGTTAAACCCATTTATAACCCCCACCATCCTCATCAGAGAGTTCTAGTTGCTCCACACCTTCACTCATTTGGTATCAAGAGGTATAGCTTTCAAATGAATACTAGCATCTTTTCAATTCAACTCCCATACTAGACAACATAAAAATGAATGATCTACAGAAATTTCTATGATGTATCTTAAGTGACGTAAGCAAGTTGCAGGCCAATACGTATAGCACGACTCCACTCGTGAAAATTATGTATCTGCTTATTTAGAAGCAAGGCCAAGTTCAGAAAGGGGGTATATCAAAACCTCCAAGTGGTCACCTCTGGGGAGTGGCCTTGGAAGTCATTGTTTTAAATGATGAAATTAAGGATAATTTTTACTTTTGATTTTGTGTTTTCCAGTATTATTTTAATTTCAAAAAACCCCACCAAACTGTATGAATAAAATGAAATTCTCCATCCCTCACATCCCATTACTGCCCCACACCATTCCATTACGTACGGCTGGCAGACTGACCCTGCCTTTCTTGTTACTCCCAGCATTCTCCCCTGTTCTGGAATTACCCAGGGCAGGGCCTCTGGGACAGGTCTCCCGGGCTCTGTAATTTCCCTGGCTGCAGCGTGTCATTAGAAGATCTGGTGTTGATGACACAAAGCCCAGACGCAGCAAAGATTCCAGACCCTGATGGGAGAGAACAGCCTGGCCACCAAGCCAGCCTCCCGGCAGAGACAACCTTGCCTCAGTGGGACCTGGGCCTCAAATTGTGTTTTAACCTTGGGGAAAGAATCCAGGAAAATTGCTCTTTTGAAGCTGCAGCCTCCCATGGGGGCTCAGGACTCAAAGCAAGGGCTTCAGAAGTAGGCAGACCTGGCTCCTGCTCTGCCACCCTTTCTGGGCCTCCTCTTCCTCACCTGTAAAATGGGGGCAATGGTGACCTTTACCTTAGAGACAACACCAAATGCCTTGCAGAGGGACCCTGGCACACACTTAGCCTTCAGGAAACACAGACTATTGTTATTATTATGATCGTGGTGGCGGCTTTCTCTGTTACCACCAGCCCTGAGAGATACAGGTTTGCATTCACCTTTTTTGGGGGGAAAATTCTTTTCAGAAATATTGCAAAGAAAGTACAAACTTACTTTTCTTAGGAAAACTGAATTCACTTGGAACTTGAATGCATATATTTCAATCACAAAGTTGTCATTCGACGTTGATTCGTCCAAGGGATATTTGTCAAGTGTCTACTGTGTGTTGGGGAGTGTCCTAGACACTGGGGGTACGGCAGCAACCAGAGCAAAATCCCTGCTGTCACAGGGCTTTGTCTCTGCCAGGGGAGTCAGACAATAGCCAAACCAACAAACAGACATAGAAGAAAATGTGAAATGTGTATCTAATACAATTCATATATCTTCAAAAAAAGCTATGAAGAAAAATACCGCAGGATTAGAGGAGTGAGGTACTGTGAATGCCATCTGACGATTCAAATTGATGTGTTCAGTTGAGCCAGCATTCTGTTCTGGAATTTTCTCTCTTGTTGGCTGAGCGAGGAAGTCTAGAGGACACTGGTCTGGCTGGGCCTAAGTTGACCCAGGCCTGGACTGGAGCTGTAGTTTGCTCCTATGGAGATGGGTGGTTTGAGGAGGACAGTGGAGAAGAGCTACAAGTGGCTTGTAGGAGGTGAGCGAGTAGGGAGCCTGTGCCCTTGCAGAGCACGCCAGCAATCCCTCAAGGGGCACCATTGACGGTGGCACTTTGGTTCATGTCGGTTATAGCAGGTATTTACGAGGTACCTGCTATGAGCCCAGAGCTGGGCTTTGTGCTCTGAAAGATTCAAGTATGAGAGCTGGTGTCTGACCTTAGGGAGCAACAGTCATGCTGGAGGTACAAGACCAATCTCCATAAAAGAAGAAAAAGCAACACAGATTGTGTCAGAGTGTGTGGAACAGGCCGTGGACTCAGCTGGAGAGGCAAACCGCCAAATCTCAGTCAGGTAACACATAAAAGGTGCTCATTCACACAAAGGCAGCTGAGGGCCCTGGAGTCGACTTTCTGGGGCAGTGATTCAGAGAATCCAGGCGGTTTTCACCTTATGCCTCCATCATCTCAAAAACATATCTTCCAGGTCCCTACGGCAGAGGGAGAGAGAGAGAGAGACAGCTGCATGACCAGTCACCAGTTCTTCAATGCTTTATCCAAGAAGGGCCATGTGGTACCTCTACTCACAGCCCGTTGGCCAGAATTAGTCACATGGCCCCAAACAAACTGCAAGGGCAGCTGGGAAATGCTGGGCGCACTGGGCTACCCTCTGAGACTGAAATGTCTCTGCTACAGGCCATTCATTACTGCCGGGTTCTGGAAAGCTGAGTGGAGGAAGAGGAGTTTGGAAGGGGCATTGGACAGAGCAGATGAGGCCATGCTTTGGGTAAAAGAGCCGAGGGATAGACTTAAGAACTACCAGGCGTGGCTTTGCCATTTCTTGGCTGGGTGACTCAAGTCATTGATCTCTTTGACCCTCAGTTTCTTCTTCTGAAATGGGGACAATCAAGCTCCCATCCAGACTCATTAGGAGAATGTGTGAAAGGCTCACTGCACTGTTGAGAACTAATGTAATATTGTTATCTACAAATTAGTCATGTTTTCTTTTGGGTTCAATGCAGCTCTAAGAGAGACATTCTGTTTCCACCTCCATGACCTCTGTGTCCTTCCTGTAAATCCAAGGCATAGATTCCATCTCATACTTTTCTACCAGCGTGCCCACCGTGGCCTGGGACCCCGCTGAAGGCAACACCTGGAGCAAGGACACATCCTTCAAATGTTTGCTTTTCTCGAAAATTCGTGTCAAGTCTGCATCCTACTAGTAACATACATGGGCTTAGGATAAACCAATCATGTTCTTTCTCCCCCACAGCGCCTACTAAAATGGCAGCTCTGGGAAGATATATAAGCCCAGGTTTATTTATCGGCTCTGCCTGGCCCAGGGCCTCCATGTGCACTGGGTGACCTTGGAGCTGGGGTCTGAGATCCTGCGACTGTCAATCCCAAGGAAGGCTCATCACACAGGCTCCCTAGGAAGAGGCTCCCTCCCAGCTCTCCTAGTCTCTGTGGCTCTGAAGCGCACCAAACAGACCCTGCCGTGAGCCCGGCCTGGCCCGAACCCAGGCCATTGGCCCTCACCCCCGCACCCCAACCCCCAAAGCCAGTAAGTCGTCCCTGAATTAATCAAAGGCTTACACTGGTCTGAACTCACCAGGGGCCTCCTCCAGCCGCCACTTTGTGTTCGGTAGATTAATTGCAGCTGGGGGAGGGGAGGGAATCCATTTTTAGAAAATCATTACTTTCAGAAAGAGAGGGGGGCGCTTCTGGTTGGGGAAAACTGCTGAGCTGGCAACTCAGGCCTCCTGCGTGAGCGCCAGGAAACCCGGGACTGTGCAGGCTGCTCCCTGCTCAGCGGGCACCGCCCAGGGGCCCAGCCCCCTCCCCCTGAGCCAGGGCACCCCAGCGCTCCTGCCCTGACTGCTGCCAGCCTCCACTGCCTGCTCTGGCCTGGGCTCAGTAGTTTGCTGGTGTCCTGAGCAGGAATATTGACCACCCCCAAAGCCAATTGGCTTAGTTGACTATATTATCTCAGTCCACTTCTTAACAACACACCCAGGGCATGGTCAGCTCCTGACTGTGGCTCTAGGGAAAAGAAAAGGTCGGGGATCCCTAATCACCACTGCCTTGAACTGAACATCTATGAAATTGCCATCTTTGTAGGTCAAAATGGTCAGATATTAGCAATCCCATGCAGTTCCACCTAATTATCACATGACCAGCTCTTCAGACATATTTTTCTCACTAATCCTCCTCATGGCTCCATGAGGGAGGTGTAACGCCCATTTATATTTCAGAAATTGAGGTTCAGAGAGGTTAAGTGACTCACCTAAGCGAGTACCGCATCGAAACCCCGGTCTGTGTCACTCCAAACCCCAGGGCAGTGTCTTACATCCGATGCCCTGTCAGATCCCCGACCCCACCTGCCCAACACTCATCAGTCACCAGCGGTGCTCACACTGTAGCACTGACAACACACAGCCTGACAAAAAGCTCCTCTGTCAGCTGGATGTGGAGAGCGTAATGACCCATCCGGAAGTCTGCATTTGCTATGGGCTTGGGTGCAATTCCAACCTCTCCCGCAGGCTGTGTATGGGTGTCCTTGGCAAATCCCTCACCGATTGGAGGTTCTGGCTCTTCCTGAGTCAGCCAAGATCTGACTGCTTCATGCTGCAGTGGGGCCACAGGTGGCGTAACACCTGGGAGGCCCTTGGTGCCTACAAACGAGCACACACATCAGGAGTTGTTTCTATTGCTTGGCAATCAGACCAGCTTGGTTCTTCCAACCTAGAACTTGTTTAAGAGAAAACATATGCCCAACAGAATCAACCCTTGACCCAGGCCTGCCCATAGAGATTAGATAATAGAAGTGATGAAATCTGATGATACTACTTACCAGGTAGGGGACCTTGGGCAACTCTAGGAACCTCAGTTTCTTCTTCTATAGAATGGGGCTAATGATAATGGTATTTACTTTTAGGGTGGTTGAAGGATTACATGAGACCATCCCAATGCAAAAGGCTTAGAAAACTGCCTAACACATAGTCAGGACACAGTCAATGATGGTCATTACTATTATTATTATTATTATTCCTAATCCAAGCTAAGCCCACAATTCTACCTCTCCCTCCCTCATTCATGGAACAAGCTCTGTCTGAGCCCTGCACCAAAAATTGCTAGGGCAGAGGATCCTTACTGGGGCTACAGCTGAAACCCCAGAGTGCCAAAAGCTTAGGGTTCGGTAGAGAAGACAGAATCCTACACCACCAATGTTCCTTTAGGGAAGAAATTTTTTTAAAAGAAGGAGGCTTCCTGGAAGAGGTGTGGCCTGAGTTGCGTCCTGAAGGATAAGGAGACGGACAACTGAAGAAGGAGCCAGAAAGCACTTGGTGGGAAGCACCTGAGCAAGGTGTGTTGGAGGAACTGCAAGCCATACGGTGCCTGGGGCCCGGAGTCTGTGTGGGGCAGGGAGAGAGGAGGGAGGAGGCAGTTACAGGGTGAGGTTGGTAGAGGTACGGGCTGAGGGGCCACTTTGAGTAGACGAAGGTCAAGGAGAGACTAGAAGTCCCTGACCTAAATCATCCTAGTGGAGATGGAGAAAGGGAACATTAAGTGAGAAATATGTGCATTTTATAATCATGGATTAAGTGAGGCAGGGTGGACAGGATTTGGAATTTTATTTCATGATGGGGGGATGGAGCAAAGGAGATGGGAGAATCCAAGTCTGGTTGGGGCAGCTGAGACAACTCCAGGTGAGAGGAGATGAAACAACCACAATGAGTCACTGCCCAGGAAGAGGGCAGAACCCTGTTAAGATACCCCCAAATTTGAGGGGTGAACTGAGAGAAGAAGGAGGAGAACCAGGCAGCAGGAAAACTTCGCTCCAATGGAACTTCTGCTCTCCCTTCACTAATCCAAAGTCCACCTGGGCTGAAGGTCCCGCCCTCCGTGAGTCCCTCCCTGGTGGTCCCAGGAACACACCACATTCTGCCTGTGCTGCTGGAAACTAGCTCAGGTGTGGGCATCTTGTCCTCCAGCCCCACGGAGGGCAGGGTGCCCCTGCAGCACAGTCCTAGCACAGGGGAGGTGCACAGGGGATGCCTGTGGGTGACGGCCTCTCTGGGCAGGTGAGGAGTGTTGGCTACCAGCAAACACCTGGCTTCCCCTGTGTTCCTCTTTCCTTGCCCACCCAGAGCCAGCCACCCCTCACGCCCTCACCCCAATTCTGGCCTCTTGGGGCTGAATATCAAGTCCAGATAACAGGAGGGCATAAAGGTGGTCACAGCTCCTGCCTACCCAAACAGCAGGGCCAGGTGGCAGCCTGGTGGCCCACCTTCCCGATATTGATTCCACCACACTGGATTCCATCGAATAAACATCTTTACAGGGCATGGACCAAGGAGTCAGAATCATTCAATCCTGAGTCAGACCCTGGTGTCCCAAAATACTTCCTCCTGAGTGACCTTGACCAACTCTTCATACCTCTCATTTTTGCAGAGGGTCCTAATGATTCCCTTAAACACTTAGCATCATGCCTGGCACCTAGTGAAGCATTCAATAAATGGTAGCTATTACTAAAGCGCTTGCTGGCATGCTGGTGCAAGTTAGAGCAAACTAAAATGACTTTGACAGCCCCCTAATGTTAACACCTCCTACCCCACTCCCTCCCCTCCCCCCCCCCACACTGGTGTTAATTAGAACCCTCCTTGGGTGTTTTCCAGAGATGGGGTTTTACACTTATTGTGGGTTGCAGAACTAGAATAAATGGAAGCAGGTTTCAGTTCGACTGAGAAAAAGCAAAATGTTTTGAGAGGTAGTGAGCTCCCCATCGCCTTATATGAACAAGTGGGCCTAGATGACCATTTTGCACTAGTGCTCTGGAGCATACATCAACATGCATTAATATTTCTCAAAACACAGTTGTATGAGAAGTCTCTTGAATGAAACGGTGGTGCCAGTCTGCTGTAGTGCCTTATGTCACGATTTGGCAAAATGAAAAATTGGCTCTTACTTTGGCCCTCCAAAAAAGTTTTGAAATTATACTGGTTTGTGATACCCCAAATGTTAACCCCCATTTCAAAGAGACCTCCTTCCTAGATCTAAGGTTCAAGACTCTGACACACTGACACCTACACAGCTCGGTTGGTGCCCAATTTGGGCTCATGAGTCCTTGAATCTAAAACATGGCTCAGATCAATCATGGAAATCCTAGGGGCAAGTACTAAAGAGGCACTTTACCAGCAAGTGCCATTGGGGCTGGGCTGGGTGAGGGGACTAGTTAACTGGCAGTTAAGATTTCAAGTGGGTGAGAAAAGATGGTCGAGTAAAACCTGGACTTGTGCCTTCTCCAGTTTCACCTCCTGGAGTGCCTGGTCCAGAACTTGGAACCTAAGAGGTGGCCTGGTCCCTTCCCCCACCAACACTTGTCCTCCCGAGCCTTCCCTCCAGAGCTTCAGCCCTCAGGAAATGTCTTAGAATCTAGTGGCAGTGACCGCCCTCTGGGGAAGACACAGTGGTCTCAGGATTTAATGCCAACCACGGAGTGAGCAAGGACAGACAGACACAGGTTCTTGTAACCACACCCCCCCACCCCACCCCCTGGTCTCCCAATGCAACCTCCCTCCTAATTACCTGAAATGAAATCCCATTCTCTTCAAGCTTTGAAAAATCACCCACTTTTATAACTCAGGGCTCGCTGAGGTTGACCGCATTACAAATTCAAGACCCCTGGCCAGCTACACCCAAAGGTCACAGCCTAACAAGAGGGTGTGTATAGCCACCGGTCTTTCTAGCATCGAGACCAGATACTGGAAGAGCAGTGTGTTCTGAAGGTCCCTTTCATGGTCCCCTCCCTTTTGTCCCTGACCAAGCCAGGTAGACCCCAACTGTCCCGGTTTCTGAGAGAAGCCCCAGCCCTCTCCCATCCCACCAGAAGAAGGAGCTGGAGGACAACGTGGAATCAAGTATACATTTTAAAAATTGTTTAATGGAACATAAACTCCTTTAGAAAAACATTCAGCCAGGTGATAACACCCATAGAAAAAAACACCAATCTTGTGTTTATCTTTTTTAATTTGGCATTTGTTATTTGCATTTATATTAAAGCAAAGTGCATCTTTTCTTTATTTTTCTTGTTTATACACATTGCACAATACATAAATAATGATGCTTATAAAACGTCTTTATATTTACAAGTAATAATATATTTATATATAACATAAAATACATTTTTTTCTTTAATAAATCTCAGGTTTGTTTTTTTTCAGGAGTCCTTTCTCAAAGCACTACAATGCTAAATTTCCAATGAGAATGCTTCTCTTGTTCATTTAAACCTTTGTAGTTAGAAAAATAGCTTATGTTAAAGTCTAAACATGCTCATTGAGCTAAGAGCAGTGTCAACATATCATACGAGTGTATGAGTTGTAGAAGAAACGAAAGAAGAGTTAGGTGTCAGCCCAGGACGGTACCTTGGGTTATGATGGACCGAATCCTTCTTGGTGGGAAAGGGGGTCTGCTCCCCTCGCTGGTCTAACAGAACTCAACACAGAGGCTGCAGAGGGGAGGGAAGTGCTGAGCTGGTTTTTTGAGTCCGGGGGAAAAACCTGATGTAAGCAGGGCAGGGGAGAGGCTGAGGGGCCTGAGAGGACACTGGGTGAGCAATACTGTGATGGGGCTGCCCTGGCAGCCCTCTGGAAGCCCATCTCAGAGACATCCAGGAGCAGGTGGCCAAAAAAAGAAAGACTTGACAATGGAGGGGAGTAAGACAAGCTTGAAAACAACTGGTTCTGGTTCAGCCTCTTGCAGGGTTGTTTCTAAGAAGCCTGAGGACAGGCCCGGTCCTAGCCGGGCAGAGGGGCGGGGCTTCCCCAGGCTGGGGGCAGAGCCTTGCTTCTGGCAGCTGCTGGGACACCCGTAGCCCGCTTGCCCAGGTACTGCCTCTGCCCCACTATGTCCAAAGGGCAAGACAGACACAGCTGGGGAGCGAAAACCTCTCAGCCGGAGACAGCCGTAAGAAACACACAGAGCACGCGGTCTCCCCTATCTGTTGTTCACGTACACACACGTACACACACACACACACACACACACTCTCACACTCACGCATACACATGCCCTGACAAGTGAAACGATGAACCCAAAATTAGGGCCTGCTCCCCATCATACTGTTATTTGGTGGTATTGATGTTTGCTTCCCCTTTTCATCTGGGGGTGTCTTGACAACTATACAACCCCCTCAAAAGCCAACAATTCTTTTCATAAGCTATTTCTCAAAGAACGCAACAAAACGGAACATAAACAAGAATGACAAGAAGGGGGGGTGGGAAGAACAATGACCAAAGAGTTTGCATGAAAAGCAAGCACTCAGGAGGAAAATATTAGCAGCAAAGTAGTTTGGACTGGGCTCGCTCGGCTCATGCTCTGTCCTGTCCCCATGCGGCTACCGGCTGTTGAAGATGACCTCCAGCCAGCACGGGCAGCTGCTGATGAACTGGCGGGTGTAGCACTGGCCCCAGCCCTTCACGAAGCTGATCTGCACAGTGAAGCCAGTCCACGGCTGCTGCATGAACTCGTGGTCGTTTGGCCGCTGCAGGCTGTACGCTTTCTCGTAGTCAAAAGCCTTGATGGAGAAACCGGGGAACACTTTGTGTACCAACAGCGTCCTGGAGTCCGGGTTGTCCAGTGTGGCTGACTTGATGAAAATGGGGTAACTGCTGCGGTTGTACACCCACACGCCATCCATTTCCCGCGTCAGCTGGATGCCGCAGCCGATTTTGCTCCGCACTTTCTGCACCAGCTGACTCTTGTTGTCCGAATTGAGCTGTCCGAGGCAAAAGCCGTTCCCCTGAGGTAGATCATAGAAGATATCCAGGGAGGGCTCCTGGACACAGTAGAGCCTCCCCACTCTCGTCTTCTCCTCCCAGTATGCCACCACGCACCAGTGTGACCGATCCCCAGGCTCCAGAAGAAGTTGGGAATCTACAAAACAAAATGGCCGACATGGTTGGTTGGGTGGTGATGGGGACTGGCTTTTCATCTTCCTCCTGGAATCAAGAACACGTGGACACACACGCCCCCTCCGAACCAGCTTGTCTCTCAGTACAAAACCCAAGGAGGAGGTCATGGTGGTGCTGGGTATGCTGCAGGCTCAACAGTCCTCCTATAAGGGCCTGGAAATCTTGACCCACTGATGGAAGAGCCCAGCCTTTAAGCATTGGCTGGCTGGGGTGCCTCTTCCCGCCAGTCCCCCCATCCTGTCAGGGACTTAGGATTACGATACCAGTATATATATGCCCAACTGGCCAAAGGAAGCCCAATCCCGGCAGAGCTCAGAAGCCAGGGGACCCCTTTTAATTTGGCTGGTCCTGGTTTTAAAGCTATAGAAGGGCTTATACGTGGCCTAGAATTAGTTCTTTAAACTAGCTGGCATCTTGAAGGCCAGCTGCTCCAGACCTTGGTCATCCTGATGAGAGAACTGGTCCCCAGAGGATGGCACAGCCAGACCTAGAATCAGGTCTCCAGACTCTGTGCTTGTCACCCAGTTCTCAAAGCAGTGCCTTGGTCATGAGGGAGGTGCTATCTGGTAAAAATTTAAATGGAGGTGGTTTGGGGCAAAAATCTTCCTAATAAACAATTCCCAGTGTATCTGTCAGCGGCAGCTCTGTACACAAAGGGTGAATTCACGTTCAAAACGCCAAATCACAATACACAGATGGGTGTTAATCCAGACTACCTTAACGAAACTTCCTCCAGCCCAGACAGAAGATTATGTGTCTAAAATGGGTACGGCCATCCTTAAAGTGCCCCTCTCTACCCGCACCCCATCTCTTCTCCCTCCCCAGAAGCATCTGGACTCCTGGCCTGCCCCCTCCTCCCTCCCTCCCCTAGAGGCCCCACCCCAGCTTTCCTAGTCCTGATTCTTCCCACAGGCAGCCTGGGAGACTGCCGTGATTCTGGTAAGGTGATTTTCCTAAACAGGCGCACGGAGGTCTTTAAAAGGAGGATATATGGAAGGAAAGGGAGCCCCTGCGGCTGGCATACCAACTCCTCCTTAAGCTGGAGCCAGCGAGGCAGGCCTCAGACTGGGAATCATAAATCTCTCCAGCTCGGCCACGCTGCAGGAACGCTGTGGTTTGTGGTGGCAGGGCGGAGACCGGAAGTCTTGTATTTGTTAACAAAAATGGGGAAAGGCAGGGGGGAGAGCCCGGAGGCAGAGGCCTTCTCCTGCCCTCCCTGCAGTCCTAGCCTCTCACTTTCTGGGGGGGGGGGGGGGGGGGGGGTTGGGACGTGAAGATGGGGGGTTGGGCTGTGAGATGTCTTTGGTGTGTTTGGCCTTTTTGATTTTTGGAACAACTGGGCTTGGAGAGCCGATGATGATGGGTTATACAGTGTGGCGACTGGGGGTGGAGAAGGGCCAGGGGCCCCACGTCTGCCGCTGCCCCAGCAGGCCGGATAACCCAGTGCAGCTCAGCACAAAACTCCTTCCAATGTTTACAGGCATGTTAGGACCTGGGAACCAGTCAGCTCCATGAACTTTTTTTTTTCTTAGCAGCAGCCAGTCTTGCAGGGAGGTGTCCCATGGATAAGTGTATACATGTGCACTGTGACCCACTGAGGCAGCCACAAACACACACCCCGAGCAGCTATCTCCTACAGACACCCCACCTGGCCTTCTCAAATGTCTGCCCAGACAGCTACATAAAGATGGGGAGCTGAGGACTTAAAAATGGGGAGCTGAGGACTTATTCCTTTCTCTCAATCCCCACCCCACTAAAAATCTACCCCAGAAAACGAGCCTGTCAGCCCCGCCAAACACATGCATCTAGAGAGCACACGTGTGAGAGACGGTGTGTGTCTGTGAGTGTGAGCACACGTGTGAGTGTGTGTTTGCGTGCGCACACACTGGAACATAAGGAAAAACAAGAGAGGGACAAGGGCTCCAAGCAGAAGGTGACTCATCAGGCATTAACTTGTTTCTGCAAAGTATCCATCAACTGCTAATAAACTCGTGAGTGCTGGCAATCTTTGAACTTTCTTGCCAAGGGAGTCCAGCTCTGAGGCTACACCAAAGGCCCAGGACAGGAACGTAAATAAGACCGCGCTGGCGTGCAAGTGTGCTGGAGAAGGCCCTCTCTGGAAGGCACAGGGTGGCCCCCGCCCATGGGGGAGGGTGTTTTGAAATGTAAGAAGCTCTCCCTTATTATCCCGATTCAGGACAACAAACCTGGCCTGGAAAGGAAGACTCAGGTTGTTGCTGGGAGGGAGGCTCCGGAGACCCTCAGCAGAGCCTCACAATACTTTGTTTCATGGAGCCCGGCCGCCCTGAAACCTGGCACCCGCTAGCAGGGAGGAGGAGGAGGAGGAGGTGCGGGGCCTGGGATCGAGTTGCCCCCATGCCAGGCCCACCGGCAAGGGTGGGGGCTGTGTCTGCCCAAGGAGCCTCTGGGGGCAGAGGAAGCTGGGCAGGGGGGGCTGGGGCCTGAGGTCGGCTCAGCGCCCTGAGGGGGGAGAGGGAGAGAGGGGGAAGCGTTCTGGCGGGTTTCTCTTTCATCTGTGCAGCCCGCCAGTCCACCCAGCAATTTGCTGCCAGACATCCCTGGAAAAAGCCCTTTTCTGTTGAGGTTAATGGCCCAGCCCAGATAAACGGCAGTGTGTGGGTGTCCCTGTGTGTGAACAAGGCTCCTGAAAACTCACTAGGTGCCCTCATCTCACAGCTCCTCCCCCCACCTCCAGGCAGCCCCCATGACACCCTGGAGCCCCCCAAAGCCCCATAGCCCTCCTCCGCATTGCTCCTGGACTATCTCCGAGCACAAAAACTGGCTTTTCAGAAAAAACGATCGCAACAACGAAACGGCGGCCCCCCTTTAAGACATCCCACTCCCGGGGCCCGGCACAGCTTCCCACGTTGCCAGTTCAGAGATTCCCCTCCTTTGCCCCAAATTCCCCGCCACTCGGGCTCATTTCTGGGAAGCGCTCAGCATCATCTTCAGAGAAACCCAGTTCCCTGAACTGGGCCCACAGCCCACAAGCGTCTCCCCACAAAGGTCTGTGCTTAGCTCCTGGGGGCTCCCCAGGCCTTGTGGCGAGGACCTGGGAGGATCTCACACGGAAGCCTCCCTGGTTAGCCGGTTACCAGGACTAAGGGACAGTCTCAGAGGCCCAACTTGGCTTCTTATCCTGGTTGCTGATTCTTAAACTCCAAAGGCAAAACTCGCAGCCCCTGTTAAGTTCCCTCAGCTTTATAACCTTTTCCGGTATTTTCAACAACTTCTCTCCCTCCTCAGAAAACTGTACAGGGGCTTGTTTTAAAACTATATTTGCGCATTTTAAAGCATCAAAAAAAAAAAAAAAAAAAGCTGTGTTGTAAAGAGCTAACTAATCAGATGCCTGCTCACAATTTTTTCTTTTTATTATAGTTTAGGGAATTTTTGGAGCAACCCCAGAAAAATGCTGAATTGGCCTAAAATTCCTGTAAGGTTGTTTTCCCCCTCCCGTTCCCCATTTCCCTTAAAGCATAAAATCTACCCTTTAAAAGGAAAGGGGAGGTGGGTGTTGAGAAGGGGAAGGATTTCGCCTTGTGTTTGCACTTGCATTAGGGAAGACCACTTAACAAGGAGCTCCCTGCCTCTTTTTACAAAGAGTTATTTAATTACACTGGTCATGAATGAACAGACCAGAGCCTTCTAGAAGGCCAGAGGCTCATGAATGAATCTCACGCCCCAGGTCTCAACTGCACGGCATGGCACGGGGTGACAAGACCTCAAGGCCAGATTGTAGGTAAGCAAGGAATTTTCCTATTTAAAAGTGTAAGGAGATGAAGAAAAATGGAGAGAGGAAAGACCAAGTTCAAGTGCCTCAGTGGCACCACTTCTGGACTCTGGCTTATGAAGTCAACCATGAGGATAGAAAGGTCACGCTGGATCCCAAAACACCCATTGGGATTCTGAGCACACAGGCACGGCATGAGAGTGAGGCCATCTGAGCCTGGCTGTGCCCACACACAAGTGATGCTGATGGGGAGGAGGGTCCCCAAGATTCTGGCCTTTCAGAACAGGGACACATCTGAGAAATGAAACCAGTACAGACAGAGCCACAGTAGCTGGCATCCAGTGCATTAAATGCACCCAACTGCCAGGGCACAAGGTGCTAGAGTAAAAAGGTGGGCAAGGAGAGGTCTCAACTGCTCTCCTCTCTGTGAGGCACTTGGATCCTAAAAGGTATTAGTATTATTCTGCCAAAATCCAACCATGGGACGGGCCTGCAAGCTCCCTCCCCAGGGGTCCAGCAGAGCAGAAGGCTGAGAATGGAGAAGCCTGGGAAATGGGAGCCTGGGCAGAAATAGCAACCTCACGCAGGGTGATGAGGGCAAATGAAGGGCACAAGAGTAGACCCAGAAGTTAAACCTGGCAACCCTGGAACACAAACATCGCCACGCCTCGCCCGCGGCAGGTCCAGGGTCCTCCTTCGTCAGGACTCCGGCGCCACCAAGGGTTGCCTCATCCTGTCCTTCCCCTACATTAGACATCTCAAAGGTTAAGAGCACCTGTCAGCCCTGCTCCCCACCCTGGTCAGGAAACGGGCTGTTCTGAGAGCAGCCAGCCTACTTCAGAGACAAGGGCTGAGATAAAAGGGGACCTGGTGCCAATCCATCCAACCTATTCTCATCCCAAATACTCACAATTATCAAGGACCCTTACTGGTCTCTTGTTTTCAAGAGGCAGATGACTAAAAACTAAAGCAAACACATAAAAACTTGCTGAGGTGTCTGGGTTCAGTTTGGGTTCTGGGGTCAGCTCTAATCTGCCATATTTCAACCTCATCAGGACACGAAAGATCGTGCCAGGGCTCCCTCAGATTCCTAAGGCAGCAGACAACTCTAGGGTTTAGAGCAAGTTACCCCTGGGGTCAAAACAAACTCAAAACATTTCAGGTTAACTCTCAGTTACCCAGAAAACGCTCATACCCAGCCCTTCATATTGCGCCAAACTCCTCCCCCAAGTGGATCAGGATGCATTCTGGCAGGTAGAAGGCAGCACTGAGAAAGTTGGATTTTTTTTCAGGGCCCTGTGAGGAGACTGCCCCCATTGGAATGGCTGGACTGGGGGGGTGGGCAGGGGGAGCCATAGCATCTCCTTCAAAGACCAGGGTATTTCCTCAGGTCCCGGGAGCCACCTAACTGAGTTCTCCAAATCCTACCCCTCAGAACTCCCTGGCTGTAGTATACCATCTCTCCCCCCCCCCCCCATATACACACCCCGCCGCCCCAGTTCAAATCTACCCCTGTGGAACCATGGCGGTGACATAAGCTCCCAGTACCAGCTTCACAGGGTCATTAAGACAATTTGATACAAAAGCAGCCAGGGGCCAGGGCCCAGCTTGAAGCTACATTCGAGGGTCTCATCTCAGAGAAGTGTATCTTCTCTTGGGTTCTCCACCAACTGCTTGGAAAACACTTACCACTCTTCCCCTTTGCTTCCCTCCCCCCGCCCCACGGGGGAACAGTTCTGAGCCATACCTACACCTAATAAGCATTTACTATGTATAGGCCCTGTTGGAAGGGACACCCTACAACTCTATGAGGTTCATACTATTACCATCCTTAAGCTAAAAAGGGGAAATGAGACACACATCACTTGCCAAAGGGCAGAGCTTGGGAGTCAAGGCCAGAATACTGCTGGGTGTGACCTGTGGGTGAGCAGCCACCTCAGACCTCTAAAGCCACCAGTCCCCAAGGGGTTCCCCTGCAAACGCTAGAGGGAAAAAAAAAAGGGGTCCCTCAGAACACACTTTGGAAATGCTATGCCTACTCTAGGGCTCAGCTTGGGGTTCAGCTTCCTTGCACCAAGAAGAGACTTCTTTCCCAGCAAGCTGCTCTGTTGGCCAAGGGGCTTGCGCTTGCGCGCTCTCTGGGTCTGTTTCACTAGTTCATGAGTCTGAGTCTCAGTTTAACTTGTTCGTGACTAACGTGAAGGAGGCTGGGCAAAACAGCCCCACGGCCCGCTGCTTACTCTGAAGGTCTCTGCCTACATTCTCAGTCCCAAATGTGCCTGATCAGTAAGTATGAAACAATATTGGTTCCATTTATTTTTACTACCTTCTAGAGAGTAACACAATCACTTTGGGGAAGAAGGCATATTTTTGCATTTAATTTGCAACAATAAAACAAAACAAAATCAAAAGGGCAAGGAGATTTGGGTCAGATTTTGCTGCCGGGTCTATCTCTAAACCAAAGAGTTATAATAAACTTGGGTTCTTTCTGTCTTGTCACTCACGGCCCTGGGGTAAAGGTGAGTCCCCAGGCGAGGGGTCTTCCTTTCTCATAATCACTCCAATGTGCGCCCAGGCATGGCGCCCAGAAGTTTCTCACCCATTACCACCCTACTCCTACAAACTCTCCCTAGCTTACAGATTTGGCCCGCATCCTGCTAGTCCAGAAGACTGATGCACGACTATGCCTTACAGACAAATTGGGATGAGTAATCTGTTACTACAGCGAAAATGTACTTCTCTGTTCCCCAGACAGGCCCCACCTCCACCTCCCAAAGCCCCTTAAACGTCCAAGTCTGAGGCCCTCAGCCCAGGGGTCCCTCCTAAGAGTAGTATTTTGCCATCAGAGAATATAATTGAGGGTAGAGCGGGGCAGGGGAGGGAAGCCACACAAATCAAAAGCTCCCATCTGTCTCGCCAGCCGGGCTGACGCGGCTTCCTGTGCCCCAGCCGTCAGCCATGCAAATTATAGCATGTACCCGGCCGCCTGCCTTCGGAGGAGGCCAGCTCTGCCCGGCTCCGAGAGGCCTCAGAGGAAGGGTGGGGACTCCAGTCCAGCCAACTCCATTCATAATATTTACAGTAAATGGGCCTCTCTGGCTGTTGTTTAGCGTGCATCCAGCCTCATTAAAACTTCAAGTTTTAATGTCAAGACTTTTCCACTCCATGGTATACCACAAACTTCCCATCATGACCCCCCAAATAACTCAGCAGCTCTCTTCAGAAAGGGGTCCACACACCTGCACACACAGAACCCCCCCAGACCTGAATGGCACTACCTGCTCACCAGCCTGCCCACTGGGTATGACCCTGGCTGCTCCTAGGGAGTCACAAGAGGTGGGACCATCAGGCAACAGGAAGACGCCCAAGTCAAATCTCTAAACCCAACCACCCAGCTCCCACCTGGCGGGAGTCCAAGGACCCCCCCAAATTCCACATGTGGATTCCCAACTGGAGATGCATGCACACTCCCGTACACGGATCTAACAAAGGAACCTTTTCTTACACCACCAAAAGGTCCCTCATTTTCTGCTTTTTATTGACCACTTGGCAAGTATGTTGGCTACATGTAAAGCTCAGTAAGAATCTTATTAAAAATGGATGCATAATAAGCCAATTTCCCAAAGGACATAAGCCCCAGAGGTACAGGACAGTTTTGCCTGGTTCTGCAGGTCTGGGGGCTCTGCAGTGAGCTGCCTCATTTTAATAAAGCCCATGCACACTGACCTCCAGCTCCCTAAAAGGTATTCCAGGACCCAGAAGCAAACCCTGCCCTGCCCCCACCCCATCCCCCACACAGCTCCAACTCAACTCTAGTTTTTCTAGAGGGTAGGAAAACCGTCTGAAGATGTGGAAAAATACAGTGAGAAACAAAAGTCCTTTTCATCCCTCCCCTCCCCCAGCTCCCCTTGTTCCATAACAATTATGAAAACTGTTGGATGGGATGGCATTTTGAACATTTACTGCATTCCGGCCAATAAATTCCAATGCAGGATCTGATGGAAAAGCCTCCTTCTCTGGCCGGCTCCCTGGCTCCCCGCCCCTGCTCACTCCCAGCCCTCATTCCTCCCCTTTCTTTACAACCCAACACCAGGGCCTGGCCAGGCCGGGCCGCACTGTACTTACAGGGAAAAACAACAGTACGACAGACTGGAGACAGTGTGCAGACTGGAAAAGTTAATCATTACTTCTGTCTGCCTCCGTAATCTAATCTCCCCGGCTTTGACACACTCACTGTTCAGCCATCCCAGCCCTTTCACCCCCAGAAGTACCCAAGACCTCCTGGGCCGAAGGCCCCACTCTCTCAGGCCCTCCCACCCCTACCCTCCAGTGGAGAGGCCAGGGGAATGAAAAGACGCAAGTCCCCCCACCCTGGACTGCCATCACCAGGCCCCTGGAATCCAACAACACAAATAGCTGGCTGCTCTGTGCCAGGTGCCGTGTGCCCCATATTTCAGAGGACTCCGGGCCTCACATAAATGTGGGCTCCAATCTGGCTTGTATTACTGTAGAGAGCCAGGCCACCCCTCCCCCCCACACACGGACAGACTTAGTCACCCCACCCCTTCTCTTCTCTCACTCCCCCTGCCCCAGAGCTCACCCTCAAGCCCACCCAGTTGCACATGCAGGAGTATTGTGGGACTCCCCAGGACCATGTGATCAGTCTATGCAGACAGACAAGTCAAGATGGCAATGCCATATGGCAATGTCTCAAAACACTCAAGCTAGAATTACCACATGACCCAGCAATCCCACTTCTGGGTATATATCCAGATGAGTCTTGAAGAGATTATTTATACATGTTCATAGCAGCATTATTCACAACAGCCAAAAGGTGGAAGCAACTCAAGTGTCCATCAACAGGAGAATGGATAAACAACATGTATATACACACACATCCGCAAAGAAAGGCAACTGACACATGCTACAACATGGATAAACGTTGAAGACATTACACTAAGTGAAATAATCCAGACACAAAAGGTCAAATATTGTGTGATTCTACTTATATAAGGAAACTGGAAGAGTCAAATTCGTAGACACAAAGTACAATGGTGGCCCCCATGGGCTGGGGGACGGGAGACTGGGGAGCTAGTGTTCAGTGGGGACAGAGTTTCAGTTTGGGACGGTGAAAAGCTTCTGGAGATGGGTGGTGGTAAGTAATGGTTGCAAAACAATGTGATTTACTTAATGCCATTGAATTGTAAACTTAAAAATGATTAGGATGGTAAATGCTATGTGTATTTTACCATGGGGGGGGCGCATAAAAAAGGGAAAAGAAAAGAGAAAAAAGCCCTGCCTCTCCCTAAAATTCCACTGTAAGGTCCTTTTAAACCTACCTTCCTGAGTAGGGGGGATTCCACCATAGGCTAAAGGTCTCCGGAAATGTATGCAAATACTGGTACTCAAATGCATTTTTTTTTTTTTTTCTGGAGAATGATTCCTCACCTTTCACTCATTCTTGGAAGAGTTTGTAAGCCAAGAAACAGGAAGAATTACAATCTCTTTATTCTCAAACGGAAGAGGCCATTAGCTACCCCACTACCTCAGCAACAGGGGGTTAATTTCTAAATGCCCACAAATCCAAGAACCAAAGGTGACAGGATGTCAGAACGGAAAGGGACTTGGACACCAGGTCCAACCATTTATTTTGCAGAGAAAACTGAGGCCCAGGACACAAAAAAGGCTCAAGCAGGCCCTGCAGTCAGCTGGTGGCTGAGGCCCCCACCCTCAGCCCAGGAAAGCAGGCCAGCCCTAGGGGACAGAAACCTGGAGGGCACTTTCCTTCCCATTGTAATTCTTTCCAGGCGCCTTCCTGGGACTGGGGCCTTCCAGCTCATAGCCATCACTGAGATGGTGGGGAGGCTTTTGAGTCTTTGCAGGCCCCTCCACTCCCGGCCTCTTTTCCAGGAAATATCCCCCAGCAGGATTTTAACTGTGACCCCACTGAGCTGGAGGTAGGGCCCACCAAGTTTTAAAAACGGTACTATGCACCCAAGTCACAGGAAGAACTCAACTTTTGCTTTTCCCTCTGGGTTACTGATTAATGAGGGGGAGGGGCAGTGCTGGCTAAGAGACTGCCTGGGGCTGGCAAAGTCCCCAAGGGCTCTGCGAGCTGAGCAGTTCTTCATGACCCTTCCTAGCCTCAGAAGTTCACTGAGCCTACTGGGGAAGGAGACACTTCCAACTCACTAGATAATTGGGAGCAGCGGAAGGTAGGAAAGGTGGATGGGGCAATAATTTAACCTCCAAGTGGCAAATGCAGATGGGGAGAGTTTACTGACAGCAGAGTAATATGTTGATGTCGTACTGTTTTTGTTCCTGTTGAGCGACCATCCCAAATTAAAAAGTAAAAAGGCAATACAGAAATGAACAAACACGTGGGCCACCAACAGTCCCTGTCCTGGTGACTCTGAGTTCTCTTCTGTCTGAAAGAAACTCCCAACTTTGCAAGATGAAATTGGGGTTGAGGTCAGTTCTGCCCTGGATCAAACCCCAGGCCAAACCTGTGCTCACAGCCAGAAGAAGCCAGGGAGGCTCCACAGAGGAACAAGATTAATTAAATTAGTGAACTCCGTGAACGGAGTCATCAGTTGGCCTCCAGGGAATGGACAGAGGCAGGATGAGCATGAAAATGAAACACCTTGGTAACTGCGTGTTTGATGACTCGTGCTAATCCAACTGCAGGCAGGCCAGGCCCAGGCTGGGACCTCAGACATGCGCTTGACCATCAGATTTTTAAATTAAAAAGCACTGGTGCATCCCCAGTTGGTCTTCATGAGAATCAAGCCCACCGGAGGTATAAAAGAAAGTCAAACTCCTGGGCTTTGAAGATATCCCACCTTTCCTGTAGCTGTCAAGATACTAAATACTATCATTCCAGATGTCCCCTCACCTCCCTGGCTGCGGTCCCATGGAAGAACCAGGGCTTGGCTGATCCCCTCTACTTGGCCCCAGGCAGGGACCAGGGTTTTTTATTATAACCTACCTACTGCTATCTCACAGGGGAAGGGGGGGAACGCTAGGAGGGGGGCACCTGGAACCAGAACTGGAGGAGACAGACCTCAGTTTATCCACAAGCTTTGTTTTATCTCAACTCACTACCAACCACACAACCAAAGACTGCAGCCTCCTGGCACATACTAGGTGCTCAGTAAATAAACCACAGGGACACACTGGCTTCTTCCAAAGCAGTTGGTCCCTCCAGCTTTATACCTGGCAGAGGGAGGCATGCGTGAACTCACCTGGGAGGGCAGCGTGCCTTCCAGGCAGGGTCAGCTACAAAGGCCCAGGACCTGTCCAGGGCTCCCTGTGGAGGCGGCAAGAGAGAAGCCCCTGTCCTCAGCGACTTCCCAGACAGCTGCGGTGGCTCCCGAGAGGTGTTTCCAAGCCAGGCGCCGGCCCGGCAACCTCTGTGGGCACACCACCTGCCCACAGCCTTCTGCCTTGGCGTCCTACTCTGTTTGGACAAGTTACTCTCACCGACTGTTCAACAATGCTTTTACACACCCCAGGGCTCTTGTAGTGTTATGAAAACAAAACACAGCACACTAAGGAAAAAAGCTGGGGGGGAGAGGGGGGCACAGGGGTGAGGGTGGGGAGCAAGCGAGCCACACACATGGCTTTCTTTCTGGTCTCTGTCCTAAAGATGGCTCCTTGGCACCACAGGTAGGGGCATTGTCCCATGTCATTAGAACAATGACAGCGTCAAAGAGGGGACTTAGACACCCAGGGATGAGTTAAGTGGAAGCTATGTTTTCACACCCAGGTCAATACCACCTTCTTCACACAACTGTGGGGCTGTGGCAAGCCCTCTTTCTGGGGGAAGCCTCCGGGTGACTGGTGGGCCACTTTACCCCCTTCCCTCAGGGCACAACACAGCTACTGGGCACAGCTGTACCAGCGGAGCTGACGCCGGTTTCCTTTCCACTCCTCACTAGCCCTAGAAACAGATAGTCTCAGAAGTTAAGGAAACTTGCAGGGGGGAGGGGGGAACTTCAGTGGATTGAAAATAAAGGGAGCCCTGAATTCCAACCTGCCAAATGCCAGGTACCTTCACTAGGGGAAGATAATGCTGGGGTGAAAAGACTGAGGGCATGAGTAAATTCCGACCTACCCCCTACCAAAAAAATGTAAGTTTTTTCAGTTTTTTTTTTTTTTTTGCAAGTTAAAACTGAGCTAATGACACTGGGTGGGGCTCAGTGTGGAGGACTGTGCAGCCAAACCAAAATTCGCTTCCAGCCAAGAGCTGCTTGGCCCCACCATTTGGGGAAGGAAGCTGAAAAAAGTCATGAAAGATTCTTTAGTAAACCGGGAAATAAGGCTGCAGTTAACATTTCAACTGAAGGTGACCCTTCTGGTAAAATATTTTTTTAAATAATAGAAATAACATAAAGTTCTCAAACAGCCTCTTTCTTAAAGAAAATGGCCTAAAAGTTCTCGTGGGAGTGGAAGGGAAGAAGGTGGGGGGTGGGGGGTGGGGGAACCAAAACAGGGCTGGTCTCCTCTCAGCCGCTACCTTTCACGAACAGCTTTTTTCTGGAGTTCTTCTCATAAAAGGAATGATGCAATTTCCTGTCTTGTCCCAATATTTCCTGTTCACTTACAAGGTGAAAGTTATCACCCTGTTTTAAACAACTGTCCTAAACTCTATAGAATCAAGTTCCTTTTTCCATCCAGTGCCCCATCTCTATCACAAAATCTTGCTTTCTTTCTTAGACTATAAATACTCTAATTTTCTACATCTTTAAAGAGTTGACTTAATAAAAATCCTCTTTCTCTTTATGGCAGATACTGAATCTACAGTCATAGCTTCCCCAGGAACTGGGCTGAGTAAGGCGCAGCTTCCCAAGGAGACTGGGAGGCATGGAGGGGGCCATGGGCAGCCGAGCCCCCCTCATGAGCCAACATGTTTTGGTCGAGTTGCCACAACCAGGTGAATGTTGCTTTCTTGGTGTGTTAGCCACTAAATTCAGAACTGTGCCTCAGCAGTTAATAATATCTTCCCGCTGAAAATAGCCCAGAGAGGAAGCCTCTCTGTGACAGTAGGCATGTGGCCAGACTCTAGGCTAGCCATTCAATACTGAGCGAGAAAGATGGTAGGGCCAGGGGTGACCTCCCAGTGGCTGCGCAGTACAGTATCCTTTCACAAGGCTCCCTCACAGGCAGTGCTCCCTCACAGGGAGGGCTCCCTCACAGGCAGTGCTCCCTCACAGGGAGGGCTCCCTCACAGGCAGAGCTCCCTCACAGGCAGTGCTCCCTCACAGGCAGTGCTCCCACACAGGCAGTGCTCCCTCACAGGGAGGGCTCCCTCACAGGCAGTGCTCCCGCACAGGGAGGGCTCCCTCACAGGGAGGGCTCCCGCACAGGCAGTGCTCCCACACAGGGAGGGTTCCTGGGTGAGTCGCCTGCCTCCTCTGCAGCCCTAGAACCTCGGTGAGGGTGTCACACTGACCAGAAGCTCCCACAGCAGGGCCAGCAGGAGTCCAGGTGACCCAGGGGGAGGTCAGGAGGACCCCAGGCTTTGGGAGACAGCCCCTGCACTGCGCGGGTAGGACACAAGTGCACGCGCTTCCCATGCGGAAAGGTCAGACTCAGAAAACAAACCACAGGGAAACTTTCCTGCCTCTCATGTCTGCAACCCGCCTGGAAAAGGGAAGGTCGAAAAACCAACACTGAGCTGCACCTGCTTCCTCAGGTAAACCAAGTCAGAGAGCCGGCTCACCACTGTGTCCTAACACCCCAGGAGAACCTCAGACGTGCTTTGGAAACAAGTGTCTATCAACAGTGGATCCCAGGCACGTAACAGAAGTCTCTCGTTTTTATTCTCCAGAGTCACTGTTCTTTATTGATTATCCAAATATCTGCATGTATTCCAAAGCCACCACAAGTCACTATTTTTTAAACTGTAGGAAAAATACGCATCACATAAAATTTACCGTGACACTGAGTGCGTGCATTCACACAGCGGTGCAACCATCACCACTCT
Source organism: Rhinolophus sinicus (assembly GCF_057876585.1). Classification (NCBI taxonomy): domain Eukaryota; kingdom Metazoa; phylum Chordata; class Mammalia; order Chiroptera; family Rhinolophidae; genus Rhinolophus; species Rhinolophus sinicus. The sequence continues at coordinate 98,396,684 of NC_142504.1, forward strand.
CTAGTTCCAGAACATTTTTACCAGCCCAAAAGGAAACACTGTCCCATGGGTCCCTTTTACAATGTCATTCACAATGGCGAAACCCAGTGGAAAAAGGTGCAGAGTTAATGCACCTTGTCACATTCCTACGATCAAGCAAAAGTCTTATTTGAGAAGAGGCTCAATGAGCAAGATACTGAAATTCTTCACTAGGGACGCATAAACAGTAGTCCCCACCTTTACCCATGGGGGATCCATTCCAAGACTCCCAGTGGAGGCTTGAAACCACGCATAGTACCAAACTCTATATACAGTACGTTTCTTTCTATACATATATACCTTTGATAAAACTTAATTTATAATTAGGCACAGTGAGAGATGAACAATTATAACAATATACTATAATAAAAGTTACGTGAATGTGGTCTCTCTCTCAAAATTATCTTGTACTGTACTCACTGTTCTTCTTGCGATGATGTGAGATAATAAACTACCTTCTCAATTGAGAATTTTCACCTTTTCATTGAAAGGAAGCACTTTACGGCTTCTTTATGGCATATCCGAATTGCCACCATCACTACTCCTATGTTTTGAGGCCATTATTAAGTAAAAGAAGGGTGACTTGAACACAAGCACTGCCACACCATGACAACTGATGGGACCCCAGAGAGGGCTACCAGGGAACGTACACAGCGTGGATACACCAGATAGAGGGCTGATTGACGTTCTGGGCAGGAAGGAGCAGGGTGGTGCGAGATTTCATCATGCTGCTCAGAAGGGTGAACAATTTAAAAAGTATGAATTGTTTATTTCTGACATTTTCCATTTAATATTTTTCGGTCTGTGGTTTATTGTGGATAACTGAAACCGTGGATAAAGGGTGAGGGGTGGGAATACTGTATAGAATCACAGAAAACCTGCACGGCCACGAAAAGAAGCCACCCAAGAAACTCCCCATGGGAACACAGACCCCTTTCTTTTCCCTCTACACCAGGGGTTCCCCAACTTGTCTGCACATTGCAATCACTTGGGCAGCTTTAAAACTACTGATACCAGGACCCCACCAACAGACTGTGATTCAGAAGATCCCAAGAATTCTAATGTGCTGGCAAGTCTGGGACCATCACCCTGAGCCTTTTTTGTTACACTAGGTTAAGACACCTGCTTTAAAGGTGTTGTTCCAACTTCTAAGCCTAGACTGAAGTGAACGAATAGCAGCCTGGCAATTACAGCACAGCAGAAGCAATATTATGGCATAGTAACAACAATAAAGACGGAAAGGAAGCCAAACTTGATCTTGAATCCTTTGGCATTTCCTCCCTTTTCACTAGCCCACTGACTCTGAGTTTACCATCGAGTCCCATAGGTCTTGAAGTCCATCCCAGCTACAGCCAGGCTCTGCTAAGAAAAGGCCCAAGGTCGGGGAGGGGTGAGTGTACTAGACTGTAGACAGAAGCTACACACACCAGAACCTAGCCCTCCTCACCTGGCCCCCTCCCCCCTTCACTGGCCACCCTGTTATGCCTCAGTGACAGGAGGCATGAGGCAGCAGCCCATCTAGTGTGGGCGGAAGAACAGCCCAAATGTGCCTCAGACTTTGAATGCTGTCACCCTGCATTTAACCCGTGTGGCTACCTCATTCTTTCCAGAACAAAAGGGGTTTTATCAGTGAGCCCTTCTCCAGAGGTAAGTGGATGACCTTGAGCATTGCAGATGAGACAGCAAACAGACTGAGCTGCTGTCCAGGACTGGTCTTCACCGGAGTGGGTGTGCAGCGGGTGAGCGGGCCATTATGCTGGCATTTAGGGAGATCTGGATTGGGTCCCTAGAGATCTGGACTGTCACTTCTCAGAGGCTTGGGGGGTAGGGGAGTAGGTAGGTAGGTAAGAGTCACACGTCCTGGTCCATCCAACTCATCCCTCAATGCCCATGCTCTTGGCCACTTGGATGAGCTCAATCCAACCCCCTACCCACAATGGCATTAGAGAGCTGCTTGTTCCCAGGCAGGGGAAGGAGACACCAAAGAGTCAGCAACAGGCATCCAGGCCCAGGCTCCCAGTTTGCCATCACCATCCTAAGCCAAACAATAAATAATTGTTCACATGCATTTGAATTAAGTCTCCTAAAACACAGGATGGAGCAATCTTTCCTAAGCTACTTGGTTTGAGCCCAAGTTGACTGTGGACTGAGCTAGGACTGCATTTTCAGGTTATATAGGTATTTTTGAAGACTTGCCTTTGAGGCTACCATACATGGCAGGAAGGAAGAGGGGGAGAGAATTGTTCCTGGAGTGGCTGCTGACCTACGTGCACTCCTGTCACCCAGACTAAACTCTACATGGATCTTCAAGACCTTGGCAGAGGAGTTGGCCTCCTCTGGGGTGGTGAGACAGGTCTCTCCAAAAGCATGACTTTGCACAGCCAAGAGATAGTGTTCCCTCAAACCCCTGCCTGCCCCGCAAACACATCAGTACTTATGTCTCCATTGCTTCCCATTTCCCACTTCCCTCCTTGAAATCCGCGGTGACACCTCTTTTGAAGTTTAAATAACTACAAGTGGTTGCTGGTCTCCACTCCCATATGGCTGAGGCCCATCCAGCTCCAAGCATTAATACATAAAAGGAGGACACTGAAGGATGGGTGACTAACCTAGAACTTGCAAGTAGATGCTCTTTCTTTCAACCCCTCCAAACCAGGAAGCTAAATGAAAGACACCTCCCTCCCCTGAAACCCCAGATGGAAGCTGCAAAGATGACAGCTCCTAACACATGCTTTTAATTACCAGTGATACCGTGAAAGCTCTGGGAGCAAATCCTTTCTATTTCCACCACCAAGCTGCACCTAGAAGCTTCCCGTCTTTGTCGAACCTCCCCAAGGTGGGTCTTCCTAGACCAGGACACAATCCAGCAGCAAGAGCCCTTCTGGAATCCTATCCTTTCAAGTGGCATCATAACCCAGAGAGCTTAACTCAGGCTGACAGTTACAATTCAAAACCAATCTGCAAACGCTCCCCTGTCCCCAAAGTGCCATCCTCATGGAGAAGCTGCCCTGCTGTCCACCAACCCCACGTGGCAGGGGCCCAGGCCTATATCCCAGAGCCTGCCTGTGGGCATCTGCCTGCTGATTCTGTCTGTGCATGGGACTGTCTATCTGTACGTCTGCAACAGCAGTGCATGCACACGCGCATGCGTACAACACACACACAAAACCATGCACCAAGCAATCCATCTGTTTCAGAGAGCCGGCTGTCAGAAATGAAAGTACAATCTCCTGGAACCAAGTCACAGCCTTCTAAAAATGTGCCATTTTCCCAGACTGAGGAAACTTGCAGGGGTGGGGTATGTTCACTAAGAGTCCCGAAGGCCTGGGCCTGTCACCGGCCAGCCCCACGCTGCAAGGCTGGAATTCCAACCTGCAGCCAGCGGGCCAGCTCCCAGAGCGCCTACCGCCTACTCCCCTTCCTCGCAGGAAAAGGAAGGGCCAGCCTTGGAGTCACCCCGGCATTTCAGGAGGGGGCATGCCTTTGAGCACACCCCCACCCCCACCGCTGAGGCCCCACATTTTCACATTCGGCTGTTTTTTCTTTCCCTTCTTCCTGTGCCAAGAGAATCAAGCCCTGGCTCCCGCTGCCGACCTGCCTCCCACCCTAAACTGAGCCCCATTCATTAAGCCCGCTCTCAGCCAGGGCAGGACAGGAAGGCAAACAGCACACAGGCCTGTGAAAGAGACACTCAGAGAGGTTATTTCAGGGGGGAAAACGGGGCAAATCCTTGTGGGCGCTTTCACCACTCCCCACGTCGACGCGTACTTGCTCCCCTTCCCCAAAAGAGGCTGCTGCCCTCCTCCAGCCTCTGCCAGCCCCTTCCCCTACCCAGCTCTGCCCTGTTCAGCCACGCAGCCCCCAGTGGCCTCATCCTCTGCAAGGCCGACACACTCAGGCCACCCCCCATGGAAAGATCAACTTCTTGGAAAGGAGGAGGTTTGGGCTTTCTCCAATTTACAAAACCCTCTGCCCTGGACCTCGGCCACTACAATCATCTTTTGGGGGGCATTCTTGCTGCAAAGGGTGTAACCCTGGGTTTTCTCCATGCCCATCGCCTCCCCTCCAGATACCCCCAAACCACTGGCATCAACCCAAAACACAGTCTCTTCAATTTCCCCCCACGGTACATTATTAATAAACTGCTCCAACTCCGAACTGAAAGAAGAAAGAGCTCAAACTTTGAAGCCTTGGGAATTAGTAAATCAAGAGCTAAAATTCAAAACAAATGCTCTTTCATGTGGATGTGGAGGCCCCCTCCTTTTTCTTTTTTGCAGTTTTGTTAAACCGCGGGATCCCTTCAGAGGCAAGCACTCTTTCCTAGTAGTTCCTCATTAATCTAAATGGTTGCAATTACCTTGGGGGGTGTGGGGGAGAGTTAATAATGCTTTTACACCCCCCCCCAGTTTCTTTCTAGGACTGAAAAAAAAGCTTTTGGAACATAAAGCCCACCCATCTCAGAAGAGGCTGCATGGGGCACACTGTTGAGTGGGGCACAGTGTTTAGCTAACCGGATATCGGCCCAGTGGCTCTGCCTGATGTCGTCATTTCCTCCAGCAGAGGAGACAGACAAGATGTTATCAATAAGACAAACCTTCCGAACAGCCCCCTTTCAAAACCTACCACTTCCCTTGCTTATTTCATGTGGTTCAGAGGGGCTGGGGCAGCTCCTTGCACACTCGGGATTTAAAAAATAAAACCATCTAACAACATCCTGAGTGTGTTATTTTGCCCAGACCCTTTCCTCGCCTTGGCCTTCTTTCTTTCAGGAACTCTCACAGCCTTCGAAAGCAGAAAAGAGGCAGTTCACAGGTGGCTCCAGGTCCTCCATCCTCCAACGCTCTGGTCCACTCCCATCCTCGCGCTCCAAGCCCCCTCCCCTCTCTGGGTCCCTCTTTTTCCTGTCCAGTTCTCATTAGGAGCTTTGAGTAAACAATACCCTCTGTCTCAGATAACACTCAGAGTATATACTGCACAGAAATAAAAACAAACAAGGTCTCCCTAAAGACAGTCTCAGCAAGCTCAATTCCTGAAGAGGAGAGCCTGGGAGGGAACTGGTTGGGATGAACCGAGCCTGAGTGACGCTGGACCAATTAGTCACCCCCCAGAAGACGGTGCACAACGGTCCCCCAAAGACACTTACAGCTTCCATCTGAGCTGCTGTGATCCTACACCAATGTCTCAAAAGCAAGAAACGACAAATGCCCAGAACTCTGCTGGAATTTCTTTCCCCACCCCCACCTCCGCCCCTCCCGTTACTTTCCTCTTGCTTTAGCTACTTCTTAGAAAACCCAGTGATGCATACATACTTGGGTGGGAAAAACAGGTAGAAACTGGATGTCTTTTGAAAAAAAATGGAAATGCCTCCCACTTATATTGCTAATGAGTTTCCGCAAGTTGGTCACTCTCTTCTCGAGTCCCTTAGGAACAAGGATGCTCGAGGTACCTAATGGCCCTCATCCAATCCCATAACCCTCCAGCACCATGGAAAACCTGGGTAGAGGCATTAGCGCCTACTGTCTGTAGGGCCCCGTGTCACTCTCGTCCCCAGAGGTGCACGACTGCATGCTGCACTAAGCTGGGTGGCAATTATGACTTAGAAAAGCCTCAAGGACATCGACTCTACACGTCCGTCCTACACTTAGGATCTGTCTTCAGCAAGTTCCTGAAAGGTGTATCCATCCCCTTCATGGCACCCAATGAACAAAGAGCAAAAGGAAAAAGAAAAAAAAAAGAGCTGAAACCTATGAATTAATGACGCCGAACGGAAGCCACCTATGTCAGGAGCTGCTTAACAACCACCACGAAACAGAGCACACCCCCAGTCCCAAGGTGGAGCCCATTTCCGCATCTGTGAGGTGGTGTCCTGATACGTAAGAGACTTCAGAATGACCAGCCGAAGGGGCTCAGAGTCACCAAGGATGCATCCAGTTTAAGGCACAGAAAGGTGAGAATCAATTCCAGACCGCCTGGGGTGACAGATGGCCGCCCCCATTCCTCCAGTACCCAGTTATTTCAAAAGATCTTGAAATTACCAGGAAAATCCGAGCAAGTGTCTTACCTGAAAGCCCCCCAGGGGCCAGATAATTCGTTCCCCCTGTTTCAGCGGAGGAAGGCACAGCATCTGGACAGTCTGCTGTGGATTTGAAAAGGGGAGAGAAAGAAATAAATACATAAAAACACCAAGATTAATTTTTAAGCACATTCTAAACACCATTAAAGAGAAACCACACATTCCAAACGGCTGCCTCCCAGCCACCAGGCTGATTATGAATGGGCTGCTCAGGCCTTGCTGCTCATCGTCAGACCACAGCACCTTGTCACTCGTCTGGGCAGCCAGTTAATCATTAGTCAAGTCAGGGTCGATCACAGACTGGATGGAATTTCTCTTTTATTGCGAGTCCCCCATTGAGGAAACGAGGTAGCTCCCAAGGTCAAAGGAGGCCCAGGTTCTGACTCTCCACCCTGGCTGCTGTCTCCCCGCCATCGCCCCTGCCTAAGAGCAGAGCCTCTTTGCTTGGATCCAGTAGCCTCTGATACTCTCATGGCCATCACCTTTTAAAAGACAGACGTCCCAGTTTTTCAGGACTTTCTCAGGACAAGTGTTGAGCTAAAGAGATTTCTTTTCCCTTTTTAATTGAGGTATAACTAAGTATAGGAAAGCACACGTATCTTAAATACAACTCAATGCATTACACTCATCTACACACCTGTGTAGAGCCACTACCACATCAAGAGACAGAAAATTCTGGGCAAGACTCCCAGCTGGAGGGGAAATGTTCTACCTGCTTCCAGGCCTAGTCCAAACTCTCCGTATCTCTGGAAACCTTCCCGGGCAACCTTAGACCTGCAAGGCTCCCTGCCCTCAGTTCCTATAAAATCTTTCTGGCACCCAGCACTTGGGAGTTTCCTTCTGCTGTCTTTCCCTGATCTTCAGATCCTGTCTGTCCTAACTATACTATAAGCTTCTCTTCACCGCCTTTGTCACCCACAGGTACTCAGCATAGCAACCTAAATGTTGATGAGGCAAATGACAAATCGGAGAAATAGACTGGACAACCGCTCTCCAAGCAATTAACACAAAAAATAATGCCCACGAACCCCAACTCATTAGTTCCAGGAAACAAAAATACACAAGACCCTGCCAGCTTCTGGTGCATCTGTCCAATGCCAAACCTATGGAAATCCATAGAGAAAGGTTGGCTCAGGCAAGGAGCTTCCCCACTCTGCAACAAACACGCCAGGGCGGATGGTGCAATTTCAGTCCCCGTACCCAAGCCACTTAGCAGGATGTCCCTGGGGTGTGCATTACCAATTGCCCACTGGAACCACTTGGCCAAAAGAAGCCAAGGAAAAGAGCATCCCAGAAGCGGTAGCCCGTGGGAACCCTTTAGTAGCCCAGCAGCTGTCTCCATTCCCTGATAAAGGGAGATGGCGGGGCGGGAGGGGGTGGGGCGCTGGGCCTGGTCTACACATAGTCCTAAACCACCTCTGGGTTTCTATTGCCTGTCCCCGCACCTCTCTCTCTAATCCCTCTCTGGAAGTCATTCTCTCTTAGGCTGGAAGAAGAACTTTTCAAGAACTCTTCTAAACAGGGGAGGGGGAAGCAGAGGAGTGGTAACAGGCGGAGAAGAAAGAAAACACTGTATGTATGATCTCATTTTATCAGCATAAAGTATAATTCCTAACAGGAATATACAGTTTTACAGGATACACTTAATCAAATGGAAAACAATAGTGGAGACAGGAAATGGAGTTGCTTGTTAAATGGTGTGTACCCTGCACTTTCTAAACTACTTTGATGGCCTTTACCATGTTCTAGAGATAGGCTACTACCTACTCCCAAAGGGAGGACACCCCCACATTAAAGATGACTTATCCATGGCCACTCCCCCCACCCAGCTTTGGCTGGCTGAATCCCAGGGCAAGGTGTGTTTCAAAGGAAGGGCCCGGCATCTCAGGGCAGAGCTGGGACCACATTCAGGGTGTCGGCCTGTCTCAGATCAAAGGTAAGGCAGCTCAGCACTGGCAACCACAAGCGTTTTTATGAAATGGTGCTCTGCCCTTCTGTAGCGCCTTTGATCTCGGGAGGGATTTACAAACATTAATTAGGCCTCCCTACCACCCTTGTGAAGTAGCAAAGTATACCTGTTCGACTGGCACCAAGGTAAACTGAGGCGTCATTGACTAGCCCAAGGGGCCACCCAGTGAGCTGGGCCATACCCAAGTGCCTGTCCCACGGCTCTCCCTCCCCAGGCCATCAGCGTCCTCGCTCTCTTCCCTGCGGCGAGTTGGGCTGAGCCAGTCTTCAGCATCCAGACTGGCCTCAAGTGACTGCCGGGCTTGTAAAGAAAGGTCAAAGAGGCCACACCTCCATCACTCACCCACAGCAAAGCTCAGCCAAGACAGATCTCTCAAGTCAGGGTCTCGGCTTCTGCCTGTGTTGCCCACTCCTCAGAGCCCAGTCTGACACACTCAGAAGCTCGAGGCCATTCCTGGCTCCTACCCACTGCTAAACATGACGGAGCACCCAGTAAGTGCTGGGTGCTGTGGGAGACTCATTCCCCTCTCTCAGCAGCAATACAGTCCTAGAAAACAGGCCTGGGGAGCAGCCAAGGAATGAGCTGTTGAGAGGGTACAAGGTGAGGGAGCTGGGATCCCACTTCCCTGACCACGAGAGTGGTTCTCAGAGAGCCAGGGTAGTCCTGTCAACTTAGTTCTGAGCTTCCTTTTAAATACTGTCTGGGGCAGAGGAGCCAATGCCACCACTGCCACCAGCAGTATACCCCAAGTGACGCAGCTCTGCCCTAATCCACAACCCTGGTCACAGAAGGACAATCCACTACATTGGAATTATCACATTTTTAGGCATGCAGAATGAATGAATGAATGAATGAATGAATGAATGAATGAATTACTTAATCTAACTCTTCGATCACCTGGATTTATAAAGAGGCCTGAAAAAGTTCAGAGTAGCCTGAGTGAAGAGGTAAAAGGCTAGATGCCCAGACTTCTCAACTAGGCTTTGGAGGCTCCATCTGCCAAACACACTGGCCAACTGGGTCCCCAGCTTAAGCAGGTACAGTGCACCCAGCAACAACCCCCTCCCCAGCCATCCTTCAACCCTTTCAGACCATGGGATACAGAGGACAAAAGGAGCAGAGCCAACAGAACAATCTCCCCCACCCTCCACTCCATAAAGTGAGATCTAATTTCAAATAGCATGCTCTTATTCCCTGTGCCATGGGGGTAGGGAGGGGTCTTCCTGACTTCAGCTTGCCACAAGGCAGGCACAGCCTCCCTGCTCCTAGGTTCAGCCATATCTCATGCTCCTTCCCAGAAGAGCCTGCTGGCTTGGGACCACCAAGCACCCAGGTCTACAAAGGTGAGGCCCTCACACAGGCTTTGCAGTGGAATGGTTTCAACTATAGCAAAATGGAGCTCCTGGTTTGGCTTTTAACCCTTGACTCTCTCCAAAGGCTGCAGGGCCCTGCCCCCTTCCCCATGGACTCTTCCCAAGCTGGACACTTCACAGAAAGGAGTCCCTTCGTTGTGTAACTGGTTAAGATTTTAACAGTCGATTTTAACATTGTAAAACCTTATGCCTAGTTCTCACCTAGTAACCCAAGACCAAAAATTCAAACTAGGGCTTAGAAACTTAAGAATGTAAGTGGCTGGTCTAAATTCTCCAGCCAAATACTCTCCTTCCACATATAAGGTGAGGAGAAAAACTTGGGGCAGCATCCCATCTGTGTATCTGACCTCAGACAGAGCCCCTAGCCACAGGGGCCAGCCCCAGACTTGGGGGGTGAGGAGGGCTCTCCAGTCTCAGACCTTCCACGTGTCAAGACAGTTCAGCTCCTCCCCTGGGGGCTTCCCCATCACCACCCTGAAGTCCTTGAATATCTTGGCCTTTTTTCATTCCTTTTATTCCTTTTTTTTTTTTTTGCTTTGTTTTAAACAAAGGGTTTGGGTGAGTAACCAGCAGTTTGAGTTTCCGATTGGCAGGTTAATCACTTCCTATTGGCTCATCTAGAGAACTTCTCTCCCCCTTGGAAATGGCACATTCCTGTCTTTGTGGCTTCTCTGTTTACACACATTTTGCTACCTAATGTCAACACTTGCTAATGAATAAATATATCACACCACTCACTGAAAATGAGGTCCTGGCCTGGCAGAATGACTGCTTAAATCCTGTGAACAGATATTTATCCCAGCATCTTTGCAGGAAATCCAAGAGAATGTAAGCCTTCCCCTTCTATGATTTTAGGTTTCTGGGAACATTTACCCTTATGCTCTCTTGCACCCCCACCTCCCAGGTGACTAGTCTCTATCTTTCTCTTTTAAGGAAAACCTCCAAATTTGAAGACTACGGAAAGAAAAACAAAAACAGGGCAGAGATGGCCCCCTGGAGAACTAAGCTCTTGAAAGAATTCTTGAGTCTTAAAGTCAAAAACCCAATCAAGTTACTCTTTGAGAAAACAGAGCTTGGTAGTTTCAGTTAACATTTGTTACAAATACAGAAAGCTGGTTATCTCCTCATTAATGACCATTTATCTGGTGTTTTGTAAATCGAAAGCAAAATATCACATGCTTTGCAGGCCACTTATTAGACCGGCATCAGGCAAGCAGCAACGCCTTCCCAACTTGAGGGAGCGGTGGTGTCCCTGGAGGGCTGGGGGGGAGGGGGGGGCTGTGGGCTTCGGTTACACCGTTCATTAAAGTATTTAATTTATGACAACACCCCAGCAGAACTTTTAATTAGTGGGGGGGAAAGCCCAACAGCCAAAACTCATGAGGCAGAAGGACCTGTAGAATTCCAAGAGCGAAAGGAGGCCCAACCCTTCACTGCTCCCAGAAGCTTGGCAAAAGAAAGTCACAAACATTGCATTTCTCAGGCACCAGCATACAAGGCACACAGTATCAAAGTTACAATCCCTACTTTTCAGCTAATGAAATTCCCACTGTAAGGAGGGGCTCCAGGACACAGGAGCCATCCATCCCTGTTGTTACCCCACGTCCCAGTTTTGCTGACCCTCCACCCCCCCAACCCCCACCAGCTCCATAGGGCGAGCCCCTGCACTGCCAGCCAGTTGAATGCAGACAACCGCAAGAGGATTGGTGCCAGTCTCAAATGAGCTTTTGCCCTGGCCCTGTGCCATCCGGTGACAAAGCAACAGGCAGGCAGAGCTATGCTAAAAACTTTCATAGCACCTACCAAGAATTCTGAGAAAACCCAGGAGGAGTGCTGACTTGCAGGGGACCAGGGCAGAGGTATTGCCTTTACTTCTTAAATTTTCTAACCTCTTACTCCAAGCCAAAATCTTCTCTGCACCTTTAAAAACTGCCTTCCCTTCCATCAAATTATCCACTCTTCTCACTGACTCCTCTGGCACTCACAAAGTCTCCGAATTTTCCCATCAACCTATCTTGTTTGGTTCCCCAGACACTTCTGTGTGGGTCAAATTCCACGTGTTAAAGCTGAGCCAACTTTGGTCATGGCGTGCAAATATATGAAAAAGGAGCAAATTGTAAAATACATCTAGGTAACGTTTTTGAGGGGGGAAAAAACGCATATAATATAATCTCCAGCCACAAGAACAGAAAAATCTACCAAACTTCCAACAGAGGAAACCTATAATCACCTCCGCGCAAACCCAGCGCCTCCCCAAGAAGCCGCTGCCCGGGACAAAAAAAATCCGCGTTCTAGAGGCTCCGTTTCTAACTTAAGAGAGGAAGGATATTTTTAAAATTATCTACTCACCAGTTGGTTTGAGAAAATCCATCGGGTATCTGGAGTAAGGAGGAGGGGGAGACTCTGGAATTAAAAAAGTAAGAAAAAATAAAGGCCGAGCCATGAGAAAGAGAGATAGAAACTTATGATAACAGAGGCATTCTTTTAGCCCAACTGTTTGTCTTAGCTGTGGGGGTTGGAGGCAGGGCCGCGAGGCGGTGATTGCCTTGATATTTAGCTGTCAGATAAACAAAAGAGGCCGCCTGGCGCCAGCCTCGGCGCTCCGCTCCTCCACGTCTGCGGCCGCCGCCGCCGCGCTCAGTCTGCCCGGCAGGAAACTACCCGCACGGCCGCGACTCAGCCAGGCCGCGCACTTCACCGTTCCCAAAGCCGGGGTCGACAGAGCCCCCCTGCCCCCCCGTCCCCGAACTTGGGACTCCGCATCCACCGCCCTCCGCCTCCCCCCCCCACCCCGCCGCCGCGGCCCGCCCCCCAGGGGCGCAATTCATCTCCGCTCCCGCCGCTCGGGTCTGCACCCGCGCGGGGAATGCAGCGCTCCGCTTTCCCAGCCCACCCGGGAGACGCGCCCCAAAATGCGCTGGTAACTTGGGAGGATCTCTGGGCATCCCGGGTGCACGCGCGAGGGCGCGCGAGCACACACACAAACACACACACACACACACACACCCGCACCGCACACAGACGTAGAGAAAAGAGAAGCCATGGAAGAGGCTGGATAGATACAGAGAAGGAGGCTGGGGTCTCAGTCCAGGCCCCAGCGCAGTTAGGGGCAGCACCGTCACGGAGGCGCTGCAGGCAGACCACTCTAAGGTCAGTTCTGTGCTTTCCTGTGCTAGAGGAAAGGAAAAGTAGGGGACATCCAACTTCCCGACTCCTTGTTCTTTACAGAGTTCAGACTAGATACCCAGTTCATCCTCCCATCCTAACCTAACCCAAATCCCCAAAGCTGCGCAGCCAGGGCAGTATCCGGGCCACTTGTGCCCTACGTGACTCTCCTTATTTACTAAAGGAGCAGAGACTTCCCAGCCTTTACAACTCGCTGCTCCCAGCCTTCCTTGGCGGGCTTGGACCGAATCCAACTCGGCCACACACCTCAACGCCTTTCCGGGTTCGGGGGAGGCGTGACCCCTACTTCTCTGTGCACCCCCTAGCTGATCCGGAAATGAGAGCGTCTAATTTTTAACCGCGTGTCTGCAGAACGTGCATGAACATTGCTTATAGCCTCCCTCCGGGCAACAGAAGAGAAAAAAATGGAAGGGAACCCCCAGGGAATGCCCTTCCAGTTTCCCCGTGTTCTTTCTCTACTTTAGTCCCCAAGTCTCCTCCCAGGAAAGACTGTACACTCCCCTCCGGAGAGGTGGCTGCACAAACACACAGCCCACGGGGCTTTTCTTCCCCCACTTTGAGCGCCAGGGGGAGGGGAGGGTGGGCGCAGAACAACTTCTTACCTAGTTCGCAGAGTCGGCTAAGGTGATGGGGGTTGCAGCACACCAGCTCGGGGTTGATCTTCCCGTAAGATTCACAGCAACACAGCCTCTTGACTTCCGAGGAATGCCTGAGATCCGGCCACCTGAACACTTTGCACAGCAGGAGGGGGAGCGAGTAGGACGCGGGCGGCTGGGCTGGCTGCGAGCCGGCGGGCGCCCCCAGGCCCAGTCTGCAGTCCAGGCGGCCGGGCAGCAAGAGGCACGCGGTGCGCGTACCGCCGCGGGACTCCACGGCCTGGAGCAGCAGCTCCAACTGCCGTTCCTTCAGTTTCTTGAGCACCGAATGCGTGAGCGCCTTCAGATCTGCCTCGGCGCCCCCGGCCGCGCCGGTGCCCGCGGCTGGGGGATGGGGATGGTGGTGACCTTTGGCACCTCGGACCGCTTTGCCCAGGCAGCAGCCAGCCCTGCCCGCGCCGCCGCCACCGACCCCATGCGCCCGGCCGTCTGTCGCCCCTTCTCCCCGCAGCTCGCCGCCTCCTCCTCCGCCTCCCCCCGCGCCCTCCTCCTCGTCCTCGCCGCCGGGCGCACGGCTCCTCCAGAGACGCCGGACGAGCGCAGATCGTTTGGTCCTGAACATGCGGGGCGAGGAGGCGAGGAGAAAAGTCGTTTGCCGGCTAAGGAGCGAACATGACCTCCGCACACCATGAAGAAGTCGGGCGCCGAGTTGGGGCAGCAGGCGCAGGCGACAACAGCAGCAGCAGGGGCCCGGGCAGGAGCGGCGGCGGCCCGAGGGGCGCTCCGTGGCATGCGCCAGTCTCCCGGAGGCCGGGGCGCGCACGGGGGCCCGGAGGCGCCCGCCGGAGCTCGGGGGCCTGCGCTCCGGCTGCCCCACCCCGCGCCGCCCGCGCCGTGCGCGGCTCTCGGGCCCCGGCGCACCCCGGAGGAACGCGGCTGCCGCTTCCCTGGGGGCGACGAAGCCTGCCCGGGCCGGCGCCTCCCAAAAAAGAGGCCCCCCCGCAGCGGCTTCCAAGTGTCGGGCTCGCCAGCCTCAGCTTCCTACATGGAAGATCCGCGGGGGCAAAAACGAAAGGCGTTCGGCTGGGCTGGAAGGAGGAAAAACCCTCTTTCCCCCTTGCTAAGTAACTTAATTTGGGGGTGGGGAGAAGCAAGCAATTAAAAAAAAAAGGGAGGCACGCGATTTATTTTTTTCTTCTATATCCTTAGTAACCAGATCTCGAATTCCGTGCACAAGAAGACTCGGGGGAGGGGGCCGAGTGGACTTCAACCCGCATGAGATGTCTGGCGAAATAAGAAGGCTCTCTCAAGATTTAAGAACCAAATATGCAAAGCCCCAAAATGAAAACCACCACCTCCTCACACCCTGGAGGTCTGGGGCCGTCCGGTTGAAGCTGGGGTTTAAAAAAAAAAATGTTTACAAAGTAGAACAAGACGTTTGAAGGGTGGAAAAAACGTATCCACGAGTTACATCCCCCTTTCTTCCTTGCAGATCCCCGCTGATCTTCCTCTCCTTTTCTTCTGCCCCCCCAAAAAAAGAAAATCGTATATTTTTTTTAATCCACAGAAAGCTTTGGCTAGGCTGCTTCAAGTCTCCGCATCTGGGTGTTTTAGGGGAGTCTCTGGTCTTTCCTCCTGCGCTCCCTAGGGCTCCGGTTCTCGGCGGGGACTTCCTCGGGGCTGGCGGGGGCGCAGGGGCAGAAGATGCTGCGGCGGCTGCGCCCGGCAGGGCTGACAGCGCGGGGGAGGGCGGCGCGGCGGCAGCGGGCCCCAAGCGGGTCGCGCGCTCTCGCCCTCTTGGGCGCAAGCTGCTAGCTAGTGCGGGGGCCGCCGGCGCCCCCTCCCCTGGCCAGGGCTGGCTGCCGGGGCTCCCCGTATGGGCTACTCGCCCCGACCCCGCTGCGGCGGCAGGAGGCCCCGGTGTCCTCACGCCGCCTCCGCCTCCGAGACTCTCCTCGTCGCGCCCGGGAGCTTCCTTGTCCCCCGTCCGCCCTCTCCTGGCGCTCGGGTCCTTCGGCCGCCTCCGGGGGCTCGCCGCGCAGCACTCAAGGGCTCCGGGGCCGAGCTCTCGGCAGCTCGGCGCCGGCAGGCTGGCTCTGTCTCCCGCAGCTCTCTCCCGCTCGGCGAGCGGACCGAGCACGGCGCCCGGCTGGCTCGGCTGGCGCGGCTCGAGGACGGCTCCTCCGTGCGCCGAGAGCGAGCGAGTGTGCCCCGGGCTCGTCGCCTCCCGCAAGGCCTCCCGCCCCCGCCCCCTTCCCTCCCCCTTCCTCCCCTTCCCTCTCCCGCCCCCAGCCGCCGCCGCCGCCTCCTCCTCCCTCACCCCCCCCCCCGCCGCGGGCCCTCTGCTCTGCTGGTTCCACTGCGCAGTGGCGCGCCCGGCTCCGGCCTCGTCACGTGGCCGTCTAGACACCCTGTCGCTTTAAAAAAAAAAAGCGATTGTGTTTCGCAAACAACAGATCGGGTTTCTAAAAGCTATTTCTCCCCCCCACCCTTTGCCCTCGCCACCCCCTCCCAAGTCTGCAGGGAGGGGGGGACCATAGGTGGGGGGGGGCGAATAAAGGTGGGGAGCCAAAAAAGCTCCCAGAATCGACTGAGACCTGGCCGGATCAGAGGGGAAATGGGAAGCCCCGAGAGCACCCAGCGGGCATCGCCGGCGAGTTTTGGAGCGGAACAAGCCGGTCGGTGGCCCGATTTAGACCCAGCTGGTGGAGCTTCGCGGTGGCTGTCCCGCGCGCTCACCCTAGCGCTTCCATTCATTCGTTTTGTTTTAAAGGCCTTGGCGGCGGATCCCTTGGCCGCGCGGGAGGGAACGGGAAGGACAGCGCTGTCTCGATTTGAAAGACATTTACACCGGACTGGACGGAGGCCCTGGGAGGTGTGCACTGGAGGGAACAGCCGGGCTGCTGAGGGCTGGAAGGCGGCGCGAATGTGACCTCAGCGGCGGCCGCGCGCTCCCTCCCGCCCTCTCCCGCTCCGGGCTCGGGTTTCTAGGACTGCCTGGAGAAGTGTGTCTTGTGCACAGCTCTGGAATGCATTTGGCCGGCTGACGAGCTGCAAGGGGCAGCATCCTGGCGGGAGGGGGCGGGGGTCACCCGCCCGCCGCCGGCAGGTTTCCTCTGGAGCCCGGAAGACCTCAGCCACCCCGCCTCTCGGCCGGGGAAGGTTACCTTTGGAGTAAACCTGCCTAGCATATGCATATGCTACCGGGCCTGTTTCCGCGCCCAGATCGGCCCCGTGTCTTTCAAGGTGCTTAGGTCAGAGAGTTTATCCCCTGACCCCAGGTTTGAGAGAAGCATAGACCCGCTGGCAGATAACTGCATGGAAATGGGTTAAGCATTGGTAAGGCAAAGGACCAGAAGAAGCGATTACTTAGTGAAAGCAGATGGTACCGAGAAATGTAAATTTAAACGTATAGGCATCAGTATTGACGAGGACACTAGTTGGCATGGTGATCTAACCTCACATATTATTCAGTGAAATAAGATTTTTTTAAAAAGTCATTTAGAATTTTGAGATCGGGAGGACAATGAAACTCATTGGGGGAATTTAATGAATCTTTAGAAAAGGTGAAATGCACTATTATTATTTTCCTAGCTAAATTATACGTTCTTAAAAGGAAAAAACACAGATGAATCTTAGCTTTATAGCTCAGCCCCGTCTCTTCCAGCAACTTAAAGGTGTCTGACATGCAATAGATGCTCAATAAATATTTAGGAATCAACAGAGTTGAATGGAACTTAAAGGGGCATTTGGACCGCTCACCTCAAGCCCACCAAAAGCACCTTTGGAGAAATACATGAGAGAAAATCAGGAACAATGGTTACATGACCATCTCCAGGCAAGGGGGTCCTGAAGCTCATTGACCTAGAAGATGCCAAGCAGTGCATAAATGTGTTGTAGGACAGGGAAGAAGCTGGTGCTTTCAACATTATTTTGTAAGGCCACATAGGCTGCAATTGTATAAAATCATAATTTTGTTACAAATAAAAATGTTTATTGAAAAGGACATTGAAACTTCGTGTGTGTGTGTGTGTGTGTGTGTGTGTGTGTGTGTGTGTGTAACTTTCTAAAGAGGCAACCTGCAAAGATAGCAGCCCAGAAAGCCCAAGAGAAAATGGAGGATGGGGAGATTTGGATGTGGGTGATCCCATCAGCATAGGCAGGGAAAGATGGAAGACACAGAAATGGGACTTTTGAGGTGTCTGGGAAATGTATAATCTTAGAAAAGCTTAGAAAGAATACCAGACTAGAAGTCAAAAAATCTGAATCCTGTCTAGGGCTCTGCCACTCACTGATTAAATAGCTTGCATGAGTGGTGATCCTCACATTAGCAGAGCACTTGGCAGGGTTTAAAAAGCTTTCTGGACAAGTTTCCTGCCCTCTCAGGGTCCCATTCCCTCTCTGTGCTCTGGGCCTCACTAGAAGATCTTCGCTTTTTTTAAAAAAAATTATATTCGGGGACAATATGTTTCTCCAGGGCCCATCAGCTCCAAGTTGTCCTTCAATCTAGTTGTGGAGGGAAGATCTTTGCTTTTTAGGAGAGGCGAGGCCAGGCTGCAAAGTGACAGGAAGGACTTAAATAAACAGAGAAAGCAAATGTCATAATTTGAAGTAAGCTTTCTTGGCTAAATGGAGAACCTAAAGACTGGGAAATCTGGCCAATGGTGCTGACACCCTGTGATGAGAGGCCAGAGCATACACAGGGCAGGTAGGTTTAATGGGTGTTTCAGGAGTTGAATCTGACGTCACAGCTTGTCTGGGTGGAACATGCATATACTTGCAGAGATATGTTCCCATACAGTGTAATTGTGGGTGTTTTAATTCAGGCGTCACCCCTATCTTGCCCTCTCTACACAGCTTTCCTCCTCCATTTTACTGCCCTAAGTAGATGATGGGTAGGATGCTGGGCAAGTAGCTACAATGGTTGGTGCTGCTTTATTAGCTCCCTGGCATTCCCTGAATCAGTTAATATCCCAAGCCTTCCTGAGAGCCGGCCCCACCCCGGCACATTCTTATTCCTTTCCAAGAAAGAAGCTGGGCCATAGAGGAACTGCTGGCTGGCTGGTGTGCCTAGAAAGGGAGTTCCTTTCCTTTCCACAGGTCCAAATGAGACTGACAAGCACCCCATTTCAAAATATTCTGATCCTTTAGAAAAAAAAGAAAAAGTTTAGGAGTTCACCAAACTATTGTGAATGAGTTTGATTCTAATCATTTGCTGGCAGGGAATATGGAATAAAATATCTCATTTGCAGTTGTTTATTTCCTGTTGTGGCTTCTATTTTCATCTTTTAGTCACTTTGGTGATAGATATCAAACCGTAATCATGGTGCAGCCACAAGTCATGGAGACCAAAATAACTTGCAGCAGAGTTATGACAAACCAGGATGGAGTCAGCTCAAGACCTGGCTACTTAATCACTGGCCCTTGGCACCCGGAGGACTGCAGGGGCTGCCACTTGACTGACCGCTGGCTAAGCATCTAGAGGAGAAAGGAAGCCAGAGGGAAATTACTCCAAGCCCCGGGTCTTGAGCATTCTGGGCCCCAGAGTGCACAGGAGGTAGAGGAGAAGCAGGTGAACCCTACACAACAGCCAGGGGGAGACTGACTTGAGGGAGAAAGAGGAAAGCGAACAAGAGAATTTACAAAACTCTCCACACTTACAAGCAACCCTAAGCAAAGCAAAAAAAAAAAAAAAAAAAAAAATCACTCTTGTCCAGGGAAGACAGGATTTTTCCTTTCAGTGCTTTTCTGGATTTCAGTGGTTCCTAGAAGAGAAGGGCGGAGAGAGCCCCTAAGTGCATATAGGTGTGTATTGGTAGGGCCCAGGGCAGGGGTGAGGCAGGGATAAGGATTTTTCCTTGCAGAAACAACTGAAGAGGCCAAAATTGTGTTGGAAAATATCAACATTTCTTGCACAACCATCCCCTGAAAAATGTGTGAATGAGCCCTAAGCCATCCTGAACTGGCAGCCATACAAACAGAAGCGACGATTCATGAAAGGAAGATGGGCATGAGTAAGGCCGATGTGACAATCAGCACCTCTTGGCTTATCTTAGAAGAACAAGAACATAAGTGAATGAAAAATGCATCTAATTCACAATCAAATAGAGATGCTATAAGCCCTGACTCATCAAATATTTTTGTGTTACAGACATGCTGTCAGCTGATCCATAACATTTGCCAGGTGGCTGTCCGTTACGCTCAGCTAGGTCCTGGGGACTCTGGGAGGAAGGGGCAGGATGACATGAATGTTGTTTATAGAGGAGACATGAGAAACATCCAGAAAAAGTGAAGATCAAGGACAACAGAGACATTCATGTATACAGTCACATTAGATGTGGCTTCTTCTTGGGAGGAGCATTGGCTAGCTATAGCACAGAGCTGGGAGGGAAACTTCTCTGTATATGACTTTTTGTACCTTTTGAGTTTTGCACCATGTGAATGTATGACTTATTCCACAATATATAGATTGAAAGATTATTTTTTTAAATCTCTGCCTGTTTTTCTCATTGCTTGAAATTCACTCGTCTGATGTCTTGTAAACAAGGATGGGGTTGGCGAGGTCCCCACATGGAAGTGAGGCTGTAGACAGCTTCTCTCTCTGTGGGGCAGTTCCTGCAGGAAGGCGGATGACAAGAGAGGCCAGTGTGTCATCCCAGACTGCAAGGGTGGAGGCTGCCTCGTCATGACCCTGGCAAGAGTCAGTGAGGAAACGCGCCAGTTCTAATCTAAAGTCATTCTAGATAGCAATCAGGTGCAAGTCCTAACCCGGGAGGGACAGCCTCATAAATACTGATGTCGGGACCACAGAGCCACAGGAAGGGGCCTGCCTGATCTAAGAAAATGAGAGCTTTGCTTTTCAGAACAGAAATGTGTTCACATGATTCTCAATCCATTTAGCCAGCCCCGATTCAAGATGTGGTGCCAGACCAGGCAAGACCTCTGGGGAATATAAAAGTGGTATTAAATGGCCTCTGCCCTCAAGAAGTGCATAATCTTAGACAGGCCTAGAAATATGAAAACAACCTTAACCCTTACAAAAGTCATCAGTGCTACCCTGATGGCAAGAATGGAGGCACTTGCTTAGCAGAACAGAAAAGAAAGGGATTTCGTCTGTCTGGGAGGGGGTCTCAAAACGTAACCCAAAGGAAGAAATATTTGGGATTAAATTAGCTGAGTTGACTAACCAGGCAGAGGGGCTCATGGTCGAATGGATGAAAGAAAGAAAAAAAATGTAATTTTCTGTTAACTTCATGTTCTGTTCAAAACCCAAGCCATGCTTGCCATTTAAATATACATCTATAAACACTCCTAAGCCTCAGGAAGTCAGTGATGGAGGTGAGGCCCCTACAATGGGTGTTCTGGGAGATCTTCTCCCTCAGAATGAAGTTTTCTTTGTAGAAAGAAATTGCAGGAACAACACTCTCTCATCTATAGTTACAGAAAAGCTTCTCAAATAACCCGGGAAATCTCCATGATCTCCATTCCTCAAATCAACAGTCAAGTCTCACTTGTGTCAAACTGGTTCGTGTCAGGAAACGGTGCCAGTTTTAACACAAGCGGAAGGCAGTGCCTTCAGCAGTGAAGCTCAGGGATGGGGGTACTTAGGCAATGTTCTCAAATGCCAATAACAAAAAAATTATTATTCACCATTGCAGTATAGACAGACACACACAGCATTTGGGTGATTCCCACGGGCATTAAAAAAATTATTTTAAAGACAGCAAAAGAAATAAAATGTTGAGCCTACATCAGAGGTCCCCTGACGAGCCCTGGTGTTGTTTCTTACTGTCCCTGCTGTAGGGAGTCTGCCTTCAAATCCCACCGCACTCAACAGATTCCAAGCTCCTGGTCACGGTGGACTACTGACTTAACCTTAGATGTTTTCTGATTTTTTACCCTATTTTTATCTTTCCCATTCCCCTGCCAAAAGTCATCAAAGGATAACCGGTGCTCAGTTCTGCCTAGGAAGTGCCAGTTAGGATCTGAGTGACAAAACATCCAGTACAGTGGTGAATCAGAACTGGAGGAGTCTGCAGTCTGCAGGAGTGAGTGATGTTTCAACCGGAGGAGAGAAAAAGAGTCAGAGGTAACCACACACCCCGCCCCTGGCACGTTCTGGGACCCACCGAGGGAGCCCAGCCTGTGACTGATGGTCAAAGCATTTCTACCGGTGAGGACCTGGCGGAGGGGAAGAAACCCTCCGCCCAGTTTTAGGATTAAATATACTTTTCTGCCCTTCCTCGCTGTGAGGCCTTAGGAAAGCCTGTTTCCGTAGTCTGTCTGCCTTCCTCAGGCAACAAACACTGAATTAACAACATCTTGTGTGTGCCAGACCCGAGGTGAGTCTCAGAAAACAAAGCCCTCACCAGGGGTTGCAGGACGAGGTGGCAACACTCCGTGAGCACCAGCCCTGTGTAAACTAAGGGGTATACACATGCTAATGGTCACGATTATCATGGATTCTGAGGTAGGAGCCCCCAATAAGATAATTTTGACTCACCTTCCCAGCCTAGGAAATGAATTTTTAGAGGTGATAAGTGTCCAAGCGGTAGGGTGATGAAGAAGGAAGCCATTTTTTCTAGCGTCTGGGACTTTGTGTGCGTTTTCCTAGAACCAGTATCAAGGAAGTATTAGACCAGCATCAGAGTGTAAAAAGCAAGTAAGCCCAGGAAATCTTTCTCTTACACCGAGAGGGGGATAAGTGAGACACAATAAAAAGTTCTTCTAGTCCTTTTCTGGCATTACTACGAGTCATAAATATTTTCCTATGTCCCAGAAATAAATACCTCTGTTGATAAATATGACAAGTGAGGAGGAAATGAGAAGGAGAGACCCACGGGGAAGGAGAGACCCAGCGGCCGACTGCTGCCCTGCTGAGTTCAGTCTGGGTCCCCCCTCACCTCCGAAACATGCATTTTGAAGGTTTTCAAGGGCAGTGGAATATGATGTTATTTATCGTCGCTTGAGTCTGGTAGACCAATAAGAGAAGATAAGGAAAACTACTAGAAGGGATTTTTAAAGGTTACATAGACCAAAGATTACTCATTTCCAGTCCAAATCCTGGACCCTGTCATCCATGGGCAAGTTTGCATCATGTCGTGCATTTTTTCAAATGCTTAGTTATTCGGTATTTTTAGTTTTCTTTTGCCATTTTATTCATTTTTGCATAGACGAAACGTGCATAATGGTCCAAAAAGGCATGAAGAGAAAGGTAAGGCCTCCCAACCCCCACTCTTCTCTGTGTGTGTGTGTTGGGGGGGGGGGGCATTACAGCTAGAGATGCAGAAAGGGGGTCAAGTTAAAAGTCTCACCTCAGCTTGGAACCCTAGTCCCACATATGCACCTGCCTATTTAACACCTCCTCTTGGACCTCTCAAAGGTACCTTAGGCTCATTATGACCAAACAGGGTATCTTCCTCCCAGCTCTGCTTCTTCTGCAGAGCTCCAAACTCAGAACGTTTGGGAGTCAGAAACGAAGGCTCATCCTGGACAGCAACCTCTTTCTTCCCCATCTCATATCCAAACCAGCCCTCACATCCTGTCAGTTTTACCTGTGAGATGCCTCTCAGCCCATCTGCGTTTCTCTAGGTCCACTCACGTAGCTGCACCCACCACAAGCCACCAGCCTTCCTTTGGTGACCGACGCACACAGCGCTTTCCTCACTTCTGCTCTTGCCTCATTCCACCAGTCAGTCCCCTCTGCTGAGCTTGGTCTCAGTTCTGGTCTGACTACATCACCACCCAAAAGTCTTGCTACCGCCCTTTGAACAAAGACAAATTCCCTTCCTTGGCCTACAAAGCCCTGACTGGCTTGGCACCCGCTTCCTACCCTTGTTGATGTCATCACCTCAGTCCCTTCCTTCCACCCCTGAAATTTCACGTTACTCCTTCTGTCCCACAGCCGCTCCTCTGGGCTCCCAATCCTTTAGATCAGGTCACCCCACCCCCACCATTATTCACCTTCAGAGCCCCAGGCATCTCCTTTTTGTAGCATTTATAACTTTAAATTTTACATTTAATTGCAATTTCTTGATTCATGTCTGTCCCCCAACCCCCACCTGTAAACTCCATGAGGGCAGGGAGTAGGTGTTACAGTCCATCAAGCACTGTGACTAACACGGAGTAAGCACACAACCAATATCAGCTGAATACATGACTGACCAACTGAAAAAAAGGAATAAATCCTTTATTCTGAGATGATGTTCTCTCTTGTTCGGGGAATGAATGTGCCCTAATTTTTATGAAATGATGATAATAGATGGTATTTCTTTACAGACTTATTCAGCAAAATTAAATGTTGGTAATTGAATTGTGGGTTCCTCAGTTGAAAACCCTAAAGATGACAAACCACTGCTTGAAGCCCAAGGATACACTCAAACAGAGAGAGACCTAAATACCTTACTGAGGAATAAGGTGCCCAAATGTTGAGGGGACTTGGTCAAAACGCTCCTAATTACTTCTGATTCAGTGCCCTCCCCTTTCCGTCCCTTTCCTGTATAAGGATTTTCACACGCATTCTCTCATGCGGGGCTCCTTGAAGATGGAGAGAAAATTCTCTGAGGTCACCCAGCTGGACAGTAACACTTGCAGGTCCAGAGCTCATCTATGCTTCCATTCACACATCTCTACACCCAGGAATGCTCAGTTGTCCTAAATATCTAAAAGACAACATAGCAAATATACAGGTAAAAAGAAACAGAAAGCAAAACAAAACAGAACAAAACAAAACAAAACAAACAGTCCAGCTCTCCCTGGCTGGCTGACCCTGGCTGTTCTGCACAGAGTAGGTGTTTTGTGAGTGAATGAATGAATGATTGGTCAGGAACCTCCCTTCTGGGACTCAAACAGCACTCGTGATCTATTCACAGTATCACCTTTCACAATCTCCAGAGTCCTGTCACCCTGACTACACTGTGGCCCAGACAAGCAGGGACCATTCCTCAGTTCTCCTGCACCCCAACTATGTGATAAGCATTGATCTAGGCACCTAGTCTCTCCTTTAGGGAGTTTGCATTCAAGGGGTGACTGAAAACAACTAAGTAAACAAATACATAAAAAAATATAATGGCACACAGTTACAAGAGCTCTGGAAAACATGAAGTAGAATGAGAGACTCGGATTGGTGTGCAGGGCTCAGAATGGCTGAGTTAGATCTGGGATCAAGGAAGGCCTGTCCAGGAAGAAGGAAAGATCGGTAGGACCCTTCTAGGAAAGGGAAACAGCCAGGGCCTGGGCCCGAGACGTGTGAACTGGAATGTTAGGGAAACAGCATGGGCTGAGGGATTGGAACTGAGGAAAAGAGAACTTTCCAGCGGCTGGATCATGCAGTGCCTCCCAGTATTCACGTTTGTTAAATGGAATGTGCTGGCAAACCCAAGATAAGGGGGGCACCTATATCAGGGAAGCGCCCTAGCAGTGGAGCCAAAAGTGTTGTGTTCAGGCACCGTTAGCTTTGTCACCAGGACCTGGATTTCCCCATGGACAAAATGCAGATAATCATACTAACCAACATGACATTAAATGAGATGATGTACGTGACAGAGCCGTGGAGCTGGAATTACAGAATCATGGTGTAGGAAGAAACCCCAATCAGGCATTTCTGAACCCAGCACAGAATAATTCTTTGGTATCCAAACCCTAGAAGTGTTTACTTACACAGGCTGGTGGGCCAGTAAAGCCCTTCATTTGTGGCCTCACTTCTGGATGTATTCGTATAGTAAATGTACTAGTACTTCGTGGCTATATATACAAATACAGAGGGCCCCCCAAAAAAAATCTATACACATTTTAAGAAAGGAAAAAGCTGTATTAAAATTGTAATGCTCTAGAAGAAAACATAGGTACTAAACTTATGGACCTTGGGTTCAAAGAGCATTTTATGAACTTGACTCCAAAGGCAATGGAAGTAAAAGCTAAAATAAACGAATGGGACTATATGAAACTTAAAAGCTTCTGCACAGCAAAAGAAACCATTGACAAAATAAAGAGGCCACCAACTGAATGGGAGAAGATTTTTGCAAACAGTGCCTCCGATAAGGGGCTAGTATCCAGAATATACAAGGAACTCATGCAACTCAACAACAAAAAAACAAACAACCCAATTGAAAAATGGGCAGAGGACTTGAAGAGACATTTCTCCAAAGAGGACATACAAATGGCAAATAGACATATGAAAAAATGCTCAACATCACTAATCATCAGAGAAATGCAAATAAAAACCACAATGAGATATCACCTCACCCCAATCAGAATGGCTATCATCAACAAGACAAATGGTAACAAATGTTGGAGAGGCTGTGGAGAAAAAGGAACCCTCATACACTGTTGGTGGGAATGCAGACTGGTGCAGCCGCTATGGAAGGCAGTGTGGAGGTTCCTCAAAAAATTACGAATAGAATTGCCGTATGACCCAGCAATCCCTCTCCTGGGTATCTACCAAAAAAATCTGAAAACATTTAGAGATAAAGACACGTGTGCTCCAATGTTCATTGCAGCTTTGTTTACGGTGGCCAAGACATGGAAACAACCAAAATGTCCTTCGATAGATGAATGGATAA
Organism: Rhinolophus sinicus; assembly: GCF_057876585.1. Lineage (NCBI taxonomy): Eukaryota > Metazoa > Chordata > Mammalia > Chiroptera > Rhinolophidae > Rhinolophus > Rhinolophus sinicus. The sequence goes on from NC_142504.1 coordinate 98,422,459, forward strand.
AGAAGTTGTGGTATATATACACCATGGAATACTATTCGGCGGTAAGAAAAGATGATATAGGAACATTTGTGACAACATGGATGGATCTTGAGAGAGTAATGCTGAGCGAAACAAGTCAGACAGAAAAAGCAGAGAACCATGTGATTTCACTGATATGTGGTATATAAACCAAAAACAACAAAAGAACAAGACAAACAAATGAGAAACAGAAACTCATAGACACAGACAATAGTTTAGTGGTTGCCAGAGGGTAAGGGGGGCGGGGGGTGGGGGGTGGGAGATGAGGGTAAGGGGGATCGAATATATGGTGATGGAAGGAGAACTGACTCTGGGTGATGAACACACAATGGGATTTATAGATGATATAATACAGAATTGTACACCTGAAATCTATGTAATTTTACTAACAATTGTCACCCCAATAAATTTAATAAAATAAAATTTAAAAAAAAAATTGTAATGCTCAATATATACCAATAACAAAAGATGAATACAAGTCACGTTTGACTTCTGTAATTACAAGAGCGGCTGAAAGTGGTTACCATTGGTGTAATTTTAATACAGTTTTCCTTTCTTAAAATGTGTGTACATTGTTTTTGGCACCCTCTGTAGATAGCTCAAGTCCAGTCCTCGTTTTCTTCTTGAATGAAGGGATCACATGACGAACAATGTGATAATGAAGATGCTGAAGGAACTCTCTAACACTGAAATAATCCAGAATTAATCCTTTGTTGAAAACTGATCATTTTATTTAAACTCTTAAAACAAAAAAAACACAAAATACAAAAAAGAAACATGCCAGAAGAGGCCTAGGAAGGCAGGTATAACCTGGCTTGTGAAAGCCCTCGGGGCCTCACCTGTTGGCTGGGTTCTGACCACCTTCCACATGTGCTCTTTACTCCCCTCCTAGCCTCCTCCTACCCGGGTTTTTGTCTCTCCCATGGCCCTGGGCTCCAGGGGGCACCAGCTCTGTCTCTGGGAGCCACTTGGGCCCTGAGCTGGGGAGAGGCTTCAATAATGCCTTCCTGCCAGCAGAATCCAAATAGATGTCTTGCTGGTTCTCTGTCATGGCAGAGACACTTAACAGGCACCTACTCCATGAGTAGCAAATCCCTCAGGATGCCAAAGGAGTGGGCACACCCATTCCATTTCCCACCCACCTCCCTCCACACCCCACGAATCACACATGCCCTTAACCCTAGCCAGCTGTCTCCCAATATCCTCCATTGGCGTGAGAGGTCTAGAAATAGAGGAGGGACAGAGTAAATCCCAGCCCAGCTAGGAAGACCCAGGTCCCAGCAGGGACTCAACAAATGTGTGTTCCCCTTTCTCCTCTCTGGGTGATTGATAGGAGCCCAAAGGGTACTTAAATCTTTCAAGAGAATAGCTCCATTCCTTCAGGATTTCACTGTCTTCTCTGCTTGGACACAACCTTCCAGCCCAACACTCAATCTCTCATGGAATATTCTTGATGCTTTAAAGGATCTGGCCAGCACATCAGCCAATGTGGCTGCATTCTTTAATATTTATTGAGTGTCCCTATTAGGTGCCTGGCAAGCATAATGTGTTGTGTGTGGCTAAAATACCTATTTCCTTTCCTCTCCAAGAAAGTATATTCCTGGACAACCCAAGAATGCTGACATATCAAGTAAAGGAACAGCACACTCTAGGAACAGCAAGACTGAGGTGGGAATTAGTGAGAGGACAGAGGCAGTCCATAAGGGTCAGGAGATAGAAGCTTCAGTCCTGGAATTCCAAAATGGCTGTGCAACCTCTAGCAGGTAGCGTAACTTCTCTGAACCTGTGTCTACACAAATGTGATTGACAATATCACCCTGCTTGCCTCCTGGGGCTGCGGATGTTGTAGAAACCAGGTGAGATCATGTAAGTGACGCCCTTTGAAAAGTTTAATATGCTATATGAATTCCAGATGTTTCCTCCCAAATAAAATCTTCTGTGCCTTTCCTGGTAGTTACAAAAATTGAATCAGGTTTAAAAGAATGGAACCCTGGAAGGTGAAAATCAGACAAATGCCAGTTATGGCATGAGTTTAGATTCTACGGCTCTGATCCAAACTGGACGAGCAACTTTACCCTTTGATAATACTAAATATGCTCATCTTCACTTCTATGTATGTATATGTGTATTACACACACACACACACACACATTAAGAGGGAGGAAGGGAGTCCTTTGGGAGTCCCTTTGCAGTAACTTGATCCTGCATTTCGGCAGGAGCAGAAAACTCGATATAGATGCAACATGAATAAATCAGACCATGAGTTACTATAAGACAGAGTTCGATGCGTAAACTTCAGAATTTTAATTTCATACAGTCCTGGTGGGCATGTAAATTGGTGTGATCTATCTGGACAGCAATAGACTATTTGATCAAGAGCCTTAAAAATGTTCCTATAGATAAACAAAATGTGGTAGATACACACATGGAATATTATTCAGCCTTATGAAGGAAGGTAATTCTGACACCGGCTACAACGTGGATGAACCCTGATGACATCATGTGAAGTAGAATAGTAAGCCAGTCAGAAAAGGACAAATACTATAAGATTCCACTTATATGAGGTGACTAAAGTAGTCAAATTCATAGAGACAGAAAGTAGAATAGAGGTTACCAGGGGCCAGATGAGTAGGGAATGGAGAGTTAGTGTTTAATGGGTACAGAGTTTCAGTTTTGCAAGATGAAAACTTCTAGAGATGGATGGTGGTGATGGTTGTACAGCAATGTGCATGTACTTAATGCCATGGAACTGTACACTTAAAAATGGTTAAAATGGTAAATTTTATGTTGTGTACATTTAATCATAGTATTTTAAAATGTTCCCAACTTCTGACCCAATAATCCACCCAGGAATGTATTAAAATCAGAGAACAGGACAAAGTTGATTGTACAAGGTGTTGACTTAAGTCTTATTTTGGAAAAACTGGAAACAATCCAAGGGCAAAACAATAGTAGAATGGGTAAATAAATGGATTATAGAATAACTGTGCCACGAAACATCACATCACCAATAAAAAGCTTGCTTTTGAAGAATATATAATGACATGGCAAAATATTCCTGAGAACCAGGATTCAAAACCCTCTACCCAGAGCAATCTCAATTTTGGAATACGCATACTGGTAAATGTGCAAGGAAAGAAGATCATAGGAAACAAAGCAGCGGTTATCTCTGGGTGGTAGGAATTATAGCCGCATTTTTATGTTCTTCATATGTTTCCTAAAGTTCTATGAGGAGTATGTATTCATTACTTTTATATCAGAAATATGATAAATCAATATGAAAAAGACTGTGGAGCTTGCAGAAACATCTCTGGATCTCTGCTGGATCTGGGTATGCTTACCTCGTTTCATGCAGACCGTGGTCCATAGCATATGCTTCCAATAAGGTTTCCTGAGGATGATCAGATCTGTAATGTACATTGCCTGTCTGCAAAGTACCCAGGGCACAGTGTGGACACTTGTGATAAATATTTGTGATTAGGTAAATGTGGTCCAAAATGCTTTATACTGCTTTGGGGCATTTGTGACAATTTTACTGAAACATTTGGGACAAACACAGCAGTTGCCTAAAGATTATATGTCAGAATTATGAAAAAAAAGACTTAAGGTCGGATGTGTATTTCATGTTTGAAGAGGATGTGATTGACAAGTATGATTCATATGGATTGAGCTAAAATGTCCAAAACACAATCTTCATTACATGTTAAATAGAGGTAGTAGAAGTTGACCGACTGAAACTATAAGAGGTAGTTGAAGAAAAGCTCCCATTTTCAACGGCAACCAAAAAGATAAACTATTTAGCGAACGCATTCCAAAAACAAGTGCGATCTATATGAAGAAAATTTTTGAACACTGAAGAAGACTTGAATAATTGAAAAGACGTACCTTGATCTTGATAGGAAGACACGGTGTTATAAAGATGTCAATCCTTCTCTAATTAATGTGTAATTTCACTTGATCTTAATAGAAATGCCAATAGGATTTAAGCAAGAGATTGTACATGAAAACTGGCCAAGCTGATAGACTAAGTCTGAAGTTTAAATGAAAGGCAAATGTTAGGTAAAATCTGAAAAAGAGTATGGACAAAGACTAGTCCAACCAAATACTAAAAGACACTATAAAGCTTTAGGAATTAATATTTTTTTACTGACATACGCATAGAGAGAACAGAATGGAGAGGCCAGAAATTGGTTTAAATACATATGGTTTTTTCAAAGAACCAACTTATAGCTTTGAAAATTTTCCATATTATATGTCTGTTTTCTATTTTGCTAATTTCCACTCTTTATTGTCTGCCTTCTTTCTTTGGGCTTAATATGCTTTCCCCCTAATTGAAATAGATACTTAGATCATTGATTTTCAGACTTTCTTCTTTTATAATATATGCATCAAACTGTACATTTCTTTCTTTATAACTTTAGCTGCAGCCCACAAGTTTTGATATTTTATATTTTCATTATCATTCAGTTAAAAATATTTTCTACTTTCCATTTGACCCATAGGTTACTTTAGAAGTCTGTTACCAAATTTCCAAACATTTGGGGCATTTTCTAGCTCTCTTTTTGCCTCTTAATTTCACAGTGGTCAGAGAACATACTCTGAATGATTTCAAATATATGTGGAATTTAGTTTTATATAAAGATGGTACTTCAAATCATCTGAGAGAAAATGAATATCCAAAATAAATAGCACTGGGACAACTCAATTGGGACATGGAAAGAAAGAACACTGGTTACCTACTTCATTCAACAAAGGAAATTCCAGGCGGATCCAAGATTTAAACATAAAAAGTAAAGCCATAATAATATTAGAAGAACACAAGAGAAAATTATTTTACAATTCCACAGAGAAAGTTTTTCTAAGTCCAAACTTAAAAGATTGATAAATTTAGCCTACATAAAATCCCCACATGTTTGCTGGCCTAAACTACCATTAACTTGCTCTTACAGGTTAACTGAAAGGGCATGTCCTGGAAAAAAGCATGTGTAGAAACTAGGCACTGTCAGAGGTTAGGACTCAGGAAGTTTGATAGCCAATAAGTGGGTGTTGGATATTTGGTACGATTTATATAGATAGAGAGAAAGTGGGGGAAGTATTTCAAATCCTGGGAAATGGCAAGCAGCTCACTATGTTAGAAAAACACTTGGATTATCACAGCTTTGTCCTCAATTTGCTGGGAGATCTGGGGCTAGTGCTTCAGTCTTCAAGGCAGAGGCATCTCATTTAATGCAATAAATTGCCCAGGACCCTAATCGATATGTGGGTCATAGGTGATAAAAGCCTTCCACATTGAGCACATTGGGGTAGCTGGAAGATTGGGTTCCATCCAGATCTAGGTACCACCATTCAACTAGCCCTGTGATCATGGACACATCACTAAATCCCACTGGGTACCATTTCCTCAGCTATGAAAAAGAGTGTCATGAGAGGCAGTGGTTAGAAGCACAAACTCTGGAACCAGACTACCTGGCTCCAGAGCCAGGTTAAATCTTGACTCTGCCCCTTATTAGCAATGTGCCTCAGTATTCACATCTGTAAAATGGGGAGGGGGCTAATAATGGCACCTTCGTCATAGGATTGTCCTGAGAATTAATAGGTTTATTAATATATGTAAAGGACTTAGAAAAGTACTTGACACATAATAAATGCTCTCTAAGTGTTAGCTGCAAAACAACCATCAATATATTATCATGACCCGTGTATGAAAAGAAAAACAACTCTTATGCCAAGAGGTGGATGACTTCATTTGTAGTTTAAGATGAAATTTTAGATCCTGAAATAAGAGATGCTGGAAAGTCTCTTTCCTCAGGAATTATGGACTCAGAATTGGGAAGAGCATTAGAAATGATCAATGAAGCGGGTATCAAGGCTGTTTGAAGACTTCCAGGGACTGGGAATTCCCTGCTTTCAAGGAAATCTCTTCTTCTCTTGGTGAACTTTCGAGTTAAAGGGCTGACCCCAAACTGAACTGAAGTTTGCCTGCTTATAACTCCCACCCATTGATTCAACTGCTGCCTTCAGCAACCACCTAACAAATGTAATCTATAATGTTTCCACCCACCAGCCCTTGTTGAAGACTCTTCCTTACCATCTCCTGTCCTACAAATTAAACATGCCCTGTTCTATCAGACTATTGTCCCAGGACAGAACTCCAGATTCATTGCCATCATGGTCACCCTGCTCTGAGGACCTTCAATTGGTCAACATTCCTGTTGAAAATTGGTACCAAGATCGCAGTGTTTTAGATCTGGAATGTCCTAGGCATGAGTGTTGAATGAATGAATGAGTGAATGAATGAATGAATGAGTGCATGAACAAAGTAGTCCAATTAATACCATTATATGCCAGAACTATCATCTCCCTTTCATTAATGTAGCCTCAGATTATATCAGTTCTTCCAAGAGGAGGTTCCAGAGCTCATTGCCTTGGGGGTGCAAGCATGCCTCCCAAACCCCTTCCCTCCCCCGGGTGAGGAGGCTGCAGGACCCACTGACTACTGAAGGACCCACCCTCTCTGGGAGACTGCTAAAGAAGGCAGCATAACAGAAAAGGTGAAATCAGAAAACAAGCGCTCTAATCATGCAAAGAAAGAAGCTTGTCAGTGACCAACTCAAAAGGCCCTGTCTCTCCTGATAGACTGAGGGTTATTGGGGCAGTAATTAGTGCAGCTCAACAAATATTTCTGATTCTATTTACAGGCAAAGGACAGAATCATAGTCTCTTGCTCCCTTCAAACTAGGTGTAGCCATGTGACTTGACAATGAAATGCGAGTGGAAGAGCCAGCGTACAATCTCTGTGTTCCCTTTTGCCTGCCTTTGACAATCACGCAGGCACAGAACTGCCCTCAGTGGGGACAACATAAAGCAGAGCTCCCAGCCAACCCACAATGCACAACCTCTGTTACTTTACCAGTGGGGAAAGAACAACTACAAGGGTGCCACCTCGCCCTGCCAAACCAACCTAATGCCAGGCATTTGGGGGAACAGAAACTTAAACCTCATGTAGATGAAGACGCTGAGGCCCAGAGGAAGAAGGTCCAGACCCTGGCATTCCCAGCCCGGGAAAGTCATCTGGCCTGAATTTTCTTATCACTGAAAGAAGAGGATTTAGCTCGATGATCTTCCACTAAGCTATTTAAAGTTCATCAGATCACATACAAAGACAAACTTACTGCAAGATGTTATCATGGAAGGAAATTGGGTGAGGAGTCTACAGGATTTCTGTAGTAATCCTTACAACTGCAGATGAATCTACAATGCTCAAACAAACCCCCCCACACCCCCAAAAAAGAAGACAACTTTGAAGCTGAACCAGCTCTCAAAGCACTGGTTTGTGAGTTTGATGTTTGCTGGCATAAGTCTTCAAGAAAGAAACCCCTCCAACCACCTCCACGGGATTTCCTGGGGGTAGGGCAATTCAGCCATGTCTCCCATTCCTCCTCTCTCAGGACATCTCAACTCCACCCATCTCAGACCTCTGGAGGAGTCTCACGTGACCCATTTAATTACCACCAATGGCAAACCAAGAGTTTCCATTCTCCTGCTTAACTTAGCCACAAAAATTAAATATTAAAAAAATATATACAAAAATGTAATGTCACAATAGGTGTTCTTGAGCAATGTAAAAACTTTCAAATGATTGCATTTCTGAATGCTAGAATGACAAGTTAATTCTGGTTATTATGCGTTTCACTTTTCTTAAATGAAAAATTATGAAAAAAATTTTACTTTATTTAAGGAAACAAAACTCATGGTTAGAAGCAGACTGAACTCAGAATCTTTAGGGAGCCCATTAGCTCGGTGACTTTGGGCAAGTCCCTTTAGCCCTGTAGGATTCAGCGTCCTCTTCGCTGGACCACACCTCTGTCCTCTGAGTGACCCTCTGAGGTCAGAGTGACAGAGTCTGGGCAGGCTCCGTCTTCCCCGCTCTGGTCTGGTCGGTTCTCTCCTCTGCCACCCTGGTAAAGAGCTACAGTCACCAGCATTTGCACAACGCCCCAATTTTTCAGACACGAAACTTCCAGGGTACACAGTGGAATCTGAGGAATCTGACTGACCAGGAGAGTTTCACTCAACGACAGGGCGACGTTTTTGGCTGATCCACAGACAGCACAGAGAAGTTGGAGATTCTCTAACAGTGGGCATACTGAGGCACAGGTGAATCAAGTTTGGTGTCAGGTCACCCAGGATGGTACTGGTGCTGCCCTTTCTTGTGGTTCCCTCACCACAGATGTGCCTGTGCCCAGACCTGTCATCTGGTTAAAGGGTTCTTGCTGCTCCATTGAGCGGTCCAGCAGGAAAGCCTTAGTCACCAGGTTTCTGGGATGGCCCACTGTTTCTGCTTCGTTCCCTTAGGCAAATTATTGGACCTTTCTAGATTTTGCCTGGGGGTGGGGGTGGGGGGTGAGGGTGGGGCAGAGGGATGTTGGTCTCTTCCAGCTCTAAAGTTTAATGCTTGAAATAAACTTATATCATGATTTATAAACTTCTTGACATATAACTCACATAACGTGCATGGGTCAAAAGCATACATCATGATGAATTTTGACAAACTGAACACACCCAGATAACCAGCTCCCTGGTCAACAACCAAAACATCACTAATACCTAAAGCCTGGCTTCCTACTTCCCTCCCAGCCACCCCGCCACATGAGAAATCAGTTTTCTGACTCTCACACCTGGGATTACTTTTGCCTGGTTTTGAACTTTATAGAGATGGGATCACCCCATTTTTAAATGCACTTTCTTTTCAAGCAACTAAAAATTTAAGTTTACATGTAAAGGAATTGACATGTTTTTGGTTTGGGTAACCTGCAAGCTGCTTTAAAATCACTCTTTATGGTCTATAAAGTCATTTAAAAACCAAATTACCTTATTTGACCTGATCAGCTCGCCAACTGTCATGGCAGTCTCTCTTGGGGTCCCTGGGGTTCCATTGTTACCCCGTTCCCCTTCTCCTTAGAACACCTAAAGCCTGGATTCTAAGACCCAAGCCAGCCGAGCTTAAACACACACACACACACACACCCCTTTTTCTTTTAGAATAGTTCTAGATTTACAGAAAAGATGCAAAGATAGTACGGACAGTTCCCATATAATTTCCCCAATTGTTAACATCTTACATTACTGCAGTACCACTTGGCACCACTCAGAAACTGCATTGGTATATTTCTATTAACTAAACTTCATAACTTATTCCAATGCCACTAGCTTTTCCCTAACGTCCTTTTTCTCTTCCAGGATCCATTCAGGATACCATCTTACATTTAATCCTCATGTCTCTTTAGGCTCCTCCGGCCTAAAGAGTGACAGTTCTCAGATTTTCCTTATTTTTTGATGACCTTGACAGTTTTGAGGAGTATTGGTCGGGCATTTTGTAGAATGGCCCTCAATTGTGTTTGTCTGATGTTTTGCTCATGGTTAGACTGGGATTATGAGTTTTTTGGGAGGAAGACCACACAGGTGCCGTGCTGGTCTCACCACATCACATCAGGGGCACATGCTGTTAACAGGACTTACCACTGATGATGCTGACCTTGATCACCTGGCTGAGGTGTGTTTTCAAGTTTCTCCACTGCAAAGTTACTCTGTCCTACCACTCTTCATAATGTGCCCTCTGGAAGCAAGTCACTAAGTGCAGCCCACACTCACAAGGAAAGGGAATTAAGCTCCTCTTCCTTAAGAAAAGAATATTTACAGAAGTTATTTGGAATTACCCATATGGGAGATTTGACTCTTCTCCCTCATTTATTTATTTAATGAATCATTTATTTGCATCAGGATGGATTCATTCATGGATACTTATTGTATTCTTTGGATTAAAATCCAATATTACATTGTCATGCAGGATCTCTGGTCCTGCTCCCTGCACCAAAAGGCAGGACATGGTGAGACCAAAAAGGAACACCCATGGAGCCATAGATAGGGGAGTCATACCACTATAGTCTCGCTGGCGGCTGGTTGAGACACAAAAGCAAACATCCACCAGTACCCCAACAAGGGGTCTTCTTGCACCCCAGTCTGGCTGGTGGCCGGGCAAGACACAGGAAATAGGATCAACACAATCTTCAACCTGCCACCCGCGCTTCTCTGCCAACCAACCAACCGACCAACCCCCTAGCTCAGCCACGGCAGTTATGTTAGCGGCTAATGGCTAACTGGTAACAGCTGACGGCCAACTAGCCACAATGGATGGCCAACTGATTACAGCTGATGGCCATCTAATAACGGAGCCAGCACCTTTCCACGTGAGGCCGAGAGCCTGGAAACTGCTCTCTGGGACTCTGTCCCCACAGACATTATTTATTTTTCTTGCTCAAACTGTTCCAGCCTTGGCTATCAGGAGCTCTTTCGGGTTGGCTCCTGTCGCTTTGACATGCCGACAGCCTTTTGATCTTGGAGCACTTCCTTACTTTCTGGCACTAAAAGATGCTCTAGACTCATCTTGAATAGTTCTTACCCCAGTTTTAGAATCAGCCATTTGTTCAAAGAGCAGACTGTCTGGTTTTGACCCATCTTTTCCCAAGATGCAAGCAGTCCTCGTGGTGGGAAATGACCCAGCCTTTTTATCTGGCACAAACCAGCCATTTGCGAATAACTTTAAATCTAGTTTGGTGTTTTTTTGGGGGGTCTCCCCCGATTTTAGTTTGTTGCTATGGTTCAAATAGATCTATGCTCACCTGCATGCCTGTTGTCCCTTCTCCCAAATGGTTGTCAGTTTGCTGGAAGCCAATTTCTTCACTCATTTTACTTAGACTGTGATGTAGACCCGCCCCAAGTGAGTCAGGCTGCAGAGCTGGGAGAATAAATTAGAGAGGTCCACCTCCCCCCAGGCCTCCGACCTGCCAGCCTGGAAAACTGCTATATAAAGATAGATAAGTAGCCTGCTAGCCACACACACACACACACACACACACACACACACACACACACACACACGAGAAAAGAGAAGGCACTACTACGGAGAAAGCAATAGAAGCATAAGCTCTCAGAGTTAGTGTTCAAAGGGAACAAACAGGGAGGCACTTGGGCAATCCAGAACTGCAGGTCTGAGCTGGCCTGGGGTTTTAGCACAGTAGGAGTGAGTTCTTCAGAACAGGACCAATTAAAACCTTTTAAAGTAATTGTTCACTGCCTTCTTTCAAAGTTGAGCACTAATCACCTTCTCTTTCATTCTTCCCACCATTTCATCATTTTAAATTAAACCCTTTGCTTCTCTCCCACTGCCACATCTGGCCTATCACACAAGTGCTACTACCTGTGTTTGCTGCTGGTGGGCCATGAAAGGGGAAACTGACACGTGCTTTGCTTCACACAGAATTATAGTGGGCTCTGTCCCACTCTCATCCCACACCCCCACCCCTGCAGAGGGCAGGGGGAAAGGAGCCAGACAGGTTACCAGCACACACGACCAGGTAATCAAGTTCCCTGGCTGCACTACCCTGGTTGTCCCCTTTACTCATCTTCTCAGAGACATGGTGGAAGGGCGGGGACAGGGTGGGCAGGGCCTCCCTGGGACAGGACCATAAACCTTTTATGGCTCCCTGAAATGTGACACATCAAGTTGACATCACCTGTCCACCTTCATTCTTCTCCCCCTGTATCAAAAGTCCCTCCTCTCAGGCTCTTGGTGCCCCTCCCAGCATGGCCCTTGGGGGAGGATTGTACAAAGATCCAAGGGTTCTGAAGCGACCTGGGAAATGGAAGTTCTCAGTAGAGGTCTCCCCAGGGCAATAGGGTACTAGATAATTAATGGAACTGCGGATTGAAAATTACCTTGACCTTGACTGAGTGATAAATATGACTGGAGTTAGGTACTGAGCATGCCATTCAGAAAAGCAAACTGCTTTCACCTTTTTCTATTTTTAATCTCATCTCCACTTTGAGCATTCTAAGGAAGGTAAATCCAGTCTCATATCTCTTACTGGTATAGACAGCTCATCCAGGCTCTCCTTTCCGGGTGGGGGGCTGTCGACCTTATTACACAACGCGTCCACTTTCCTAACACTGGCCGCGAGGAACAGCGAGGTGCCCCAGTAGCTCAGCCAGTTGGTGGCAGGGCTGTAAGGGGAACATAGGCCTCTAGACGCCTCTCCAGTCTAGGCGCTTGCCATAATGGAAGGCTTCGCTCCATTAAAAGTTATTTCAGGGATTCCACAAGCCCACCACCTCCCTCCCCCCACAAAGTGGAAAATTTATGTAAACGAGTCAAAATAAAGCAACAGTTTCTTAATGTTTGGAGTTTCACTCTGGACTCCGGCGAGGGGATGAGAACTTAAAGGTCCCAGTGTTCTTCTCTATACAGCGAGACTATTTTTAAAATTTAAGGACTTACTCAGGTCCACACAAAGTCCAGCAGTCCACACCCCATACCACCCCCTCAGGTTAGGCAGGGCGCTGGTTCCTCCCGGCCCTCCCTTCCGGGTGACCTTATGCCCGGGTCCCCTCAGTAACTGCATCCTTCCCTTCCCCCCCAAGTATCGCTGGGTGACCAGGAGGCCAGGCATCGGGGGGAGGGGCCGAGGGACGGTGCCATTGGGGACCCGTCCTCGCCACGGGCTGGCATGGAGGCTGAGTTAGGAGAAGAGTAGGGGGGAGGGGACAAAAGAGGGGGAATATTCAGAGCGGGGTTCGGAGGCGAAGGCCCGGAGGGCTGGGGGTGGGAGGGGTGGTAGTGCAGGGAGTGGGAGGGGTTCCCGGAGAAATCCGAAATACGTCGGTTTGGGGGAATAGGAATGCTTGTGGCTATTCCAAAATAGGTCAGGACCATCCCCGGGACAGGGGTGGGGAAGCGGGGTTTCCACCCCTCTTCTAGGCTGCAGGGGTCCGAGGCCCCAGAAGTCCGTGCCCAATAGCCTGGTGTGCACCGCCCGTGACTCAGCCGGGTGGCGGCGGCGACGCGAGGTCAGGGGGGCAGGGAGGCCTAGCTCTGCGCGCACACGGGAACCGGGGTGGGGGAGTGGGCTCGGGGTGCACGCGCCCGGGTACAGGGTTGGGGGACAGTAAAGAGGTGGAGTGGGGCCCAGGGTGCGCGCGGCCAGGAACGGGATTGGGGGGCGGGGAGGGGGATTGGGGCCCGGGGTGCGCGCGCCCGGGAACAGGGTTGGGGGGCGGTAAGGGGGTGGAGGAGTGGGCCCGGGGTGCACGCGGCCGGAGCCAAGCGGGGTCGGCGGGAGCGCGCGCGCAACCGCGGCGCCGGGCGGAGACCAGGCCTGGCCGTGCGCAGTCTGCCCGGCGCCGCGCTCCGAGGGCCCGCGCCGCCTCCCGGGGCGCCGCGCGGGTGGCGCAGGTAGAGGCCGGGGCGGGGGCGGGGGCCACCCCGGGGCTCGAGTTCCAGTCGCCTGGCTGGGCCTGAAGCACCGCGCTGTACGCAGGCGGGCCCGGGGTAGCCGAGCAGCAGGCAAAGGAGGCGGGGCGGGGCCGAGACCTCCTTGAGCCCCTTCCCCAGTCCCCCGCGGGAGGCCGGGCTCCCGCAGCTGCGCCCTGGGCGCTGTTGGAGGAAGTGGGGGTGCCTTCGCCGGGCGAAGAGGCGTGGTGGTCCGACTTAGGCGCGGGGAGGCGCGCCCGCGACGGGGACGGACCGGGCGGGGCCCGGGCCACACAGCCGCGGTGGCGGCGGCGGACCTGTAAACCTTAATGACAGCAGTCTTGCCTGTCTGCGCCGCTGACTCACGCGGTGACCCAACCTCCAGTCACCCGGCGGCCTCCCTCCCGCCCTGTGGCCTCAGTTTCCCCGGACGCCAAACAATGAGGCCACTGTGTCGTTATTCATTCCTTAGAGCCCATTCACTCCGGGAGCACCGCGGCCTCCCCAGGGAAGGGACTGAGGCGTCGAGCTTTTAATTATCCCTGGTGGGGTCGGGGAGGGGAAAGCCGAGCTATGTGGATAATTGAACACAGGGACTATTCCCAAATCGGCTTAAGCTCTTTATTTTCAACCGTCCTTTCCACTTCATCATACTGAAGTTTTACCCCTTCCCCTCCACTCTGGTGGGGTGCCTTGAAAAGCAGTGAAATGACTCACCACCTCGGTCTGGCATTTTACGCTTTTCACAAAATTGCGTGTTTAATCAATTTACTTGCTACAAACTTGAGCGCCTACCAGGGCCAAGCCCCACGTGGTGAACCCTGGAGATAACAGCGGAGCGGGAGGCTGACCAGTTCTTAGGCCCAGGCTGTCGGTGGAGCCACACTGGAGCCATGGGCTCACTTATTAGATCCTTGTGTAAAGAATAAAAGGACCATATTACTGACACAAGCAACAGTGCATGAATCTAAGCCAGACACAAAAGAATACATACTGTATGACTCCCTTGCAACAACTGTAGAAAAGCCCATTCTAATCCACAATCCACCAAAAGCCCATCATTGGTTGTCTGGGGTGGAGTTGGGGGAGGTGACAGAATGGGGACAAAGGAACTCTTTGGAATGACAGAAATGTCCCATATCCTGATTGAAGTGGTTATATGGGTGTATAAAGTTGTCAAACCTTACCAAACTCTAAAATTATACCTCAATAAATTGAGGCCATTAGTGTCAGAAGTCTGGAAGCTTTGTCAAAGGCATATGGTTAATCAGCCTTTTGCATCAGTCTTTACATTTGAGAATGCATTGAGAGAAATTACTTAAAAATATTATACCCATTTCACTTTGGGGAGGGAAAGGCATTGAGGAAGAAGTTACTTGTTCAGGGCTCCAAAGAAAAATTACAGATGTTATTTACTGAAATCATACCAGCCCCTAATGTTAATGTATTTATTATTATCCCATTATACAATGAAGGAAACAAACTCAGAGATAAAATGACTTGCCAGCCTCAGTGGGCTTATCCTGGGAGCCATCACTCGAAGAGATTGTCTACATTTCTCAGTAGACTTACCTGATTTTATCAGTGTGTGTAGGACATGGAGGTCTGAGGTGCTGAGTCACTGGCATGGACTTTGGAGACAGAGGGGACCCTGTTAGAATGCTGCCTCCCCCTTATAGGGTGCGACCTGGGGCAAACTAACCTCTCAGTCTCTTGAGAAATGGAGATAGTGCCGTCAGGTATACTGAGATGCTAGGTAGTGCTCAGTTGGGGGCCCTGAAATGTGAGCTACCACTGTGACCTGGAGCCAGTTCCTGGGTTTCCTCATCTGTAAAATGGGAGGATGGGCTCCAAATTCCCCTCTACTTCCTGATAGTCCCAAGTGTTTGGAGTGTCAGTTAGGGACAAAAGGAGTAGGTAATTTCCAGGGATCGAGGGCAAATGCAGTTCCTGAAAGGGAGGTTTCACAGGAGGCCCTGCTTTCCCTATAGAACCTCAGAGTGGAAGGGCTTGGATCTTTGGGGCATTTTTTGTTTTGTTTTAAGGAGGGCACAGCTCACAGTGGCCCATGCGGGGCTCGAACCGGCAACCCTGGTGCTACCAGCACCATGCACTAACCAACTGAGCCAACCAGCCAACCCCCTATGGGGCATTTTCTAATTCATGGCTGCACCACAAAGGAGAGATTCCTCTGACACCACTGTGAGGGTGGGCCACAGCCTCTGTTGGAACTTGTCGCGTGGTGGGGGATTGCTCCCATATGAGGTGGCCCTCTCCACTATTAGGCATTTCTGGTTTCCAAAACCTTCTTCTTTATGTGATCCCTATCTGTCCTCCTGGGTTCTTCCCTTCGAGCCACAGTCTTTCGTGACCAGGCCCCTTGACCCCCTTGGGAACATTTCCCAGCTTCCTCCTCTCTGTCCAGACCTTTCCTGGCACAAACTACAGAGAAAACCGAGGAAGAAAGGCCTTGCCTGAGCAGAAGGCCAGCTCGTGTCCTGCCCACCAGCGTCCGACAGCCTCTTCTCGACACATTGTGAAACCTGCATCAGCTCTGTTCCCAGGCGGGAGGGTGAAAGCCGCCGTGACCTCCTCTGAAAGACACCCCGTGTTTCTGGTTCTGGGGCATGGGACCCTCACACTTCTGTTTCCCACCCCCTCATTGTCAGCGGCCAGTGAGCTGGGGAGATACTGAAATTGCAGCACAAATTCACACACATCATACACACCGTACCCCACACATGTGCACCCCCACACATGCACCCCCCCCACATATATACAGACGTGTACCCTATACATGCACACACATGAGCACGCCCCCGCATGCACACCCTCACACACCCCAGAGAAACTCACGTGCAGTGCTCAGGTTGAGTCCTACATAAGGTGCGTCCAACTGAGGGGGTCCCTGGCAGCTCACAGGTCCTGGGCAGGGCTGGGGGCCCCTGGGGGAGGAAGGTGCCTCCCTCTCATTTGCACAAAGGCCTGGTCTGTACTTGCCTGGCCTGGCTCTGGCCTGCCCCCCACAGCAGAACAGTGCCCCCACCTCCAGACGTCTCTGGACCGTTAGACCTCAGGACCCTGAGGACACCCCCAGCCTTCCTACTGGAAGTACTTGTCCCATGTGGGGTTTTCCCTCCACTGCTCTGAGTGTCCCCCCTCTAGGACCTGACTTAAAGCACAGCTCAGCTCTTTCCTTCCTGAGCCCGTGTCACTTATGTCCTGGGCCTCACTGTCACTGTTCACCTGTTTATCCCCACATCCCTGTCGGGCACCTGCTTGGGCCAGGCCGCAGACTCAGTGCGGGAGAGGCAGATGGTACGAGGTCAAGTTCTACACGCCAGTGGTCACACACAGTGAGCAGGGCCATGGTAGGAGCACCCTGGGAGCTGCAGGAGCCCAGAGGGGGATCCGTAACCCCAATTGGGGGAATAGTCAGGGAGAGCTTCCCAGAGGAGGTGGCACTAAATGAAGCTACATGCCTGTACCTCCAACCTCTGTGACCCAATGCATGCTGAGCTCTGCCCCCATCACTGTAAAGGGAAGCCTTGGCATAGGCTGGAGACTGGGCTTCAGTCCCCAGCCTTGGGAAAGTGTATCCAACTCAGCCTCAGTGTCCTGGTCTATGAAATGAGAATGTCAACCTTGTCCTTGTGAAAGAATAGTTGAGATGGTGTAATGAGGTCGTGCTGGAGCCAGACAGGCTGCCTTCGAATCCCAGCCTCATCAATATGAATGATTCAACCTTGAGAAGCTAGCTCACCCCTGACTCAGTGTCCTCATTCGAAATATGGGAGTTATAACAGGAATCCCCTCACTGAGTTGCTGCAAGGATTTAAAACATTTTGATCAGGAAAGGGTTTGGAACAGTGTTTGGCCCATGGTGAGCCCTATGTCTACAGAATATATGAGATCTGACAAGTTGGCGAACTTGTTGCAATGATGTTGCTAACTTTTTTTGATATCAGAGGGGTTATTCATTATGAATTTGTATCAACTGGACAAACAGTTAACCAAGTTTACTATTTGGAAGTGCTGAAAAGGCTGCGTGAAAAAATTAGATGACCTACACTTTTTGCCAACAATTCATGGTTCTTCCATCGTGACAATGCACCAGCTCACACGGCACTGTCTGTGAGGGAGTTTTTAGCCAGTAAACAAATAACTGTATTGGAACACCCTCCCTACTCACCTGATCTGGCCCCCAGTGACTTCTTTCTTTACCGGAAGAGAAAGGAAGTATTGAAAGGAGGACATTTTGATGACATTCAGGACATCAAGGGTAATACAGTGACAGCTCTGATGGCCATTTCAGAAAGAGTTCCAAAATTGCTTTGAAAGGTGGACTAGGCACTGGCATTGGTGCATAGCTTCCCAAGGGGAGTACTTTGAAGGTGACCATAGTGATATTCAGCCATGAGGTGTGTAGCACTTTTTCTAGGATGAGTTCACGAACTTAACTGTCAGACCTCGTATACATGCTTAGCAGTCCCTGATACCCAGTAGGAGATCATCTAACTTGCCAAGATGAACATGACCTTGAACATGTCTCTTCATCCTGCCTGACCTTATTCTCTCTGAAGGGAGAGATACCAGGCTGGGGTACAGACCTGTTTGCTGTACTCCTCGGACACTCACAGCCAGCCTGGGCCTTGGTTTGTGAAGGGGCCAGTGAGTGACAAGTAGGTGCTGTGGGTCTCTAGGTGAGTGGCCACAGGTGCTGCCCATGCATCCATCTCTTCCCACTTGGCCCTGTCACTGGGAAGATGGCCATGCCCCTTGTGCTGATCTGATTGTTTTCCTAACCTCTCCTTTCCCTGAACATGGGCTCACCTTGGCTTCAAGCAGATTTCCGTTATTACTGCCATCTTCTCATTCATTTCCTTCTCAAAATAAATATATCAAGGCAAAACAGTCTGGCCGTTCCTCAGACAGAGGCACCCTATGACCCAGCAATTCCACTCCTAGGTGTATATCCAAGGGAAATGAAAACATATGTCCTCATAGGTGACATGGGTGTCGTAATAGGAAGGCCTTGTGCGGAAACTTGTATAGGAATGTCCATAGCAGCACGATTCACGATAGCCAAAGGGTGGAAACAACCCAAATGTCCATCAACTGACAATGGATAAGCAAAAGGTAATCTATCCATACGATGGAATATTATTTGGCCATAAAAAGAAGTGACGTACTGATATATGCTAGAACATGGATAGGCCATGAAAACATACTAAGTGAAAGAGGCCAGATGCAAACAGCCACGTGCTGCATGATTCCTTCCATTGATTTGAAATGTCCAGAGTAGGGAAATCTACACAGACAGAAAGTCGTGGTTTCTTAGGGCTGGGGTGGAAGTGGGGGTCATGAGTGGTGGTGGGGGGTAGATAGGAGGGTGATAACTAAAGGATATGAAGTTTCTTTTTCAGGTGATAAAAATGTTCTAAAATTGACGGTGGTGATGGTTGCACATATCTGTGAATATTCTAAAAATCATTAGATTATAGTACACTGAATGAATGAATTGCACGGCATGTGAATTATATCTCAATAAAACTATTAAAACAAATAAATACAGGAATACACACACACACACACACAAAACAAGTAAATACGAGAATAAACACAACGCCATTCTTTCTGCTCAGGGGATTTATTGTACTGATGGAGTTCCCACACTCAGAGGCCCAGCACGGTGTCTTCCAGGCAGCTCTCCAAGCCCAGGGCCTCCCGCAGACCAAAGCATCCCCTTCCCTTTTTTCTGTGACTATGTACACTCCACAGCTTCTAGGCCCTTCCTGTTTCCCTTTCTCATCACCCACTCTTCACCGTTCAGTGCCCAAACCCATCTCTCACCTCCCTGTGACCACCCTCACCGAGAACTTGTTGTGTCCTGTTAGGGTCCCTGGGCATTTTGCTCTTGGGGAGGAAGATTGGGTGGCTGTCTCCTTCTCCCGCGGAGCAGAATTTCCTTGAGACTGTACCACACCCATTCCTGGAACAAACTAGGTGTTAAATAAATGCGTATTGAGTTGATTTGACAACAGGGACTTGAACTGAACTGAGGAATCAAAGCCTTCCACCTGAAATGTTCAGCCCTGAACTCAGACTTTTTTTTTTAACTGACTCATTACTTAAATGCAATTTTTTTTGGATTACCCAAAAACTACCCAGTGAACCAGTTTGAGTTGTTAGTAAATCTACAAATCTATGCATTTCAGTTGAACTGGAATACAATTAGAATATGTTTTCCATGCTGAAAATTTCCCACAATGAAGAAAAAGTCAGCATGGTCTTTGTTTGGGGGGACTCCCTCACCCTCTCTTGCAGGTCAGGACCCCTCCTAGCCCTTCCTGCCCCACCCCCTACCTCCACCCCTACGAAGGTTGTCACTCTGTGAAGCTGGTGCTGATCTGCAGTGGCCTGGAAGCTAAGGAGGATTATTCAGTTTTACAGACAGGAGAGATTGGGAGAGGACGAGGCCTCTGTCAAGGCAGGACTTGGGGCCCAATCTTCTCCTGCAGCTATTCTCCTCTGTGGTAGTAGGAAAAACATCTGCCCAACAAATTCCCTTAAGAAGTAAAAAGGCCTATGTATTAGGGCTCTCTGGGGTATTTGTAGTTTGGGAAAAGAGCTGTTCGTAAAAAGAGCTCACTATTTACAGGCCTGTTTTTTTTTTTTTTTTTTTTTTTAAATCACACCTTCGAAATCATAAACTCTTTGGTGGAAAAGCACCCGGCCACTGGTTTTGTATTCTTGGCGGGGAGCCGCAGACAGGACCCAACCCCGGAGATTCTGCTTCGGTGGATCTAATGGGTCTGGAGAGGGGAGTTCAGCATTTTTAACAAGTCTCTTTGTGATTCTGCTGCTCCCTGTAGTTTGAGAACCACTGCTATGCAGCAACCCAGCACTTAGTAGGTTATCAGGATTTGCTTATGAAAGGAAGGAAAACTAGAGAACAAGGGCGGGAATGATAACTCACCCAAGTATTTCACAAGATAATCGTTTTCTGCATCT
Organism: Rhinolophus sinicus; assembly: GCF_057876585.1. NCBI lineage: Eukaryota > Metazoa > Chordata > Mammalia > Chiroptera > Rhinolophidae > Rhinolophus > Rhinolophus sinicus. The sequence goes on from NC_142504.1 coordinate 98,442,797, forward strand.
GTAGATGCTTAATAACTGTTGCAGGTATGACGAAGCCCAGCCTGATGGGACAGTAAGCAGCTTCTCCGAGCAGCTTCTCCCTGCAGCCTAAGGGGACCCTGTGGAGCCCCTCAAGCATCCCTGTGTAGAAACAATAGCCACTAGCCACCTGCGGCTATTTAAATGAAAATGACAGCTTATTAATTGGAAACTTCCTCAGTTGCACCAGCCACATTTGGATAGATTGGTAGCTCAAGGGACCCCGGGGCCTGCGTGCTCACGGAGGCAGACTCGAGGGCAGGGCCCACTTTTCTTGCCTCCAACAGCGCTTCAGGGGAGTGAAGAGCTTGCTGGAACCCGAGCTTTGGGCAGTAGAATCTCTACTCCCAGCTCAGCTGGAGGGGAAATCTGACGCTGCAATAAGTGTTCGTTCCCTTGAAAGTTAGAGCTATGTTCATTGTTCAAAGCTGTGTTCAATTTTTAATATAAATCTTTTTCCCCCCACGTGTATCACATATACCCCCAAGCAGAATTGACCGCTTTCTTGGTGACCTATGGCCCCCTAGGCGAATTCTGTTATTTCCTTGGGCCATGACCTCAGAGTGCTATGAAGGTGAGACCCTCTTCCTATTGCAAACAGATAGCGAAGTCTGGGTCATTGTTTTCTTTTAACAGTACCCCTCCCCTTCACCTTTTACTCATCCATGCGTTTGTTTGGATATCAGCTCAGGCAGGCAGTTACAATTGTACATAAAGTAGGAGTTCAAAGGTTTTGACAAAGGTCTCACTAATAAGTAAAGAGTTTGTGTTTTGGAGCACGGGTCTTGACATCTATTCTGGCTGCTCAGAAGTCTTTTTAAATTTAAATCCTGGTCCTTTGGGCGTATTTTAGATACTTGGAGTTTGGACTAGTTGACATGTCACCACTCGGTGATCAATACAGTTAGAGATTAAGTAGCCCCTGCCTCAATGGGGAAACTACCCACAACTCCCCTGTGTTTGAAAGTGGCCACTGGACCTAAGACTGTCTTCAGCACCTCGACTCATCCTTTTCTCCTTTCTCAAGACCACAGGCTTCGAGATTTTCTTTCCCACACATGAGCCACCAAATCCTGACTTCAAGGCCATGGGGGAGAGCTTTGGGGAGCAGTTGGCTCTACCAGAAAGGGGAAAAACTAACCCAAACCCTCTGCGGGTCGGGCCAGGGCATGCCCAGCCTCCAGTTCCGGAGGAATTCAGTTAGAGGCACACATTCTCAGAATCAGCCCTCCCAAGAGGATTTCCATTTTCAAATAAGAACTTGGGAAGAACAGTGTTTAACTTAATAGAGTCACTCCGAGAGTAGAATGTCATGTCTGGGCAACATATTTACAGGCCAAATCTGTGGTCCTTTGGCAGCCCCTCCCGGCCCTTTGAGGTGGAAGAGGCTGGAAGAGGGGGACGCAGCTCCCCAGGCTCAGGCTGCCAGAGACAGAACCCAGGCCCAGAGGTTCTGCTTTGTCCCTTCCTTGGAAGGTAAGAACGAACCATTGTTTTCTCCCTGGATCTAGCATGGGAGAGGGGAAGAGCGTAAATTCACCCCCACCCCCACCTCCACCCTCTTGGAGTCAACCAGGCACCCAGCGTGAGCAGAGAGTCTAGACCATGGAGGAAGTGGAAAGAGGTCACAGTCTTGCGGCCTGCTCCTGGGGTTAGTAAGAACTTTTCACACCCCAAGATGGCTGTCTAAAGGCTTTGACCTGTAACCCTGTACAAAAGTTGAGGAGTTTTGGTCCCCAGGCCCTGGTGGGATTTAGCGGTGCTTTCCTGCTGTTCTCCCACTTCTGTTTGGACCATCCACCCACCTATCGGGCGGTGCCTTACCCTTCCTTTCCTCCTGGGTCCCAGGAAAAGCCCCCCCCCCCCCCACAGCATCAAGCTCTATACTTCCCCTATTTATGAAAGTCTGTTCCGTTTTGACCAGTGAGGCTCAGTTCAACTCTTCATGATTTGCGGCCCTGAGCATTTTTCTACCTTGATTTCCCAATGCTGTTTTGGCCCTTGCTTCTCCCAGTCACGACCTACAATGGCCCGTAGATGTCTACTTGTCCCCTCCAGCCACAAAAGCAGAGCCCATGGGGGAGGAAGCCTTGTGCCCCATGGCACTGGGAAGACCTGACAAAAGCCACATTCTGAGAACTGGGTTTTCCTCCTGCAGAGACGAGAATTTATTTAAGGAGACATGAGGTGGAAGTGTGAGAGCTAAGGGAAGGCCCTAACCCCAAATATTATTTTACACAAACAAGACAGTCCAACAGCTTCTGGCTCTGATTGAAAATAAATTGGCCTTTTCTGCAGATCTTTTTTTCTTCCTTCAACCAAATGTGCTCTCCTCTGTTTTTACCCCTCCACACCGGAAACTCTACTTATGATTTTTAAATGGTCCTCACTGAAGAGAGGAAGTTGATTGGCTGGGGAGAGAATTCCACACTCGGTCCATATCCCACTGGGCCGCGAGTCAATAGAACGGCCCTCTGGGCTCCAGGCGGCAGGAGACCGGACAAGCCACGAAGTATTTATTTTCTGTGGCTTTGCTCAGGCCTCTGCAGACAGAGATTTTATTGAATCTGGCCCCAAAACTGCTGGGATTAGGTCTTGCTTGGCTACTCAGAGAGAAATAAGTGTTCTCAGAAAAAAAAAGTTGCCCTCTTCTGCCCTCCCCTTCTTTCTCCCTTTTCCACTCTCCCCACGTGGTTTCTTTGTTTAAAAGTTTTCCAAAATTTGCTTGTACTGAGGAAGAGAGTCATATTTTTCTGAAAAGCCCAGCATGGCTCCTCCAGACCTGTGGTTGGCATTGGTCTCAGGAGCTCCTGCTGTCCCCAACCGAGCTCCAGGAGAAGGGCCCCCAGGAAGGCCTGGTGGCCCCGCGGCCCTGCAGCCCACCCAACATCCAGGCCCTGTGAGACAGGCAGCAGGGTCACTTCCAGGCCTTTCCCTACAGCTCAGAGCTTGTAGTGGCCCCCGGCCCTGGGGGCGTCTCAGTGCTAGTGAATGCAGCCTCCCAGAGGTGACAGCTAAGGGAGGATGCTGAGGGCTCTGGGCAGGCGGGCGGCCTTCCCAGGGTCACAGGCCCTTGTCTGGCAGGACCAAGATCAGAATCAGGCAGATCCGAGCTCCCCAGCTGGGCATCTGGTTGTCCCTGGGAAATATGCTACTAAGGGTTTTAGGGACCCATGAACTGATGCCCAAAATAGGCTCCCTGGCTGTGCCCTGAGGCTCTGGCCTGGCCTACATCTTAGCATCCAGAGGGGATATTCAGGGGCTATGAGAGGGGATGGACTCCATCTAGAAACCACTGCCCCCCTGCTGGCGGCTCAGGATGCCAGGCCCGGGTAGAGGCACTGAGGTGCCAGGGCAGGTGGCACTCCAGTCCTTGCCGTGCCCCCAGCCATTTGCTCTTCTTTCACTAACTTGGCTGTTATGATTACTCTGAAGGCCCCATCTAGCAACCAGGTGGGCTAACTTCTCTGACTCATTCATTTATTCACTCAACAACAGCAAACAAATAAAATAGCTCTGAGAAAATTGTGCTTTGGGGCCCCAGACGGGAGTGGCCTGGCTGCTGCTCTCCTAAGGCTCTTGCCAACTGGGGATAGGAGGAAAGAGACCGACCACCACCCAGAGAATGCCTCTGCCCCTGCTTTGGCCCGAAGACCCAGATTGTGGGGCCCAGGGCACCTCAGAGCGGTGGGACTGGAGCTGGCTGCCAGACCCGGGTTAGCTTTCGGTTGGCAGGAGTGGGACAGCACCTCTAGAGGAAGCACCGAGGTTGGTTGGGGACTGCATCTGGAGAACAGACTCGCCTGACATGTTAGGTCAACCAAGGAATGGGAGACCTCTTTGGACACAAGCCATAGATTTCTTATAGGGACAAAACCCAGCCATGTTGGGTCTGGCCGTTTGTTCATCTGGTTTCTTGTTCCAAACTCGAAGGGTCTGGGTTGTGGGAGGAGGAGCCGGCTTATCTCTGGGGTTTATTGTGGGGCTATTAATAATGAACGCACCCGGCTCCAGGGTGGGGGGAGATAGGCTGGGCTAGCCAGCCCAGTCCCTGGAGCCCCTTCCTCCGGTCCTGCCAAATTCCTCAGAGCCCAGTGGATAAGATTAGTGGTTTCTACTTCCCAAAGGTCTTTGCCTCCAATTCTTAGCTCCAGCGTCAGTGGGCGGCACAGCTGGCCCCGGAGGGCTGAGAGCTCAACGACCCCAGTGAGGGGCCAGGCCAGGACAGGGGAGGGGCCTCCAGTCAGAGGACCTGAGTCCCACAGCTTTGGTGCCACTCTGCGTACCTTCTGCTCCCCTCCCCACTTCCAGACCCCGATTACGCTCCATCATCAGAATCCTAAAGACAGTCCTGAGAGGAGAGGAGAAGCCTGGGTGCTCACAAGGTAAGGGGCAGGGGGAGAAGGGGGCAGGGAAGCCAGGTCTGGGCAAAGCCTGAGAGGCCCCGCCTGTCCTGGGCCCTTATCCCTGTCCCTGCTCCCCTTACCTCATGTCCCAACAGCTGCCCTTGCTCTGGCATGGCAGGGCCCAGCCTCAGGACTGGCCATCTCCCTGCCCATCTATATCTGTGGCTGGTACCCCTCATATGCCCTCTGGCTGCCTCACTGCTCATGCAGACCTCCCTGCCTCCCACCAAGTCTAGCCTGAGCAGAGACACCACTGAATTTGTAAGGGTTCTCCCAGCCCCACCTCCACCCCTCTGTGAGCCCAGGGAGGGCTGTACTGCAGAGTGCCGTAGGATGCCACCCACAGGCCTGCCTCGAGGTCATTTGTGTGTGTGTGTGTGTGTGTGTGTGTGTGTACAAGAGGGGCCCCACCACCCAGCTGCCTACACACACACACACACACACACACACACACACACACACACCCCTCCCCTCAATGAGCTGAGAAGAGGGGGCAGGGCACAGAATTGATGCTCAGTATGTCTTTGACTGTGAAATGATTCGTGTAGTGCATTGAAAGCCCCAGGAGCATGCATCAGGAGCCCTGGACTCCAGAATGACCTTGTGCTACGTGACCTTGGGAATGCCATGTGACCTTGGGAATGCCACCTAGCCTCTCTGTGGAGTTCTCATTTCCTACTTAGGGAGATTAGATTAGCCTGTCTCTGCAGGACCTGTTAGGCAAGAGGCCAGGAAGAGGTTACAGGTCACAGGAGGGTCGTCATTCCAGAGGGAGTTCCTCTGGGAGGGGTGCTAGGGCCTCCCTGCCCCGAGGCTGGACGACTCCTGGTCCTGCCTGCCGTCTCCTGATTGCCAGCAGATAAATGCTTCTCCTGACTTCCCAGAAGCTCTCCAGGAAGCAGGGCCACCAGGAGAGCAGGTGACCCTCCCCCATTTTCTCCTGAACCCTAACCTGCCATGCCTGCTGGCCTCCAGAACTGGTGGTGACCCCAGGGCACTGCCCCCTCTATGCTCTGATTTCATCCAAGGACAGATGTAGGCCAAGAAACCTTTGGAAAGTCTTCCACCTTCTTGATGCTAGAAAGGGCCTTCAGGGTTGATTTGTGGGCCAGCCATTGGCAGTGACCTCGGCCAGTACGGGAGCCTAGACAGGGTGGTTTTCTAGAAGTGCTGGGGTTCCTGGAGGGCTCCCCAATGTCAAAGGGGATGCAGGGGTCTGAGTGGATTTTGCTGGGTCAAGACTTGGGGCTGGGGATGGGACGGAGCAGCCCTTCCTGGAGTGGCCAACACCCCAGCCTTTGAGGGTTAGTGGAGACAAAAGAACCACGTTAGGAAGAAGAGGCTGACCTTGTAGTTCAGCCATTCGGCCTCTCCAAGTCCAGTCTCTTTTTGGGGTTCTGTTTCAATTACTGACCTAAAACATGTACAGAGCCCCACCCCTGGCTTCTGCTCTTCCCCCTGGTGATTTTCCACCCCTTGTGGGGTTGAATCACCTGGAGAGTTTTGACAACACTGGTGCCCAGGACCCACTGAAGAGACTGATTTCATTGGTTGAGCACCACTGCCTTAGAACCTAAGCTGTCTCCAGGTGGAGGGCATCTCTCCAACACACCTCCCCCTCCCCCAGTTCCTGCCAGAGGACACATTGCTCACCTGACGTGGCTGTTGACACACCTGGTCTCCCCTGCAGGTGAGGGGCAGCCACCTTACCTGGCTGCCCAGCCAGGTAAGTGAAGTGGCATCTTTTGCTCAGGTGGGAGTAAAGGCTCATCACACACCTGCCCCTCAGCCTCAAGTTCAACTCAGACATGTGAGGGAGGGTGGTGACATGGGTCGGTCCCTCTTCTGCTTCCCCCTCCAGCACTAGCCAAACAGTCCCCCCACCTGCCACTATCCAGACAATCACCTCCCTGGCAGGAAGAAGACGGGTGGCTGCTGCTGGGCAGGACCAGTTCTACAGGCCAGGACAGCCTGGGGCGTCCACATCTCCACGGACCCTGCCTAGCCGTGACCTCTAGCTTCACCTTGTCATGTCAGTCAGTGGCCATTTCTCAGGCTTTCCCTTTGGGGACCTCTTGGTGATGTTGATGCCGTGGCTCCTCCCCTCCTCTGGCTCCTGCCTTGGCTACTAGAACACCCCCTCTCCTGGTTCTCCTTTTGATGGACACTCCGTCACACCTGCCATTTGCCCTGAATGCAGGGTACCCTGGGCCCTGTCCTCACTCCAACTCTCCCAGGAGTGACTTGTTCCAAACCTTCAAATGCTGCCTGTACTCTGACTCGTATCTCCAACTTGAACCTCTCTTCTGGTTCCAGACCCCCACCTCCAGCTGCTCGTTGAACCTCTCCGTGGGTGTCCCACAGACACAGCCAACTCATTGGCACCCCAGCTGCCCCTCCACTCGTTTCCCTGTCTCACAAAGCACAGCTTCATCCAGCAAATTGCTTCCAACTTGTTGCGGACTCCTTCCTTCCCCACCTCCCAGCTAAGCTCTCACTTCATTTCACCTCCCGTCCTTCGGCTTTTCTCCACCTCCCTCCACCAGCCTGGTCCAGGCCACCATTTCTCACCCAGACCCTATAGTAATCTCTTAACCACACTTCCTGCTCCCTCTCTCATGCCCCTTCAAAATTTCCTCCACATGCAGCCATTGGGAAGTTTGAAATCTAGGAGCCTGGATATGCACCCTTCTCTGCATGACACCTCCCTAGGGCTCCCCACTACTCTTAGGACAAATCCTCTTTCAGGCAGTTGGCCCTTCCTTCATTCCAGCCTGTTTGCCCTTATCTTCTCCTCCCAACTTCTTCTCCCCACCCCTCCACCCACATTCCAGCCATTCTGTCTCCTTAGAGTTCTCCAGTACACTGAGGTTGACACCTCTGAGACAGCACACCTGCTCTGGAATGGCCTCCCCACCTTTATGCAGCGAACTCCTATTCATTCCTCAAAATCTTACTCGAGTGTCACTTCCCCTCAGAAGCCTTCCAGGACCTCCTGGTCTGTATGCAGGGGTGACTCAAATGGTCTTGGTATTTCACAGTGTGGAGCACATCTGCTCTGGCTTTCAAGGTGGTGACTCTTCCTATTGCCATGACCCATGGGAAATGTAGAGCCCTGACAGGGGACCACAGTGTTCACATGGAAGGTGAAAGGTCATCACACATACCCTTGTGGCCGGTAGCCTACACCAGGCGGGGCGTATTGCTGGGCACTTCTGAGGGATACAGCTGGTACAGCCTGCCTTGTGAGCATAGCCCAGGTGTTACAGGTGAGAACTTGGTAAGGAGGCTTCTCAAGTAAGAAGCAGAGGCCACTGAAGGAGATTTCTGGGGCGATGATTGTGTTCTGCATCTTGCTGGGGTTTGGGTTACATGGTGTATTCATTTGTCAAAACTCAGCAAATGTACACTTAAGATTTGTGCACTTTGTTGTATATATATTTTATATAAAAATAAAACACACTTTAAACAAATATTGAACTCTAGTGAACGATGAGCATGTTGAAGTATTTAGGGGGAAGTGAACTGATGTCTGCAATTTCCTTTGGAACATGTCCTGAGAAGTCGAAGCGATGGTGAAAAGGATTGTAGATGAATGATAAAGCCAGTACATCAATCTGTTAATGGAGAGTCAGGTGGTGGGGAAACAGGTAGTCCCTGTAAAATGCTTTTAACTTTGTCGTTTGTTTGAAATTCTAAAACTTGTTTAGAACATAAAATAATAAGATGCTGGGCTGAGAACGCAGAGGTCCAGGTCTGGAGTTGGACAGGGCCGGGGAGCACCTCTGGCGCTGCCGGGAATACCCCGGGCTTCCTGTGGGTCATCCTAGCTCCTCGGTGAGGGCCCAGAGGGTGATGGGGTGATGGGGTTGAGAGTCTGCATTTACACAAATGGTGCCCATTGGATCTGCTTGATCAGAACGGAGGCCTGGCCATTTTCAACAAATCCGTCAGTGTCCTCATAAGCTCCTGGGTTTAAGGGCTGGGGGACTCCCAGCTCCCAGCAGGAGGCTCTTTTAATGTGACTTTTCTGCTCCAGGGGGATGGTTACCCAGTAGGCTTCTCCCTGTCCTCCAGTCCCCAGTGCACGTGAGTTCCCTGGGGCTGATTTGTCTGTGCCTCCCCAGTAAATGGCCGGGTGCCTCGCGGGGGCTCAGAACCATTTGCTGGGTGAGGGAATGCTCTTCACTATTTCATGTCACCCACCAGATTCAGCCAGCCTGGGGGCTCCAACAGCATGAGGAGCCAAAGTGGAAGCCAGCTCCCAACAGCTGCCAGCAGAGACGCCCTAAAGTTGCTTCTCTAGTGGGCAAGGGGGCGTGGCTAGGGCTCAGAGTCCCTCTGTCCTATGTCAGGATGGAGATACTCAGTCTGGCACTCCGAGTGCTCCAGAGCTTGCCCTGCCTCTCTGGCGTTATCCCCACTGCTCCCAACGAGCTCTTTCTGTCCCAGCCACACAGCTCTAGTCTTGCCCTCTACCTTCATCTGACTTTTTCCAGCCTCTGCACCTTTGCTCTCACCTGGTGTCCTCCCCTTAGAATACCTTCTCCACCTCCCTGTTATCTAAACTGGCATCAGTGATCAGCGTCCAGGTCCTTCTGCCTCCCCAGGCCAGCAGAGACTGTTTCCGTTGACTCATCCATCATTTACCTATCATCAAATAGTATTGCTGATTAATTATTCAGCATCACCAGTGACTTCTTTTGCTGTGTTCTGCTGAGCTCCCAAGGTCAACCTGTTATGCTCACCCCCATGTTTCCCCCAGGGCTTAGCAGTGACCAAGAAGGACGGACAGGCAGCCCAAGGGGAGCTGGTCCACAGAGAGAGTAAATCTTCAGGGCCAGCGTTTTGGTCCCAGCTCCAGAGCAGGAGCCATTTTTATGAATGAAGCATCTGAAATGGAAAGCCACCAACATAAAGATGGAAGCCATGCTGCATTTTGCTCACTGGCTCTCCAGCTAGAGAAGAGCAGACAGTGGAAGACGAGTCTCCTGGTTCTTGTTTCTCCAGAACCAGCTCTTCATCGTCTCCTTGACCCGGAAGGGGTCTCACATTTGCAACCCCTCCCCCCAATCTCTTTGAGAGCTGCCTTCTGTAAAGTGATCTTTCTATATTTACTTAAACTTCTATTTAAAGAGGAATTCCTCATAATTACTCAGCCGCAGAGAGCTGACACTGTTTGGCTCTGTTTATTTAGTTTCTCCTGGTGATTGGCAAAATGTCCTCAGTGGCTTTAAAGAGCAGATATAGACGAATGACCTGTTGGTCACAAAATAAAATATGATGTTCTTTTCTGTCCTCATGGGAGATGGCATGTGGAGGGGACATGCCTCACCATCCCATGCTATAAAAATGCTAAGTCCAATCATTTCTGAGGTTGGATTAATGAAGCAGTTTTATAATTTTTGAAAGGCGCCTGTGTCATCTGGAGGTGAATATGTATGTGTGTAATGTGTGTTCCACACACACACACACACATTATAAAACACTTTTCATGGACACACAGAAATATTTACACCCACACAAAATCTCACAAACAACAAAGGGCAGACATGCCAACAAAGAGATAAAGAAGAGTTTAATACAGCTATTTTTTTCTCCTAAAAAATTTAATTGATATTTGGCTTTTAGTCCTGTAGTGAAACTAAAATAGTAAGTTATTTATGTAGAAATATTCCCAAGGCACTTTCCTCTCTTTTCTCTATGCCTGTCACTCCTCTTCCACCTCCACCCTCCACACACAATGACCTTACAGAACATTGAGGGAAAATCCTGCTATGACAAATCCAGAGAGGAGCTGTGTTGAACATCATTTGTAAAACTTTGGCCAGTAGTTGGGCTCAGAGATAGTTGGCAGTTTGGGGGATTTTGGGAGGAATGGTATTTGTGTTGTGTGCTCTCTAATTAATCCTAATGAGTTGGAAAGCATGCAGGCAGTAGGGACAATTGTCATGCCTCCTCAACAGTCCCCCATTTCCATGAGCCCTTCTCAGCACCACCCTCCAAGACCTGCCCTCTCAGGGGGACATTCTATCTCCACACCCCGTTTCCCATCCCTCACCGATGTCCTTGTGCTGACCCCTCTGTACTGGGCTGGCCCTCAGAGCCTTCATCGCCTTTTCACTAAATATTGCTCAGACAGCTTGTGGCTCCATTTGCCCTTGGCAGTCAGACTGCCTTTTTGAAGGGGATGGGGCCTGCGCTTCAAGCCCTTGCTGTGTCCCCACATCACCTGGTACACAGAGCAGGCACCAGTATGGAGGGCCGGGACCAGCATGGAGGACGTGGGGACAACGCATGCTTGTTGCCTGAACACAGCACAGCTCAGGAGCCCAAGAGATGTCTACTGTTGACCAAGAGTCCTTCCTGGAAACCTCTTTTCTGCTGGGTCCAGACTGGTGGGAGAAGCCACCAGACCCTGCCGGCCTGGCATCCCCTTCTGAATCCACCATAGCTTCGCCTCGAAGCTGGTGAGCAGACCGGAAAGACAGAGCACAGAGCAAACAGCCATGCCGGCCCAGAGTTCACCTACGGATCAGCTAAGGAGTACATGACACATCTGCCATCAGCTGCTCTGTTCCCAAAACTGACCTGGTGTCCTCTGAGTTCCAGGCTAGTCTCCAGTTTCTGATGATCCTGCCTTGACTTCCTGCTCTCTCAGTGGCCCTGCTTCCCCGAAAACCAAAAGGACCATTTTCATAAAAGAGGTTGGATGAATAAAGACAGCATGAGAATAGAGGACCTCCCCTCATTGCTAAAGCTAGCTGTCCTCAGATATAGCAGGCAGGGCTCACCACACATGCTCTGTATGCAGCCCACCGACCACCCCAACCAGAGAAGGCTTTTCTCTTGCCCCTCCATGTCGTTTGTAGTCCCTTCATCACCCACTTTCCTTAAGGGCCTGCTAAAATGCAAATATTAATAGCGATCCATTACACCATTTCCAGCTGTTACATTCTAGCTTGAATTAGCATAGTCATTCAACAAACATTTACTGAGCATCTACTATTTTCCTGGAACTCTGCTTAAGTGTCCAGAAACAAAGCAGATGGATCACTGCTGCCATGGAGTTAACAGTCTAGCGTAGGGGTTCCCAAATTTTAGGTGCATCAAAATTACCCAAGGGGGCTTGTTAAAACACAGATTGTTGGGCCCCAACCCCAGAGTTCCAGATTCAGTAGGTGTCTGGGGTAGAACCTGAGAACTTGCTTATGTAGAAAGTTCCCAGGCGATGCTGCTGCTGCTGGTCTAGGGACCACACTCGGAAAATCACTGGTCTGGCCAACCCCAAAGGAACAAGGCCCGGGGCAGTGATTTTTAAGGAGAAAAGACTAGTGGCCCAGAAAAACCAAAGGACGTCTCAGAAGCCAACAGACTCTCAGCACAGCAGAGCCTTGAGATTTCATCGGAAAAGCCGCTGGGCTAGAGGACCTCTAAGACACTTTCTAGGTCTCATTTTCTGGAGGATGAGTGAATCGGCATGATGGAGGGGATGACATTCCAGGAAGTGGGCTTGTGGGCAGGGGTGAAGAGGCTGGGATAGAAGATTCTAGAAACCACTGCGGTTGGGCCAGTGTTGGAGTAGAGGAGTCTTTGAGCCTTCCTCTGCCTCCCCAGCTGGTCTTGGCTTCAGCCTCCTCCTTCTGGGCACCACCCTGCCCCCAGCCCCCGGACACCGCAGCCTGGCCCCGGCCAATGAGACCTGGGAGCCTTCACTGCCCACGACACCTACGGTTTTAGAATCTGGAGAGCAGATGCCTCTCCTTGCTAAGCAACTAATGAAACAAACAGTTTGCTACAGGGCTGTCTTTTTTGAAGCTGACTTTGTTGTTGGGGTGGGGAGATGTGTGTACAGATAAGCTTCTCAAAGTGATGACATCACAAGAATAATAAAAATGCCGTTTTGTGTTCTGTGTTTCACCTCTCAGGCATGTTCTTCAAAATAATCCCGGGTCCTTTCCTCATTACCAGCTCCAGGGGCTGGGGGTGGAAGCAGAAAAGGGGCACCTGCTGGCAAACAGGAAGCTCTGCTGTAGCTGAGGGGTTGGAACGAACCTCTTACCTCTCAGAGCCTCAGTTTCCCCATTTTAAAAATGGCCGAGCTAGGGGGCTCCCTGTTCCCAATTACATACGTGAAACTGATTTTAACTGGTTGTTCGACCAAGGCTTTGTTGAATGGAATTTTCACTGGTGGTGTTTATTGTAAATGCATTTGATCTGGTCACATGTAAGTAAATTTTTTTCTTTTGTTATGGTAAGGGATCAGTGGTTGCTCCAGGTTTTGGGGGGCCCTAAGACTTACACAGCTTGTAAAGGCATCTCCTTAAGAAAACTAACACAGAATTACAAATCAAAATTAGGTGCAGGGTCCTGGCACGAGCCCAGGCTACGAGGCTGGAGCTTCTTAGCTCCACAGTGTATCATTCTTCCGTGTGTGTGTGTGTGTGTGTGGTTAAGACCCACTGTTGTCCTGGGCAAATATCAGGGTCCGGTGTATTGAAGACCCTTGAGATCGTCACGGGCTTGAGTTGGCACGTTGCAAACCTGAGCTTCTCCTGAGCCCATCCTGTCCTGGCCTGTGTTTTGGCCTTGACACTGCAGTTGCCAGGCAACCGTCTATCCTATAGGAATTCACACTCCTTCTTCCAGGCAGACGCACATTTAATTTCAGACCCAGAGTGCTTGGTGACGCGGGGTGTCACCAGCCTGCGCCCTCACAGAAATAACCCGAAGCACTGAGTCAAAAGTAGCTGGGGGAACTGATACCCGCATTTGATCTTATTCCCCTAAAATAGCTTGGTCCTGTTTATGGGGCTGCTGTGAGAGAGGGGATGTGGGAGCCTGGCTGGGCTCATGGCCTCCTCCCTCCTGCCGGGCACTTGCCTCTCTGTGGTCATCACCAGAGACACTCGCAGTGACTCAGGGCCCTGAACATGATGTAACACCCCTGGGTCTTGGGTGGGGTGAGGGGGAACGTGTAACAGCCTTGGAATTCCAGGCGGGACCCTTGGTGCCCGCCTGCCAGTTCTTGACCAAGGTCAGGTACGGGTGAAAGCTGGACTCTCCAGCCCTGTGGTGAGGGCTGGGGAGCAGACGGGAGCTCCCAATGAGGACAGACCCAGGCCTTGGCCCCATGGGGATGCCCCTCAGTCCTTTCTCTGGAGCAGCGGTTCTCAACCTTGGCCCCACACTGGGAGTTTTTAAAAAATACGGATCTGATGCCACGGTGAGATTCTAATGTGAAAGTGTCACCGCCCCGACCGGCTGCTGGGCTTTTCCCTTTTGGCAAGTGCGTCTGGGGCCCCAGGCACCCCCTTTGTTCTAACATCCCAGGGCTTTCTCCTGACATGAGCAGCGCTGCCTGTTCTGCCCGGAGCCCACTTCCTCAGGCTCCCAGCCCCTCAGTCAGGCACCAGGCCTTAGCTGCTGGCCTACTATGTGTCCTGCCCAGGGCCAGGCTCCCTTGGGTACATGGCCATCTAGGGTGCTGGGTAAGAAGTAGGACTCTTTGAAAGGTGCTGGACTAGGACTGGGGTGGGAAAAAGTGGGTCCTTCACGGGGTGATGGGTGATGAGAATGGAGGTATGTAGGGCGTTGGCTGTAGGGCTTTGAAACTATAATCAAGGCAGTGTGCATATTGGTAAAAAACGAGTACTTACACAAGCAATCATAAGCTGTTCACTAAAGATTTTAGAATTTGTTCATTGGTCAGTTTTTCATTTTTTAGTGTGGTAAAAAAAAACCCACATAATGTAAAATTTACCCTCTTAGCCATTTTTAAGTGCACAGTACAATCGTGTTAGCTATGTTCCCATTGTTTTGTGTCAGATCGCCAGAATGTTTTCATCTAGCATGACTGAAACTATACCTATCAAGCAACAACTCCCCATTTCCCCTCCCCCAGCCCCTGCAGACGCTGGTCTACTTTCTGTTTCCATGATTTTGACTATTCTAAATACTTCATATAAGTGGAATCATACAGTATTTGTCCTTTTGTCAGAGCTTGTTTCACTTAGTATAATGTCCTTAAGGTTTATCCATGTTGTAGCGTGTGACATGATTTCCTTTTTTAAAGGCTGAATAATATTCCCTTCTACGTGCATATCATATTTTCTTTGTTGATTCATCTGTCAATGGACGTTTGGGTAATTTCCACCTCTTGGCTATTGTAAATAATGCTGCAATGAACATGTGTGTGCAAATATCTCAAGACCCTGCTTTCAATTCTTTTGTATATATAACCAGAAGTGGGATTGCTGGATCAGATAGCAGTTCTAGTTTTAGTTTTTTGAGGCACTAAAAATCTATTGTTTTCTGTAGTGGCTGCACCATTTTACATTCCCACCATCAGTGCCACAAAGGATCTAATTTCTTGGCATCTTCACCAATATTTCTTCCTTCCTTCCTTCCTTCCTTCCTTCCTTCCTTCCTTCCTTCCTTCCTTCCTTCCTTCTTTCCTTTTTAACTGTAGCCATCCTAATAGGTGTGAGGTGATATCTCACTGTGGTTTTCACTTACATTTTTCTAATGATAGAGCATCTTTTCATATGCTTGTTGACCATTCATATATTTTCTATGGAGAAACGTCTCTTCAGGTCCTTGCCCCATTTTTAAAATTGGGTTATTTGGTTTTTGGCTGTTAAGTTGTAGGAGTTCTTTATATATTAGCCCTTTATTTGATATATGACTTGCAATTATTTTCTCCCATTTAGTAGGTTGCCCTCCCACTCTGTTGATTGTTTCCTCAATGTGCATTGCAGATCATTGCTCAGCTTTTAGGTACAGTATGGAACTGGCCAAATAATTAAAGGGCACTAAAGAATCAATTAATTGCATTTTCTATAGTAAAATTGAGACCTCAAACTTGAGATAAAAATCAAGTCAACATTACACCTACCGATTAATTCTAGCAACAGGTCTACGATAATAAATTTGTAGTAACTATTTTAGAAAATGAGTTATTTGTTGGGGTCCTACTCTCAGATTGCCCCCCCCCGCCATGACTCACATGGAATCACATGGACTCCTTATTACCCAGAAGAGCAAGCCCCCCAAGGAGGGGCCATCCTTCAGGGAAGAAGGATCTAGATCTTGGGTCCTGGGAGGAGAAAAGTGCTGGGGGTTTTTTGGTTTGTATTTAGCCCATGCAACAGAGCAGCAACAGGGGTGGGGTGGGGTGGGAGGTAGGGCCCTGGGGAACCAGGCCCACCACTCAGCATTGGGGTGGGCTGATTAATTGTATGTGCCAACTTGACTTGGCTAAGGGATACACAGAGAGCTGGTAAAACATTATTTCTGAGTGTGTCTGAGAGGGTGTTTCTGACAGAGGTGAGCACTTGACTCAGGAGACCGAGTAAAGATCTCCCTCCCTGAGGTGGATGGGCGTCATCCAATCCACTGAGGACCCCAGCAGAACAAAAAGGTGGAGGGAGGGTGAATTTGCTCTTTGCTTGAGCTGGGACATCATCTGCTGCCCTCAGACATCAGTGCTCCTGGTTTTCAGGTCTTTAGCCCTAGAACCCTGATTCTCAGGCCTTTGGACTTACATCGCCAGCCATTTCTCTGAGAGCTCTGGCTAATGCAGGTGGGGAGGGGAGGGCTTTCAGGGTGGCCCCTCTGCCCCCAGGGGCACTCAGGGCATCACTGCCAGGGCTGGGGTAACACAGCCACCGGACACCTCTCGGTCCCTCCACAGGTCCCTCCCCTCTGCCTACTGGGGACCTTCTTTCATTCATTCACCTGTACCCACCCCATAATTCCTCAACCTGCCTGAAGTCACACTGGCAGACTTGGAGCTGCCCTCACGTCCCACCTGGGCTCTCCTGGTCTCCTTTCTTCTTTGCACCTTTGTCTCACGTTTTCCTGAGGTCATTTGGGCCTGGTCAATTGGGTCAGCTTCAATCTTAGTGATCTGGAGGTCACCCTTTACTCCTGAGTGGAAATGTGAAGGTATGAGCACCAGACTGAGACTTGGGCAAATCACGTACCCCTCTGGGCCTCAGTTTCCTCTTCTGTAGTGTGGGAGTGACTTCTCTGTCCTGCCACGTGCCAAGGGCTGAGATGTAGCCCTGCAGGTGATAGAGGACTCAGTCAACACTGAGCTCCTTAACTGTTCATGCAGTGGTTGAATTCAACGCTCAGATGAGCCAAAGCCCCAGGCAACTTCCTAAGGAGCCTCTCCCAGCTGTACTCAGCAAAGGCACTCTGGGAAGGGGGCCTGGAGTTCTGGGCCCAGCCTTACCTTGGTCATTACTCCTTCAGCAACCCTAGGCCTCAGTTTTCCTCATCTACTAAGTGGGAATAATGACACTCCTTTCATTTAACTAACCACTTAAATATAAAAATTTCTTTGGTCTATTTAAAAATCACTCACATAATATATGATAAATGTGAGCTATAAAAATGTGAGCTCTTCCTTTTTCCAGGGCCGGTGGCAAGCATCCTTTCCTTGTATTTGTGGGCATCTCTGTACCCACATCCCTGTTCACTGGTATCTATTTTGTTGGCGTTTCTTTAGTCTGTTCTATGATTTCCTTTCCTAGTCAATACTGTATCTTAGAGGGCTCTCCATGGCAAGATACAAGGGTCTCCTTATGCTTTTCAATGGTGAAATGTTATTCCCGAGTTTGCAAGAACTACAACTTATTCCAGTCTTCTTTTGAAGGAGATTCACCTCTTGTGTTCACTGATGCATCGTGAGTGCCAACAAAGGTGCCTGGCTCAGGCTGTGTTTGTTGAATGAGTGAATGAAAATTCACATAACTCCAAGAGCAAATCCTACCATTTTTTGAGCATGTATTTTGTTCTGACCTTTTTTCAAACATTAGGTCTAATTCTCTCAAAATCTGTGCAAGGTATGCAGCACGATTTCCATTTTATGGATGGATAACTGGATAACTGGATTCAGAGAGGTTGAACATTTTGCCAAAAGTTGCCCAATTAGAGAGGTTGGTGTTTGGTGTCCTTCTGATTTTGAAGCCTCTCTTCTTTCCCTGATATCAGGCAACTACTCCCAAACACCCTCTATTCGTCCCCCCCAAAGGCCACTGCAGCCCCTCAGCAAGAGGTGACACACAGCCTCATGATACTTCAGCATGGATAAACCTACTGCCTCCGAGAAAAATACGGTACAAGGAGGCAACCAACCAAATGGGAGAAGATATTTGCAAACAATACCTCTGATAAGGGGCTAATACCCAAAATATGCAAATAACTCATACAACTCAACAACAAAAAAGCAATCTGAATGAAAAATGGGCAGAAGGGGCAGCCCATTGGGTCAGTTGGTTAGAGCACAGTGCTCATAACATCAAGGTCGCTGGTTTGATTCCCACATGGGCCAGTGAGCTGCACCCCCCACAACTAGATTGAAAACAACAACTTGACATGGAGCTGATGGGTCCTTGAAAAACACACTGTTCCTTAATATTCCCCAATTTAAAAAAAAATCACTGAATTGAAAAAAAAAAACACTGCACCTGTATTCAGAGAAGAGCCAAATGTTAAAAAAGAAAAAAAAAAAAAAAAAAAGGGCAGAGGACCTGAACAGACACTTCTTTCAAGAAGACATACAAACAGCCAACAGATATATGAAAAGATGCTCAACTTCACTAGTTATTAGGGAAATGCAAATCAAAACCACAATGAGATACCACCTCACACCTGTTAGAATAGCTATCATCAACAGGACAAGTAATAACAAGCATTGGAGAGGTTGTAGAGAAAAAGGAACCCTCTTACACTGCTGGTGGAAATGTAAACTGGTACAGCCATTACGGAAAACAGTATGGAGGTTCCTCCAAAAATTAAGAATAGAAATACCATATGATACAGCAATCCCTCTTCTGGATATCTATTGGAAAAATTTGAAAACAATTATTCGTAAAGATACATATATTCCTCGCGGCGTTATTCATTGTGGCCAAGACATGGAAACAACAGAGCATTTTTCCATGGATGATTGGATAAAGATGATGTGGTACATATATACAACGGAATACTACTCAGACATAAAAAAATGAAGTATTGCCATTTACGAAAACATGTACAAATCTTGAGAATATGCTAAGTGAAATAAGTCAGACAGAAAAGGTCAAGAACCACATGATTTCACTCACATGTGGGATAGAAAACAAAAAGCAACAAACGAACAAACCAACCAAACAAACTCATAGACACAGACAACAGTATGGTGGTTACCAGAAGGCAAGGGGGATGGGGGAAGACAAAGAGAGTAAGGGTGGGGGGTCAAATATATGGTGATGGAAAGAGACTAGACTTTGGATGGTGAACACACTATGGAATATACAGACGTCGTATTATCAAGTTGTATACCTGAAACATATAATGCTATCAACCATGTTACCCCACAAATGTAATATAAAATACCCAAAAAACTTTATCAGTGAACGCATATCAACTTCACTATAAAAAAAAGAAATACTGGTATGTTGAAAGGCACATATCAAAATCCCCCCCAAAAATGGTAAAAGGTGACCCAGGACCCCACTGACTGGGACCCGTCCATGTGTGGATCAGAGCGCAAACCAGGGAATGTCTGGCTCCTCGGAGTGTGCTGGTAGAGAGCAGAGGGTTGGGGAGCAGGGTGGGCGGTGTGGCAGTTGGGCCACCATCCAGCTTTCTCTAGATTTTCATGCAGCCCTTTAGAGAATGTGCCCCTTCACCCAGTCTCTAAGCAACCGCCTTCTGCAGCGGGTGGGAAGTGATCCATTAATGATACGTTAGGAAACCCTTACTGAAAATAATTACACCCTCCCCTGAGCACGACGTGTCAGAACACGCCTGGTGGCTCGGCAGTGCAGGCAGAGCCCAAAGGCCAGCCCTCCATCCAGCCCTCTGCCTCCCACTCCCTCTTCTCAACCTCCTATTTCTTCTGCTCACAGATCCTCTTTCTCCTCTTCCTGAGATCGGCAAAGTGCGGGGGCACCCACAAAATCCACACCCCACCTTTTTTATGAACCACACTATTTTGCTGACACAGGGCTCAGAGGGTCTGAAATCCGGGCTGCCTTGGAAAACCCAGGATGAATGTCAGCATCGCTGTGGAAACTGATCCCCATTTCTGTGGTAGGGTTTTGCCAAACCATCCGGGGCTTAGGGCTCCGGCAGACCCAGGCTCCAATCCCCGAGTGACCTTGAGCCAGGCATTTGACCTGTCTGTGCCTCAGTTTCCTCAGATGTTAAAGGGCCATAATGAACTTGGTGGGGTTGCAATAGTTAAATGGCATTTAGCCGGTGGGCCTTACCCTGTGTAATGGAACCTGGCCCGTTGTTGGGGTTTCCTATATGTACTTGACACACTCATAGGCCAATGTGACTGCGAAGTGAAGAATAAAATGCAGCAGATGACTTAGTAAGTAGTGAAGACGTTTGGGAGAGAATAGAGATCTGGGGGCGCTGGGATAACTAGGGAGAGCTGGGCTTAAAGGACGGGGAGGATGCACAAAGTCAGAGACAGGCAGGGGCTGACTAAAGGGAGAGGTAAATCCTTAGTGATATCCAAGAGTGTTTCTTCATTTACTTGGGGTCCCTCCAATTAGAATTCAGGCTTCCTGCGGATTGGAGTCTGTCTGGTTCTCCATCCTCCCACCACCTATCCGGCCCAGATGCTCAGGAGGCAGTTGTGGAAGGAAGAAAGGAAGAAGATGGAGGTGCCAGGCAAGACAGACCAGGCAGAATCCCAAAGCCCAGGCCGAGAAGCCGGCTTCGGAGGCAGTGGGAAATGGGAAGCATTTTGGTAACAGTGGGGATGTGTGTAAAGAATGCTTCTCTGTACATTCCTTCCAGGCAAAAAATCGGGAAGAGTTCACTCTACGCTGTTCAGAGGGGTAATCGATGGAAAGTGGGAGGGAGAGTGCGGGGTTTTCCACTTTTCCTTTATATACTTCCCCATCGTGTGAACTTTAAGACAAGTATTTTTGCGATTAAAATAAATGTCAACACATTTTAAGAAAATTGGGAACCACTGGAGCGGAGGAGTGAGGCGACACACTGGTCTGTGAGGGGTGGCCCTGCGGGGAGGTCAGCGTTCACTGTCCTAGAGGATGAGTGAGATGTCCCCTCTCACTCGCGCCATACAGGTGAGGGTGGGGGGCCTGGCGGATTGCAGGGGCCATGTGAGGAGCTGCTGGCTTCTCTGGGGGGCAGCATGTTGGACAGTCCAGGGGCCAGTGGTTCCCAAGGAAGGCTGACCGCCATAAAGGGAGCAGAGGACAACAGCTCTCCGTCTCCCTGCCCTACCTGAATCACCCTCAGCTGGGCTCTCTGCCTATGGAGGGAGAACCACCCCCACCATCAACTGGTGGCTGTGGGGCCCTGGTTGAGATGGCAGAAGGACCTGTAACCCCTAAGAAGCATTGCCACCTCTCCCCACCACACATGCATCCTCTTCCCTTGTAAATAAGGCCTGATTCCAGCCTTCCAAGGCCATGCCAACATGGCCGGCTGGGGCACTGACAGGCAGAGCCAAAGGCAGAAGGCACCTGGGCACCTTCAGGGTGAGTGGGGTTCACCTGGAGGAGAGGATGGACTGGCCACCGTTCTGGGAAGGGGAACCCAGAGGCTGAGACCTGCCCCAGCAGTGGGTTTCAGCAAGAGGCTTCTGCTGGGTAGGGAAAGAGGGCTAGAGGAGAACGGCTGGAGAGCCAGATGGCTCAGGTGCTTCATCCTGACGGCTCTGGGGCAGAAAGTGGAGGCCAGTGGTCATTGCATTTCAGAAAGATGCAACCTGGACAAGCCCTGCAGAGGAGGGCAGGCGGCCTGCTTCGCCACTGAGGACCATGGCCTGAGCCTGTGGGGCATTCTAAGGGGCGCAGCTATACCACTGTCCTGCAGAAGGGGCCAGAGGGGGCTCAAGGGGATGGAAAGACGGGGGTGCTGCCCCATTCCTGCCCACAATCCATCACCTTACCTTGGCTTCCTACCCTTTCTCCCAGACACGAACACAATTACCTACAGCTGACAGCTTTGGACTGCTCTCTCAAGGTATCTTTTTTAATTTTTAGAATATCAAATAGTACATATCTGCTGAAAAATATTAAAACAACATAAAATTATCTAAATAAGAAATGAATGTCTGCCTCATCCCAGCTACCTCCTTCTTTGAACTCCACTCCCTGAAGCTCACTGCTCTGTCTCACTTGTAGTGTTTTTATTCTTTATTATTGTTCAGCTTTGATTTGTTTTGTTTCCACAAACTTGGGCTCACCTTCTATATATTCCTCCATGACTTGCTTTTTCACTCAACAGCAGAATCTCATGGAAATTCCTTTGTGACGAATGAGATTCTCAGTTTGCGGAACCAGAACGTATTGGAGCAACCAACCTGTTATTGACAGCCATTCAGGGTGTCTCTAATTTTTTGCTAATTGAATCAAAGCTGCATTAACATCTTTCCAAAACCATCCTTATGAGCTTGTGCATGTACTTTTATGCAATGTTTTCCCAGATGAGAGATTGCTGGGTTGAAAGTTAGGTCTCGTTACGCATTGGAGAGACGTTGCTAAGTTAACCCCCCGAAAGCGGCACCAATTTTTTTCAAACTGACACTGCATACTCACTGTTTTCTCACATCCCTCCCAGTACTACTGCGTATTATCAATCGTTTTATTTTTTCCAAAATGGTAGAGGAAAAATAGTATCTCATTGGTGTCCGTTTGTATTTCCTCTGATTACTGGAAAGATTAAGCATCTTTTCGTATGTTTATGGACCATTTTATTTTCATTTGGGAATTTCTTGTCCCTATCTTTTGCCTATATTTCTATTGGGTTATCTTTTCCTTTCTTTTTCTTTTTTTTAACGTACAGATTCAGGATCAAAATCCTTTGTATTTTACATACAATGCAAGTACATATTTTCTCCTCTCATGTCATTTGTCTTTAAACTTTGTTTATGAGGTATTTTCCCCCCTCTTTCAGTTTCTGAGTAGCCAGAGGATTCTTTTCTGCTTTCTGGGTGTCTCGTGCCTCCTAAATACCACCCTTCAGGGTGAAAATGCTGGTGACTCAGACCTTCTTGGCACAAGAGTGCAGCCCAGAGCAGCTTACTCTGAGAGACGCATTTCGTCAGGCAGAAGCACAGAGACCCCAGGCCTGGCTGCCCTTAGGAGACTCCCCAAGGGCTGCAGACACACTGCCTGGCTGGCCATCGGCCCAGGATGGAAAGGGAGTGGGAGCCTTGGGACAGGTCTTGCTCTGCACCCCCACACGCCATCCTGCTGGGACAGGGAGCGCAGGACAGCGCTGCCTGCAAGGCGCCCAGATGGGGGAGATATGTTAATGGACATTTCCGGAAGGAGTGGGACTCTGGCCCCAGTGGACCTACCCGACTGGCCACAGCACAAGTCCAGAGGAGACGCCAGCCTTATCTCCCAGGCCTTTGGAAGGCGCCTCCGGAAAATGGGTCAGTGGAGGCAGCCTCCCTGTCCTGGAGGCCAGCCGTGCTCGGTAGTGATACTACAGCTGCCCTGTGTTTGTTAAGCATTTGGGGGTTCCCCCATTATAAAAGTACTCTATGCTACATACAAAAATCACAGCCGTCACAGAAGTGAACTACGTGAGACGTGCCAGCCGCTTGGAACCCACCCCAGGCCTGGAGTCTACTGTACAGAGTTGACCAGTCTCTTTCCCCAGCAGTGCCAAAAAAGCATCCATATCATCTAAACCTAAAAGTCTCACGCTTATCTGTGGTTGGGCTCCCTTTCCCTGGTCCTATTGTTGTGGGTTTTTGTTTGTGTTTTTTAAAAAACCTGTCTTACCATGAAATAAGCACAGATAAAAGTGCGTTCAAGACAAATGTACAGCTGATGAAGAATGATAAAGGTAAGGCCTGCAATCAGCATCCAGATCATGGAAATATTCCAGGATCCCATGGAAATATTCACGCTCCCTCTGGGGCCCCCTGTTAGTCACAGCCTTCTTCTGGTCCCACCAAAGGCAACCACTGTCCTGACGGCACAGTAACCACATTCTTGCTTTCCTTTGCGCATGTCCCACTGGGGTTTGGCTTTGCCTATTTGTGTCTCTTTTATTCCCTGGGTCAGGCTTGCCGGGCAAGGTCAAATACTTTGTTTTTTCAAGGATGGTCTACTGGGCCCCAGCTCCAGGCCCCTGCTTGCACCCCCACCCCACCCGCTCCTCCCAGGGCCCACGTTTCACCCATGGGAGAGCCACCCGGCCTCCAGGCTAATTGTGCAGGTGGGGATTCCTTCTCAGCCTCTCACCACTGCACAACCTCAGGCAGGTTATTAACCACTTTTAGCTTCAGTGTCTTCTCTATAAAGTGAGTTATTGGGAAGACGGGATGTGTTAGCTCCCGGAAAGCGTTTGGCCCAGTTTCTGGCCTTTTAGTAAGCAGGACACAAAAGTTGGCTTTTATTCTCGAACCTTCCCACCTTCCTGCCTTGGCTACTGCTATTCCCAAACACTCAGGATCCTTTTCCCTTCCTGACTTCTCCATCACGACCCAGTCCAGGTGCCTCGGCTTTTATGACACCCTCTGTCCAGTGACCTGTTCCTCTGGCATTTCCCCCTCACACTGCATTCCTACATTCTAAAAGGCTAATAAAAATCTCTGCCATTTATTGGGCAACTATTTCGTGCGAGCTCTCTCTACATGCTGTCATTCTTGCATTAACCAGGACAAGCAGATTATAGCTCTGTTTTATAGATGAGCAAATCGAGACTCATAGAGGTGAAGGAATTCTGCCCAAGGGCCCAGAGGTGGTACGTGAAGGAGCTGGGAATCCCTCCAGGCTTTCCCCTGTGGGTCACACAGCCCCCACGGGGGTGGATGTCATGGAGATGGAGTTCAGGTGGGATATGGCCCCACTGACCCTCAGGCGTACTTTGATAAGGCACAGACAGGAAAGCTCTATAGGAGGTGCAGTTGCCCTGTACCCTGGAGCCTACGCCTGGGGAGAGGGGTGGACCCCTGTGAAATGCAAGCTTGGAAGCCCCAGAATCTAATGTACCCTGGAGGGCCTAGAACCTTCTATGAACTTTAATGCCTTCTGAGCCCTAGCACAAGCCGACTCTGAGGGTCTCATTTCTTAGTTCGTGGCCATTGTGGCCACTTTAAAGCCGGTGCCTTTATCCTCTTCACCTCGAGGGACAGTGTAAGGAAGTAGCTCAGGGCTCTAGAGCCAGACAGTCTGAATTCAAGTCCCTGGTCAGTCATTTTGTGTCTGTGCCACCATGAGCAAGGTATTTCTTAATGCTTCAGTTTTCTCGTCTGTAAAATTGTGATTAAAGAAAATACCTACCACCTTTGTGACTAAATTTGTGACTAAAGATACTACGTACCTCATAGGGTTGTTAAAAGGATCAAAGGAGTTTATACATTCTCAGCACAGTGGGGATATATGGAGGGGGGTCTTGCCCTTAAATCAATGACCAAGGATCCTGAGGGTTCTGCGAGGCCCCAGTGGGTCCCAGCTCTGCCACAGGAGGTCACTGGGCCACATCCATGAGTACACATCCTTCCGGGTCCCAAGCCTTCATGAGGCCTGGGCTTATCCCAAGGCAGGTGTACCCATCTGCCTACGAGCATGGAGAGAGGAGGGAAGGCACATGCAGGAGACACTTCGTGTGTGCTGGGACACATGGGAGGTGCTTTACAAACACTTATAGTCGTGCGCCGTGTAACGACGGGGATACATTCTGAGAAATGTGTCGTTAGGTGATTTTGTCGCTCTGAGAACATAGAGTGCATGTACACACACCTAGATGGTCTAGCCCACTGCACACCTAGGCCGTGTGGGCATAGCCTGCTGCTCCGAGACTACCAGCCTGCACAGCACATTACTGTATAAAGCACAAGATTAAACCAAGTGCAAGAGAAAATGACGCAATCAAGAGATGAGGTAAACATGAGATGTAGACGCTGCTGCCAATGGAACACAGATACTATTCTACAGAAAGTTCTTCTATAAGCAGAAAGCGTACATTCTAAAATAATGATAAAGTGCTTGCTTCGGCAGCACATATACTAAAATTGGAACGATACAGAGAAGATTAGCATGGCCCCTGTGCAAGGATGACACGCAAATTCGTAAAATAATGATAAAAAGTATAGTATGGTAAATACATAAACCAGTAACACAGTCACTTGTTATCAACTGTAATATACTGTACACAGTTGTGTGAGCTATACTTTTATACAACAGGCAGCTCAGGAGGTTTGTTTACACTAGCATCACCACAACACAAGTAATGCGTTGAGCTATGACGTTAGGACAGCTACGATGTCACTAGGCAATAGGAATTTTTCAGCTCCATGATAATCTTACGGGTTCAGCATTGTATATCAGTCTGTCATTGACTGAAATGCTGTTATGTGGTGCATGCCTGTTTTTCCTTTGTTTTTCGATACACTCTAGGATAGGTGGTATTAACTCCCAGCTTGAGAAAAAGAGGCTCAGAGAGGTTAAGTAACATGACAAAGTCGCACAGCATTGGGATTCATTCCAGGCCTATCTGGCTCCAGAGTCGGGGTTTTCCTTCTACAACTAACTTACTGCCCTAAAGTGGGCAGCTTTCTGGGGTTAGCTGTGAATGGTCCTGAGGGAATGACTTAGGGGAGACCCCTCATCACCACCACCATTCACATACTTAGAAGGTCCCATCCCTGCTTCACAGAAATAGACATTTCAGAGCCTTAAGAGACGGGGATTGCATTGATTCTCTAGATCAATTTAGGGAGTATTGTCAGCTTAACAATATTGTCTTCTAATCCACGGACATGGGATGTCTCCACATTTATTTCAATCTTTTAAGGTTTCTTTCAGCAATATTTTGTAGTTTTCAGACTACACAACCTACATTTCTTCTTTTTAATTTACTCCTAAGTATTTTACTCTTTTAGATGCTATTGTAAATGGATTTTTAAAAAAAATTTCATTTTGGTTTGCTCATTGCTAGTGTGTAGAAATAAAGTTGATTTTTACATATTGATTTTGTATCCTGGACACATGCTGAACTTGTTTACTAGCCCCAGTAGTTTTTAATTTTTACGGATTCTTTAGAATTTTCTATAGACCAGATCATGTCATCTGCAGACAGAGGTGGTTTTATTTCTTCCTTTCCACTCTGGATGCCTTTGATTTCTTTTCTTGCCTAAGCCCCCTGGCTAGAACCTCCAGCACGATGTTGAATAGAGGTAGTGGCACAGACACTCCTGTCTTACTCCTGATTACAGGGGGAAAGAATTCAGCCTTTCACCATTAAGATATCAGTGTCCTTTATCGGGTTGAGGAAGTTCCCCTCTATTCCTAGTTTGTTGAGTGTTTTTGTCATAAGACATTTTAAGATATCATAGTACAGATATTTAACAAATGGCAAGAGGTCCACCCTCTGCTCAGGCTTATTTGCTCCCTACACTGGGAACTCAGTGCTACTCTCCCCACCTTTTGCCTCGTCCCCTGAGAGGGGAGCTGTCTGGGTCCTCAGATTCCCACTCAAGTCTCAGGATGGGAGCGCTCTGCCCACTGCCGAAACAGAAAACATCACAGCCCTCAGGCTCTCAGAGCTGGGACAGGGCCCTGTCCCTCCTGGCTTGTGAGTGGGCATAACCCCTATAGGCAGACTGGGGAGGACTTGGTTAGGGAACAGCAGACGTGAGAGAGGAACAGCAGTCACACACTGCCCTTGCCTACCCAGAATGCTCTGGGGTTACTCTGGACAGAGGAGGGAAGACAGGCTGGCAGGGGCGGATCTGGGGGTAGGGTGGGCGGCTCAGCTCAGAAAGTACTAATGGGCTCTGCCCCTGCCCAGACAGGGAGCAGCAGGGGACAAGAAAATCCCCCCACCCCGCAACCACACACACACCGATCTTGCAGTGCCATGGGACACACTCTGCCCTCAGAAGGAGAGCTGTACTCCAGGGCCATCCCCGGCCCAGGGGTGTCTCAGCCAACTTCTTTCCCCTTCTCTAACTTTCCTCTGGTAAGGCACCCACCACTTCTTCCCTTCCCACCTCCTCTCCCTTCTCTCCTGGTTCTTCCTCAGGAGTCACCTTCAAAAGGGAGACTCCCTTCCCATCTTTAGGGCGACTCCTGGCCCCACAGCATCCTTGTGCAGCATTGTCAGATCTGGCACAGGGTACGTGCTCAGTAAATGTTCTTTCCCAAATATATGGTGATGGAAGGAGAACTGACTCTGGGTGGTGAACACACAATGCGGTATATAGATGATATATTACAGAATTGTACATGTGAAACCTATGTCATTTTACTTACAATTGTCACTGCAATAAACTTGAATTAAAAGAAAAAATGTTCTTTCTCCTGGGCATACAGGCAGAGGCATGTATGTATTTGGGGAGATGAAGGATGAGTGAGAAGGGCTGGAGGGGCAGGAGGAGGGGGAAGAGGCCTGACAACCGGCAGGGGGCTAGCAGAGCCCTCTCCACAGCTGGGACCCCATCCTCTGCTTCTCTGGTCCCTGGGAGAGGCTCCATTCTTCTGGGACAACTCACATGGCCTGCCAGCTCAGCCCTGTCTCGCCTGGGCTCCCGCCTGGGCTCCCAGGCCCTAATGAAGATAATGAGGATGAGGAGGTGTTTATGGCGAGTCTTCCTGGAGGAGACCCATGGCTTCCCAGCCATGACCTCAGTGCTCACGGGAAGGCCTTGGGCGAACCAGGCGGGCAGGTGCCCACGCACGGGAGGAGGAAACAGAGGTCCAGGAGAGAGAGCTCACCGAAGGCCAGAGGGTTTTGGGATACAGGTGCCTCCCTCCTCCCTCTTCACCAAACTCATGGAAATCAGCGCAGTTAGAACAAAAAGGCCCCGTTAGGCCTGTCCGCTCCTCAGAGGCACCTCCCTTTCCCCATCTTCAGACACATGCCAGTGGCTACACTCCATGCAGGGTTCCCAGGGGGAAGCCACTGCTGCACAGCTGCAGCCACCTTGCCAGGCACTACTGGGGAAAACAAGGCAGAGGCTTTGTTCTCACCATGGGGGAGCCTGAGGGCCAAGAGGCAACGGGAGCAGGTGGGCTGTGTACAGGGCCCGGAGCAGCAGCTGAATTGAAACCCTAAGAGGCCTTGGGCCTGGGACTTTGAAGGAGGGGAGAGCCTTCTGCACCCCTGAACTCCTGCTGCCTGCTCAGTAGGCCTCGACTGGCCGAGGAGGCCTGAGCTGCTGCTCTCCACTCCCCGCTAAAAGCTCTGCTCTGTTCCCCCTTTATTTCTAGGGCCGCCATCCACCCAGCTCTGGGTGGCTTTGCAGTCGAAATCTTTGCAGAGGAATCTGAGTCTCCTTAGCAGCGAGGGGGCCTCTCCCTGGCCTCCGGGCATCCCAGGCAGTCCCACCCCTCAGACCATGTACAGATCAATAGCTCAGGGGTCCCGGAGGACCTGCTGGCTGGGCCAGCTCTCTGGCAATGAGACCTCTCCCTCTCTGGGACTGTAACCTGGTCCATACTCATTCCCATCTGAGCTCAGCCTCCCCAGTCAAGTGACAGGGGTCTGCAGGCTGCTGGCCTGGCCCCTGTGGCCTGGGTCTCAGAATAATTGGTTTCATCTACTGAGCCTCCACTGCCCTCTTCATGCAACATCACATTTAACCGTCACAACAACCTTCTGAGGTGGGCACTTTCATTAAACCCATGTCACAGACGAGAGAGTGAGATCTGGAGAGGGCTCACCCTTGCCCAAGGCCACAGGCCTGGTAAATCACAGAGCAGGGAACTGTTCCCTCACCACAGAGCTTGGTGTGTTTCAAGGCTCCAAAAGTACCCTCCCCAAGCGCCAGAATTCCCAGGGCCCAGCTGGCATGGCTGTAGGCTAGGGGTGACGTTTGAGTCTGGGGTCTTCTACAGTGGGAGCTGACATCCCTTTGGTGGCCCCACCACATAATGACTCACCTCATCCTCTCTGCAGGTTACAGGCTCAGGCCACAGGGGGTGCAGGGTTAATTGGGAGGGAAACCCTGCCCACCAAGGAGCTGTTGCTCAGGGTGCAAGTTGGTGAAGCCAGAGCCTGGGGTGGGGTTCTCGGGAAGGGACCATCCCAGGAGCACCCAGTACCACAGATGGCTTCAGCACACACCTGAGGAGGGCCCAGACTGGCCAGGAGGGGAGCAGAGGCCTGGGGAACAGCAGGGGAAGTGAGCTGGGAGTCCTGGCTGGGGGTGGGGTGTCTTCCGCCTGGCCCTGGCTGGCCCTGACAGGCTGGGTGACCTTGGACAAGGTTTTCCCTTTCTGAGCCACCAGCCATGGCTGTGAAGTACAACCTTCACTCAAGGACACCCCTCATGGTCCCCCCCACCCTGGGATACCCCCTGGTCCCAGGGCATGATGCAGGTGAGGTTGTGTGGGTGAGCAGGTGGTGTGTGTGTGTGTGTGTGTGTGTGTGTGTGTGTGTGTGTGTCAGAGGCCTGTGAGCTCTGGACTGAGTTAAAACAACTCGCTGTGACGTGTGATGACACACATGGCCCCCCCCCCCCCCCCCCCCAATCACACTCTCCTCCTCCATTCGCTGGTCTGGGCAGCTCAGCTCTTCAAATCCCCTGATTGTCTGAGGGCTCAGGTGGTCTGGAGTCGACCTTGCCGCTGGGGAGATGGCTTTGGAAGCCCCATCCCTGGCCTTTCTCCATTCTAGAAGTGTGTTCTAGTGGTTTTTACACATGTCCACAGATGTGTAATCCCCACCACAAACTCACAGGTCTGAACACAGTCTCTTCATCGTCTCTGCTCGCCCCGCCCCCCCAATGACACCCCCAGCTCCCCCCACTCTCAGCTGGCTCTCACTGAAGGCTGCTCCGGTCTCTGGTTAAGTCCCCACTTCTGAAACAAGGGGCACATGGCTGGTGAGGGGGGAAAAGCACTGATCTGCAGTGCGGGGCGCTGGCTTGAGCCCCTGCAGTCCCCGGGAGTTATCTCTTGAAGCCTCAGCTTCCCCTCTGTAGCGACGGCTGGCCTGTCTGTTGCAGCGGGGGTGGAAGGATGGATGTTGTGATACAGGACACAGTGAGGCATGCAGTGCTGAGTAGCTGGGCGCCCGTCCCGTCACTGCTCTCCATCCTCTGGTGAGGTCCTGTGGTTGCCTGTGCCTGGCCATACAGCTCTCCCTTCACCATGACCATCAGCTACCACCTGACCTTTGCCAAGTCACCCAGGTCAGAGCCCTTAAAGACTGGATTGGTCACCTACACAGAGTCCACTGCTGTCCCATGGCCAGTCAGACCCTGACTTCCGTTCACCCCCACCCCAGCACTCCCCTAGGACATCCCCGCTCCCCAGGGAGGACAGGCCTTGTCATTTCCCACTCTCACGCACATAGTCCCTCTTGCCCGAAAGGCCCTCACTATTTCCTCCCTATCCTGTCATGGGTCCCCCAGGCCCCTGGCTTCTCCATCCAGTGGAGGGATCAGAAAGGTGGAGGGGGACTTGAAGCCCAGAAGGAGATCCAGCATCAACAGAGCGCCTCCCTAGAGTCTCTAGGTGAAGGCCAGTGACCTCTCGGTTGGGCTCAGCTGCCACGCCCCAGGGAGGGGCAGGACCATGGTGGACAGACCTGTGACCTCACCTCTCCTGGCTCCAGGCTGCAGCCCTGCCCACCTCTGGAGAATTCCATGACTCAGGTGGGAGGGGCGGGCCTTTTTGGCAGAAAGTCTCAGAGCTAAGGTCACAGGGCACAGCCACCTGCCGCCCCTGCTGTGTCTTTGGGAGGTGCAGAGGGCGCTGCCTTTTCTGCTTGGCCTAGAGAGCAACCTTGTCACCAGGGCTACGAGGAGGGGAAGCTGTGAAGGGCCCAGAGGGGAGTTCTGGCAATATAGGGAGCCAGGAAGTTGGAAGTCACAAGCTCCTACCTGGCTCAGACTGCAGGATGGGGAGCCTAGGAGCAGCTCAGGCAGGCAGGGCTAGGGGTTGGGGGCAGGACCTGGGCCTCAGGGGACTCCCTAACAGATGGGTTGGCAACATTTACGGCAGCCAAGTGTGGCTGTGTGTTTGTGCACTGCTACAGTCCAGCCCCCCACAGATTTTGATGTGATGGCTGGTGGTGATGTGTGACATGATGCTTCCATTCTCTCTTTCTCTTTCTCTCTCTCTCTCTCTCTCTCTCTCTCTCTCTCTCTCTCTCTCTCTCTCTCTCTCTCTTTCTCTGTCTCTCTTTGTCTGTCTCTGTCTCTCTGTCTCTGTCTCTCTCTCTCTCTCTCACACACACACACACACACACACACACACACACACACACACACTTCACCCATCTTGAGAGTAATTTTATATCAATATCTTGATGTATACACATTTCCTCTGCCCTGTTTAAACATGGCAGCAGCAAAATAAACGTGTGATTGTAGCATGGAGCTCTGTTAATTGGGGGAATGGGTTTAGAATGGAAGAGCTGAATTGCCTTCCTTCTGAGAGCCCTCTTTGGGACCTGTTCCCAAAAGACAAAATGATCATCCCAACCCTAACTTGGACTCCATGGGGCCAGGCCTGGCGCCAGTGCCCTCCTTTCAGCCCAGGCCTTGGGCTGAGTGCAGCTGCTTTTTCGTGTTGGCTGGGACCTCCCTCAGGGTGCCCCCATTTGGACGCTGAGGCATTGCTGAAATGAGACCTTGCACCTGGAGGCTTCTCTGAGCCCCGAAAAGCCGCACGCCAGCCACCCCCCTGTAATCTCTCTCCCCTGTTCCTTCTCTGCTTAAAAACATGCCCAAGTCTCTCTCATCTGAAGAACTTCCCTGCTACACAGCCCCCACTTCCTCCCCTCCACTCCTGGCTCAGCTCTCTGCTGGGAAGACTGCATTTTCCGTGGCGCTGGCAACAATATCTCTAATCCCATATGCTCCTCCACCATGGGACCTTGACACTCTGCCCAGGCGGAGGTGAGGTCTCTTCTATCCAGGCAGGAGTGTGACTTCTGAGGTCTGCAAAGGGGATGCACTTCGGCTTTCTTTGCTTGGCTGCCAGCTTGGAGCCCTGAGCCACCACTTCTAAGTCCAACCACCTGAGGCCACCACGCTGAGAGGAAGCCCAGGCCACCAGGCAGAGGCCATGTGTAGGGATTCTCGTCAGCCCCAGCCGAGGCCGAGGCCCTGGCTGACCGCCAGCACAGGCCACCAATGCAAACAAGGACTCCTCCAAGTCATGTCGGCTGCAGCTGTGAAGTGTCCCCTCGCTGTGGAGTCTTACAACTTAGACGTCATGGAGCAGGAACGAGCCGTCCCCTCTGTGCCCTGTCCCCAACTCTGACCCACGGAAACTCTGAACGTAATGAAACGGTTGTTTTAAGCTGCTAAGTTTTCGGGTTGTTATGCAGTAACAGATAAACGAAACGGCTGCCATCTGCTTTCTGCTCCCACTCCTTCACAGAAATCCCGCTCACCAAGGTGCCTCAGCAGCTTTGGGTGGCTTCACATCTCGGCCACCACTCTGGCCTTCTTGAAAATATCTCTGACCCCCTTCCTCCCTCCCTCCTGGCTTCTGCCTTCTCCCTCCCTGCCTGTGCCTCAGTTCCCTGCAGGGGGTCCCCTCTGGCAGTCACCCCTTAAATGTTTGGGTGTCCTCCAGAATTTCTGCCTTAGTTTTATGCTTATCTCCTGGCACACTGAACCCCAAATCCATGTCTCTTGTGCAGACCAAACTCCCGTGTACCCACAGCCTCTCCCCTCTGGTCCTGCCACACTTCCTGACTTCCGATGGCCGTGATGGGTGGTCTCCCCCAAGCTGCATCCATCTGAGTATGTGTATGTGGCTCCAGACATGGAGCCAGCCTCTGGGGACGCAGCTGTGAGGGATACTAGGGACCTGACTGACCCGTGGGCTACTCTGCAGTAACCACTCACAGCTTTCAGGAGAATCTGAAAGTTACCCCAGTTTTCCCGTTGGTGCCCCCATCAGCCTGCTCAGTCCAGCCCACACTACCCAGACAGGCCGTTTTGCTTACCGTCTGCAAATCAGTTCACCCCCAAAATGTAAAACCCAGATGTAAAAACCTACTGTTCCCAGTAATTCTCTTTCCCCTGTCCTCCTGTGCTCTGATTCTGCCTGAGGGCATGCACAGTGGGTGTTGGCCATTCTGTGCTGGGGCTGGAAATGTCCCTGAGCATGTCCCTGGGGTCTGGTGCTACCCTCATAGGGTGCCCAGTGGATGGGCAGACAGCCCACTGTTGACAAATTAATGAGCAAAATACATACAGGATGGAGTAAGGGTGTGGGAGAAACAAGGCCAGTGAGTAATTAGGGTCGGGTGAGCTGGGGCGCCTCTTTAAACAGGATGGGCCATGGACCCCTTTCAGGCGGGAGGCTGGGGCAGGGAGGTGGCTGTCAGAGGACCTAGAGAACAGACCTGTCTCGGGTCTCAGTGTGGGGAGTGACCTCGGGAGCTGGAAAAGTCTCAAGGAGGCCTGTGTGGCAGGAGCTGCATCTGAGGACAGTTCCAGGGAGAGGGGTCCAGCTTCCCCGGCCAGGGCCAGAGGACGGCAGGCTGTGTGCTGGGTGTGAGTGGTCGGTGTGAGTGGTCAGTGTGCGTGGTCAGGATGTGCGGTCGGTGTGAGTGTGTGTGTGAGTGTGCGTGTGTGACTGTGTGTGTGAATGTGCTTGTGTGAGTGCATGTGTATGTGAGTGTGCGTGAGTGTGCGTGTGTGTGGGCACTGCCTGGAGCACCCAGCACAAGAGGGAAGCAAGGAAATGGCGTTAAAAGTGAAGGTGTTGGAGGTTGGCACGCAGTGGGGGGCAAACTCATAGATGACATCTGGTGTTATGGGCTGGATCGTATTGAAGTCCTGACCCCCGCACGTCAGAACGTAACTATTTGGAGAGAGGTCTTTAAAGAGGTAACTAAGGTAAAATGAGGTCACTAGGGTGGGCCCTAATTCAGTACGACTGGTGTCCTTATAAAAAGAGGACATTAGGACACAGATACACACAGAGAAAAGACCCTGTGAGGACACCAGGAGAAAGAAGGTCGCCATCCATAAGCCCAGGAGAGAGGCCTCAGGAGAAACCAACCCCGCTGACACCTTGACCTTGGACTTCCAGCCTCTAGAACCGGAGAAAGAACTGTCCGGTGTAAGGCCCCCAGTCTGTTGTGTTACGACAGTCTGAGTTGACAAAGACATCCAGGTTCCCAGCTGAGACAGGAGAAGAGGGGCATGAGTGTTGGGGTGTGTGTGGGGGTGACGTCAGATCCGGCTGTGCTTCCCACTCCCACCCTGTATGGGAGGCCCCTCCCCCCAATTCCTGAAGGCGCAGCTCTCTAGACACACAGTGAGCCTGTATGTGACCTGCATGTACTTTAGAAAACACCCCCACCCCACCCATCTCCCAAAATGCTGCAGCAGCAACAGCCACCAAAGGTGGCCAGACAGGTATGTGCACACACACGCACACACGCATGCCAATATGTCATCTATTAAAATTCCAGTTTTACAAACTTGTTTCAAAATTGCCCGAAGGACATGGAAAATAGCCCTGCTTTGAAGATGTGAACATTTTGGAATGGCCGCCTCAGCCCACATCTGGTTTCCTGGACTCTGGATCGATGGGGAGGCTGGATGTGGGCTGGTCTAAGGTGTTTCCACCTGCCTGGACACCTCCTGCTCTGCCAGCACCCATCCAGGGTGGGGCTTACACTGGTGTGGGCCTGGCGGGTACTGAGGGTACCCAGGTCCCTGCATAGGACTCTCCTGCCAAGGGCAGCCCACCCCCACACACTATGCAGCCCTGCTGGTTGGGGGGCCTTGGCCGACTAACACCTTTCCCCACAGAGAGCAGATCCTTCAGCGTCCTCCAGCCCGCAGTCCCCTAAAGCCCCTCGCCCAACAGCCTCCTGCCAGCAACTCCCTCCCCAGTGCTGCCTGCTCCTCAGAGGCCAGTTCTCTCCACACTCCATTGGGCAACAGAGGGGCAGGAAATGGACGCAGAAGCAGAGTCAGGAACGAGGGTTCTGCTCCTTCTCTGTGCCTCAGTCTCCTATCTGTAGAATGGGGACATCCTTAGGCTGCTCTGAGGAGGGATGGAGGGCCATGGAGGCCCAGAGGGGGGCTTGGCCCATGCTGTGGCTAAGAGGAAGATGTCACTTGGCAGGGGAAAGCCTCGTGGGGTGGCAGGGCTGTGGTTGATCTATGGGAGCCCAGGAATGGAGGACTCGGCTTGGGCTAGTCTAGGGTGGCTTCCTGGAGGAGGCTGGATTTAAACTGGGTCCTCAGACACATGCTCTGCCCTGGCCATATGCAGAGTTCCTGCTCCCTCTATCCTCACCCATGAGATAGACAACACCCCACAAGACCTCCCTTGCCAGGCTCTGGGCAGAGCTTTTGGGGCTTAGGTATTCCCTCCCATCTCTTCAACACACACTTGGGGAAATTCCTTCTATGAGGTTGTCATCCAGGTGAATTCAGGTCAGCACAAACGTTGCTGGCAGCCCGCTGGTGGCAGATGCCATCACTAAGCCCCCACTGCCCGGGCACTTCTCTCTGTCATCTCCGGGTTCCCCAGCCATGGTCCCCACAGGCTTGTCATCCCAGTTACACACTGGGGAACCGAGGCTTAGAGAGGTCTGGTGACAGGCTCAGGCCACATAGATGCTGTCATGCAGGGTGTCATGCTCCCGCTCCCCGCACAAGAACACAGGACATGGTAAGGCCAAAAAGGAACACCCACGGAGCCATAAGTAGGGGAGTCATACCAGTATAGTCTCGCTGGTGGCTGGGTTGGAGACACAGGAAGCAGGAGCCACACGATCCGCAACCTGCTGTCCACTTCTCTCTGCCAACCAACCCCACTTGCTAGCTGCAATCTGCGCTTGCAAGCTCAGCCACGGCAGTTATATCAGTGGCTAATGGATAACTGGGTACAGCTGATGACCATCTACTGCCTGAGCCAGCACCTTTCCACGTGAGGCTGAGAGCCTGGAAACTGCTCTCCTGGCTCTGTCCCTACAGACGCCCATCAGGTAGCCAGGCCAGCGGCTCCAAAGCTAGGTTCTGGAGTGGGGGGGCCATACTGATATTGCCCCAGAAGTTGTGACCACTATGGGAGCTGCGTGAGTGGGTATCACCTTGTGCCTTTTGGAAGCCATGACCCCAGACCCCTGTCCTGCCCCCTTGGTCCCAGATGCAGTTGGTCACTTCTGCCCCTGATGTTCACAGGGGGCCTTACAGATTCCAGTGTGGCTATGGCTGTTCCTGTGCTGCTGCCCGAGAGCTGCCCGAGTCTAGTGGAGCACGGGGCACAGGCGTCCTCTCACCGGCCTGAGCTGGGCGAAGACAACTTCTGACCTGGCCTCAAAGCGGGACAGGAACTGGCGGGGAGACCAGGAGGGGAAGGGGAATCTGGGCAGAGTGTGGGCCGAGGCAGGGGGATTCAAGGTAGAGCCCTCGCATGGGCCATCTCCCTGCACAGGCCTGGCCCTTGAGGCTGGTCAGGGGGTGGGGTGGGGGTCGGGTAGTGATAAAATATAGCCCTAGGCTCCCTTGAGACCATGAACCCTAAATCCCCCATGGCCTGGGGTGGGGGCAGTGCTGAAGTCAGCACAATGAGGCTGGGAGCCCAGGGAGCTCTGGGGTCCAAGCTGGGAGCCTGAAGATCCCTTCCAGGTTGGAGGCTCCCCCAGAAGGTTCTTGAGTTCCCCAGGCTGGGCAAGGTGGGCCCCTCAGAGCCAGGCTGGGCTGGGTTGGGGAGGTTGTGCTATGGCGAGGACAGATGTTTCTAGTTTGAGGGCTCGGGTTCTCATAAATTGTTTCCCACCAAACCCTGTTTCCTATTAAGCAGACTCCGGGAGATGGAGAAGCGGCCATTAGTCCATGTACTTTGTGTGGGAGCCTCGGGAGGGGCAGGGGAGGGCTGAGAAGCGGCTGTGCGTGCTGTCGATGGATGCATCCACCCTCCCCACCTCCTGGCCTTCCACAGGCCAGCCTGGCCCTCGTCCTGGGAACTGTCCTCTGGCTCCCGAGCAGCCTTATCCAACTGTAGGGTCCGAGCATTGGGACACAGGAGAGCTCCAATGGGGATTCTCATGAAAGACCTGGCCTTCCCCCTACACCTAATCATAGCTGACACTGGTGGTTCTCTTCCCCTGCCTCCCACTTCCTTCTTCCTAAAAGAGCCTTATATACGCCTATGTTCTGGTATTTGCTCTCTCCACATTGAGCCGGCCAGGCTCCAGATCCCTCTCCTTGCCAATTATGGTTTAGGAATGGGTGTGGGAAGCAGGCCTGAGCATGCAAATGTGAGGGGCTTCTGGGAGAGGAGCCCCACTCCCAAGCTGTGCCCTAGATGAGGGCATGCCTTGATGCAACAGCAGGAACTATTGCAGCCCTCGTGTGACTATGAAGGGTACCAGCCAGAGGGTGTCAAAGCTACAGAAGGGCAGAGCCTAGGTCCTCAAGGAGGTGTCAGTCTGCTGCTGTATTAGCCTCTCAGGGACTTCCTATCATGTGAAATAATACTAGCTATAACTTACTGAGTGCTTACCATGTTCTACAAACTGTGCTAAATGCTGACATTTTTCAACAAATATTTCTTGAGGTCGGGCACTGTTATAGGTGTGGGATGCAGACATGTGAAAATCAGACAGGAATCCCTGTCCTCAGAGAATTTACCTTCTCCATGTTTGAAGTATTATCTCACTTAAGACTCAAACGATAGCATGAAGAGAGGTGGCAGATGCCACAGTCTGGCTCATGCAGCACACGCTCCTACCTCTAAGGAGCGGGCTTTCCTGACGCAGAGGGTAGAAAGCTAAAGTCTTCACCTTCCAGGCTCCCTTGCAGCTAGGGTTCTGCATACACCTGGATTTCCCAAAGCAGAGCCCCCTGGCTGAGACTTGGAAGGTGGGAGTGTGCATGAGGGGGTGGCATGTGCATGGACATTAGGGCAAGATGATAGCACTCGGGTCCTCTGGGGCAGCTGAGGGCAGTTGAGTGGCTGGTTTCTAGCTGCGTGGATGGATGCTGAGTGCTGGGCAGTGCAGCAGCTAAGCTGCCTCTCAGTCCTGGGGAGCAATGGGGTATTTCTCCTGGTTGTGTAGCATCCAAGCTTAGTCCCCTGGCCCACCCCAAATTCTGGTAGCTACGTATTGTGCAAACATAAATACTCTTCTGTCTAAATTACCTTGAGTAGATTACATGAATTATTGCAAATAACATCACTAGAATGTGCTACTGACCTAGAGGAGGGGGCTGGTTGTTTGGGGGGGCAGACGGTGAGAATCCATCCAGTGTGTGTGAAAAGCAGGTGTCCCTCGTCAGGCATGGGAAACATAATTAGATCAAATGTTGGCTCCGGTGCTTAGGAAGGCAGGCCAAAACCAGACATCAGGCTGTGTGCGGTAAGAATATGGTGCTTTGGGCTCATCTCCTATGGGGAGGGTGCCCAGTGCTCTTTTCAGGTGAACAAGACTCTGTGAGGATGTTGCATAGGCAAAGGGAGATGCCATTAGGTGGAATCCTCCTTCACACACAACTATTGTAGCTGTTGTGTCCTGTCTTCCAATCCATGAACCTAACAACCCTCCACTTAGGTTTTTAATTTCACTCACATTTCTTTTTGTTTTTTCAGATTGATCTCTGGGTACTTAATGGATTTCTTTTTTAATGTATGGCAAATAGTACACTTTTGAAATTATACTTTCTAATTGTTGCTGGCATATGGAAATACAAGTGCTTTTTGTATATGACTTGATACCCAGAAACCTTGCTAATTCTATTAGCTTACTGGTAGATTCTTTTAGATGATCTACACACTTAATCATTATCATCTGCAAATGACAATTTATTTTCTTCCCATCCAATCCAATCTTTTAAAAAACACACATTATTGCCCTGGGCTTAAGGCCTCAGGTACTATTTTTTCCAAATATACAGAGAAATTGAAAGAGTTTTACAGTGGACACCTGTGTAACCACCATCAAGATTTTACCAAGTTTATCATATTTGTTTTATGACACATCTATCCATCCTTCTACCCATCCATCAAGCCATTGTTTTCTTTCTTTTTGTCATGCATTTCAAAGTAGATGCAGACAGCAGTTTACTTTCCCCTAAATACTCTGGCATGCGTACCACGAGCTAGTCCCATTTTGAATAGAAGAGGTGATCGCGGACATCCTTTTCTAGCTCCCAGTCATAGGAGGAAAGTTTTTGATATTTTATGTATGTGTTTTTTGTACATAATTTTAATCAGATGAATAGTTTCCTTATTTTTCTAGTTTGCTAAACATGTATGTTTATATCACCCAATTACTGTTGAATTTTATAAATTTTTCTGCATCTATTGAGATCATTTACTTTTCCTTCTTTATTCTGTTAATGTGAATGACTTGAGTTATGAATGACAAATCCAATTTAATCATGATGTAGTTTTGCACATTGCTTTTCATACATTGCTGGCTTCCATTTGCTAATGTTTTGTTTAGACGTTTTGCATCTACAATGATGAGTTTGGCCTGCAATTTTAATTTCTTATACTGTTCTTGTTGGATTGTTGACATCTAAGGTTATAAATCTACAATGAATTTGAAGGTTTTCTGTTTTCTGGAAGAGTCTGTAAGACTGACATTATCTCCCTCTGAGATGTCTGGTCTAATTCATTGGTGACGGTATCTGGGCCTATTGATTTCCTTGGGATATTTTACATTATGGATCCAATTTAGGCGATAAATATCGGATGATTCCAGTTTTCAAGATCTTCTGATGTCAGTTTTAGAAAACTGTCTTTAAAAAAATAAAATTTGTTCATTTTATCCAAAGTTGAAAAACAACTTTATTGAGGCATAATTGACATACAAAAACTGCACATCTGTAAAGTGTACAACTCGGGTTAGTTTTGACATATATATATATATATATATATATATATATATATATATATATATATATACCCATCACTACATCAAGATCACTCCATGTAGATTTAAAATTTACTAGTATTCATAATAGCTTCTTAAATACTTTTTTTCTTAAAT
The DNA here is from genome assembly GCF_057876585.1 of Rhinolophus sinicus. Taxonomy (NCBI): domain Eukaryota; kingdom Metazoa; phylum Chordata; class Mammalia; order Chiroptera; family Rhinolophidae; genus Rhinolophus; species Rhinolophus sinicus. The sequence continues at coordinate 98,483,152 of NC_142504.1, forward strand.
ACTTTTAATGCCTGTCTGAAGTAATTCACCCATTTTTCTTTCCAATACAGGCTCCCACCTACCTTGACAAGTCTTGTTACATGGTTATCAATCCTCTTAGTCCTTTTAAAGAACCAAAATTTTACTTTCTTGATTCCCTGGATCGTATTATTTATGTTCTATATTTTGACTTTTATTTTTCCATTTGCTGTTATTTATTTATTTATTTTTTAAACTTGAGGTGGTTGCTTGGATAATTTTCAGCCTCTCTTCTTTTCTAACATGCATTTAAAGATATAAATTTATAAGCATAGTTTTAGTTGTAACCCACAAGTTTCTATATGTAGGATTTTCAAAATATTTCAGTTCAAAATATTTCAAATTTCCTTTATGAGTTCTTCTTTGACAGATGGGTTATTTAGAAATCTATTTAACTTCCAAATATATAAAGATCATCAAATTATCTTTTTGTAATAGATTTCTAGCTTAATTGCATTGTGGTCAGAGAACATATTTCATTTGAATTAATTCTTTTGAAGTTTGTTGAAACTTGTTTTATAGCTCAGCATACAAATTTTGGCACAAATGCCATTTGTGTTTCAAAACTACACTGTTGAGTAGTGTTCTACATGTATTCAGTTGGCCAAGTTTGCCAATTGCATTGCTTAAATTTTCTATAACTTGATTTTTTCATGCTTATTTTTCTATCAATTACTGAAACAAGTGTGTTAACACTATGATTGCATAGCTGCCTAAATTCCCTAGTTCTATCAATTTTTATTTTATGTATTTGAGATATCAAGTGGATAAAAATTTAGAATTACTTCTTTCTGATAATTGAAAGATGGCTTTATGTCTAATAATGCTTTTTTTGTCTCAAAGTTTACTTTAATATTAATATATTTACACCAGCTTCCTATGGTTACTGTTTGATGGATATATATATTTCTCTATCCTTTTTTTTTTTTTTAAATTCTAAATTCATGTTTTAAAAGTGTCTCTTGTAGCAGCGTATGGTTGTTGTTTTTAAAGCAAGCCTGACAATCTTTGTCAACATTGGAGCATTGGCCCATTTACATTTAATGTAATAATGCATTTATCACATATTATCTTACAACCTGCTATTTGCTCCACCTGTTTTTCTGCTTTCCTTATCCTCTTTTGCAGCTCTTAAATCTGTCCAGTGAATTATTCCATCCTCCCTCATTAGCTAGAAAGTTATACTCTTTTACTAATATTTATTACAACATGCATCCTTGACTTATCAGTCTAATATCAAATGGAATTTTTAAAAAACCTTTTCTTGGTTGATGTAAGTGTCTTCAAACACAAACTCCATTTAAGCCTCCCCCATACCTTTCCTTTCACACGTTTCAATATATATTTAAAACTCCACAAGACACAGTTATTGTTTTGTGTAGTCAGTATTTATGTTGACTTGTACATTTCTCCTTTTCATTGCTCTTCAATCCTTACATTTGGGATCACTGTCCTTCTGCCTTTAGAACACTTTTCATTTTCCTTTGGGGTGTGTGTGCTGATGAATTCTTCCAGTTATTAGCATAAAAATGTCTTTATTTTTTCCTTCATTCTTGTGGGCTATTTCACCCAATTAGGAATGTCTAGATTGGCACTTTCTTTCAGCGCTTTAAAGGCACGACACTTCATTGTCTTTTATTGTCTCTGCTGAGAAGTTAGCGGGTCAGTTTAACTGTTGCGCCTTTGATGGCAATCCCTCTCCTACCCCTTCTGGCAGCTTTAAAACTTTTCTTTTTCTTTGGCCTTAAAGTATGACTATGATGTTTCTAGGTGTGGATTGTCTCTTATTTATCCCACCAGAGATTTGCTGGGGCTTCTTGAATTTATGGCTTGATAGCTTTCATGAGTTTTGGCAAAGTCCTCAGCCGATGCTTATTTAGGTCAACATCCCATTCTCTCACTCTTTTGAGATTCCAACTACTTTTAGGTCAGACATCTTCACTCTATTCTTCTTGTCTCCTACCCTCTATTCTCCATCCTTTTCATTTGTGATTTTCCCTCTGATTTTTCATCTTATTCTCAGTTGACTAACCTGCTTTTGAATCTATCCACTGAATTATTCTTAATTCTTGTTATAGTATGTTTTAGTTCTAGAATTTCTATTTGGTCCCCTTTTATAGTTTCTAATTCTCTGAAATTCTTGGCCACACATTTTTTTTTTTCTTTGAACACAGAAAGCATAGCTGTCCAAATTCTGTGACTATCTGGAGACACTGTACGTGTTTCTATTGTGTGTTTTCTTTTCTCTTATGGTTTTAATTCATATTATCTGGTCTTCTCATATACCTGGATATTTCTGATTGTAACACTGTAGAAATAATTTGAAGCCTTGGGTTATGCTCCTGTCTTAGCCTGGGCAGCTATTAACAAAATACCACAGACTGGTGGCTTAAACAACGGACATTTATTTCTCACAGCTCTGGAGGCTGGGAAGTCCAAGATCAAAGTGCTGGATGATTTGGTTCCTGGTGGGAGCCCTCTTTCTGGCTTTTAAATGGTGGTCTTCTTGCTATGTCTTGACACGGTGGAATGAAAAAGTAATGTCTCCCATATCTTTCCTTATAAGGGCACTAGTCCCAAATGGGGGCTTCACCATCATGACCTCACCTAAACCTAATCACCCACAAAAGCCCCACCTTCTAATACCATCACACTGGGGATTAGGGCTCAATATATGAATTTTGGGGAGCGACAAATATTCAGTCTGTAACAGTTTGCTTCCTCCAGAGAGAATGTGAATGTGGTAGGCACCTGGGGGCTCTAGTAATCTGGTTTCCTCAATCCACATTCAGGGTCTGAGGTGAGGTGCTTTAGAAGTGGGACCACAGAATCCATGAAGGATAGTCTACTGATAGCACTGGACGACGAGGTGATCCAAACCAACCCTGCAGCTAAGGACAACTTGGGAATCTCGCCAAAATATTAAAAAATTTTGAAGTCATCCCGAAGCCAACAGCATGAAGTTATCACCTGGTCATTCGGATGAGACTGCTTTTTCTCTGGGGGACTTTTGGAACTCTGGGGGCTCAGGAGCTGGCACTTTGATAGCCTTGTGAAGAAGTCAGGAGAGCAGGGGTTACCGTACGTGACCTGACCTCAAGGCAGTGGGGAGTCCCGATGAATCTCTTGTTTTGGATGGGGGACCCCAAATGGATGTAACCTGAAATTAAATTTTATGCTTTGAGTTCCTAAAAAATAAAAATGAATTATTTGCTGTGGATTGTGGCTAGAATCCATCCCTCAGCTTTTCATATTCAGGGGAAGTTTGGCTCTTTGTCAGAAAATAGAAACCCTGACCTCCTTGACTCCTGGAGGCGATTTAGGACAATGACGCCCTGACTTTGGCGTCAAAAAGCCCAAGGATCGGTCCCTAATATCAAACGGCAGCTACTGAAACTGCAGGCATACTGCCTAGGAGGAAATTGAGACCCAAAGGGTTGACCTTGCAAACTCAAGCCTATAAAGGATCAGCAAGTACCACAACTTTAATTTATGGCTCTAGAAAGGAACACAGAATGACGCAGTTATGCAGAGAGCAGTAATGCCAAAGGCAAAACCCTGGCTCCCCGCAACCTGAAGGACACCATGTTGCCCAAAGAAGGGTGTATTAAGAAATTTAGGGCCTAAAAGCATTCCCTCAGCAAACATCTCGTTTGGGCGTACCCAAGCAAGCTTGAGGAAGTTGCTGAGTGTTCTGATTGATGCTGGTCCTGTGTTCTTTCTTCTCAACCTTCCACTTCTCCAGCTCCGGTGAGTTCCTTCCTAAGGAGAGGACTTTGTGTGCAGTGTACTTTCTATGCTTCACCTTCCGGGACCTTCTTTTCTTTCCTTTCTCTTTGTCCTTGAGCTGTTCCATAACCTCGCTTCTGTCTGCACCGTTGAATGGTGGCCGTCTTATTATGCCAGCATTGCAAGGCTGTTGTTGGCAGCTCCTATGACACCGGCTTCAATGGGTGACTGGGAATTTTGAAGCTTTTCTGCACACTGCCTTGAACTCTTGACAGGGAAGGTGCTATTGAAAGGGGCACATTCTTTTAAAAATAAATATTGTGGCAGAACCCTTTGTTGATGAGTTGACACACTGCAATAACAGCTTTGTATCTTGGGTAAAATCAGATGTTAATTTCCTTTCCAACAAATGATGGTCCTGTATTGCCTCATTCTACACATTTTTACTTTGTGGAAAACAAAAAAATTTCTAAGCAAATTAATGCAAGCGTAATTCAAGCATATCATTTAAATTTGTCATGTAATAAATCTTTCACAAAAATAAGCAACTCCTGGCGGATTTGTCGAGCTAAGGCGGTGACGCAGTGTCCGGGAGCATGTATACACATGCTGCCTCCGAGGCTACAGCCCCAGCTGAGCTTTTAGGCCAGTGAGTACTTTTTTTAAAAAAAAACTTTTATTGGGCAACATTGGGGAACAGTGTGTTTCTCCAGGGCTCATCAGCTCCAAGTCGTTGTCCTTCAATCTAGTTGTGGAGGGCACAGCTCAGCTCCAAGTCCAGTCGCTATTTTTAATATTTAGTTGTAGGGGCTGCAGCCCACCATCCCATGTGGGGATTGAACCGGCAACCCTGTTGTTCAGGGCGCAAGCTCTAACCACCTGAGCCATCCGGCCACCCAGGCCAGTGAGCACTTCTGCTGTGTGTTTAATTGAAAGGAGGGAGTAGGGCGAGATAGGGGACTGCTGGAGAATGGGGTTTTGGGGGCACCTCTGTGAACCAGGTGGCCTGGACAAGACTGGGATTTCCTCAATCAAAGCTTCCTTGGTTGTCTGCCCTCTATGATTGAGTTTTGGGGGACCATATTTCCTCCTGTCACAAGAACTGATGGTCCTGCAGTCCCATGGCAGTGCCCAGCCCTCAGCCTCCAGGGACAGCTGTGTGGTCCTACCAGAGGCTCAGTAGTTCCATGTGACCCTTTGAAAATTTTGTGTTTTGGTTTAAAGGAAAGGAAGCAAGTCAAAAAGCTTCAGAAACTGTGTAGCATTTCCCCACGTAAGAAATAAAAATAATTGCTACCCAAGATGATAATCTAATCACATCCCCCTGACTGCACTGGTCCTTGCATCTTTACACGGTCTCTCCCCTCGAGCTAGGCTAAGCACAAGCCGTTAACATGCCCCATGTGCTGGCCTGCGGCCCTGTCCAGGTGATGTGAAGTGAAATAGAAGAGTCCCAGACACATGCACGTGGGGACAGTGAAGAGGCCTGAATAGAATGAGGCCTGAGGAGGCAGCAGGGAAGCTGCACTGGCCTCTTGGGTCCACCGCCAGCGATGGCCCTGCATCGGCCAGCCTCAGGGAGTTCTGGTTTCAGCACTGGTCCTGGAGAGGATAATGAAACCGCCCGGCCGACCTCAAAAACCTGCTGAAGGATGGCACAGCCCAGGCTTTTCACAGGTGGAAACCACACATTTGTGCATTGACTGACTCTGGCAGTGTGTTCACCCTTTTCCAGAGCTTGGTGTGACTGAAGATGGCTCCTCCCAGCCCCTCAGAAGACAGAGGCGGGGCAACATGACTCAGGCCTCCAGCGGGGGGGGGGGGGGGGGGGGGGGGGGGACACAGGGCCAGGAGAGAAGCTGGTCCTTGAACCTTGTCCTAGATTAGATGGCAGCAGGTTGAAGCAGGGTGCTTTGTCTCATGGGGGGTTGTGTGCTTCTATGCAGAAAAGCAAACCCTTTTTGTGTGTTGGCGAATGAAACAAGGCTCCTCTCTAGACTGTGAGGGGGTGACTGTGGACGCGGAGCAGGACTTGACAGGACTGTCCTGCTCAGACCCCCCGGGACCACTGCTCTGCCAAGCGCTTTCTGGTGTTTCCCTCAGAGCAGCCCCCTCCTCCAGCTCAGGGACCAAACACGAATAGTTTAGGCCCGTAAGAGTTCAAACAAAGTCAGAAATGAAGAGAAAAACATGTTTTTCATCTCATGTGGAATACTGTATTAATCAAATTGGTCTCCTTTTTCTCCTATTAGTCTGGTGGAAGAAAAAAGATTGCTTTTGAAATGAAGCTTTTCTTTTCCCAATAATTAATTCAGAGTAGATTAACCTAATTTGTACGAGACTCCAATTTAATTCAGCTACAGCTCAGAGGCCAAATCCACAGAAAAACTAATCTGGGCTTCATGAAAAGGAGCCATTTCTTTCTTGGAGGGAAAATTGCAGAAGATCTGACAGCTCACAGCCAACTGCCTGCGCACAGTGTGTATTAAATCCCAGGCCCTCTGAAAGGCAGCTATGCCACACACACAACTTCATTTACTTATGAATTCCTATCCTGTCATCTTTTCAGATTGATATTTCTTAATGTTGAAAGGAACACACACACACACACACACACACACACACACACACACACACGAAAAAACAAAAATCCTGAACACGAAAAGAAAAAAGTACATATTGGTCAAGTGTTATATGCCTAAGGCATCAGGTTCCTGGAAAAGCTCTAGATTTTGGTTTAGAAATAAATAAAATTGCATGTGGAATAGCAGGATTTATATTTATTATTGTGTATCCCCCCACTTTTTGCACTGCAATCTAAGCTGAGTGATCTATTGCTGAGAGGCATCACTTCTCCAAATGCAAAGGAAACACGCCTGTGTGATCCTCTTCAATAGACACACCAGGCAATCTGTCTACTTCTGTTCTCCAGAAGAAAATAACTAGGAGGGCTGTGGCTGGAGGGGAGTCAGGGTGGGAGACGGCGCCCGCCCTCAGTCGGAATCCATCGTGAACAGCTGGATGTCCTGTGCGTTCCAGTACAGGCCTACGGCCGAATTGTAGACCAGAGACCAGACGTAGGGGATAAAAAACTCCTCGGGCTGTTCCTCTTCCACATATTTGAATTTCAATTCTGGAAATTTCTGCAATGAAAATAAGATGATTTTATAATCTCACAGTTTTATGGAAAAGCAAAAGCAGTAGTACTTTGTAAGTGGTGGTCTGGCATGCAGGGAGCCCAGCTTCCCCAGTTGGTCACAGGCCTGAGAGCTCCGGAGCTTTACACGATCCGGCTTTCATGCTACCCCTGAAAACATGTCAATTTCCTGCAGGAAGGGCAAATAGCCCCCTTAGTACCTCAGCGAACGTCAGTTTGCAGAGGACAGCAGGGACCCGAGCAGACAAAGAGTGGGATGAGAACATCAGACTGGGAAATGGGCCCCGGTGTGGGGAGCAGACAGCGTTCAAGCAAAGACCATCTACTGTATGAGGAGGGCTGCTGCTTCTTGAGACTTTGCTTTCAGGGTTGAGTCACCTGGGAGAGGAGGACCTGCCCTCAGAGTGCCTAAGCCTTCACCTGCGGAGGCAGTGATGTGTCCATGGCGGAACGCTGGTCATCTGGGCAGCAGCTGCTCTGCACAGCTTAGCCTTGCCACCTCCTCCTCGGAGGCTGGTGGTGGTGGCTTCGGCTTTACAGACAGGGAGGCTGAGGCCATTCCTCACCGAGGCGCAGGAAAAGCTGAGGTCTGGCTCTACAAAGGCTGCCAGCTGACCCGGCCCGCCCACTGGAAGCGAGAACACCTGCACTTCTGAGGTCCTGAGCGGCACTTTTAGTGGAACGCTTCTCCAGGCGTTGGCCTTTTGCTTTTTGCTTTTTCAAAGTTTATCGGGGTGACAATTGTTGGTTTTTTTTTTTTTTTTTTTTAAAGATTTTTACTTGGGAAGGGGAACAGGACTTTATTGGGGAACAGTGTGTACTTTTAGTATTTGTCCAAGTCAAGTTGTTGTCCTTTCAATCTTAGTTGTGGAGGGTGCCGTTCAGCTTCAAGTTGTTGTCCTTTCAGTCTTAGTTGTAGAGGGCGCAGCTCAGCTCCAAGTCCAGTTGCCGTTGTTAGTTGCAGGGGGCGCAGCCCTCCATCCCTTGCGGGAGTCAAACCGGCAACCTTGTGGTTGAGAGCCCGCGATTAAACTAACTGAGCCATCTGGCACTGGCCCATGTGGGAATCAAACTGGCAGCCTTCGGCGTTAGGCGCACAGAGCTCCCAACCACCTGAGCCACCGGGCCGGCCCTGGGCTTTTGCTTTTCTGATTTTACTCCTGATCTATTTAGTCCAGCAGAGGAGGCGATTCTCCTGTCAGCAACCTGTGAGGCTGCCGGAATCTACTAAATGCTCTTGGGCCTCTTCCCTTGCCAAGGTGACTCTGGCAGGAGTGGCTGCAGTTCAGTGACTCTTGTCCCAAGTGGGACAGGGAGAAGAGGGCAAAGTTGTCCTAAGAGGAAGGGTACAGCAGAAGGTTAAGGGAGAGGGCTGAGAGAGAGAAAGAGGGCAAACACACACAGCATGCATGGTCCATGAGGACAGAGAGTTTTACCCGTTTTGTTTGCCGCTGTATGCCCACAGATACTGGCCAAGCACTTAATAAATAATTTAGTAAACAAATATATCAATGAAATAATCAACCACGTACTGAGGACCAACAATGCCCCAGGCACAGTAGTAAACGCTTTACGGATATTATCTTCTTCAATCCTTCTTACGTGACTCATTCAGTCATTCGTTATATTGGTTGAGTGTCTGCTCCTCTGTGCCAGGCAGGCTCCGTGTGTGCCAGGACCCAGGACTCAGGGTGCAGCAGCCACACAGGGCCTGCACTCACAGAAGGTGCGTTCTCGTGGCGAGAGAGAGACAGCAACACAACAGGGACAGCAGAGAAATGAGAAACAGGAGGACGAGAGGCAACAGAGGCCGAGGGTGGTGGAGGGAATGGCCAGATGGAGAGGGAAGCCTCTTTCTCCTGATGGAACAGCACGGAGGGAAGGCTTGTGTGTGAGGCAGGAGGTGCATTGTGCTGGAGGGCACAGGAGGGGCAGGGGCAGGTGAGCACTGGTGAGAGGTCCCAGACACGGGAGGATGCGGGGACACAGGAGCCACGTGAAGAGGCCTGGCCCCCATGCTAAGGTCGTGGCTGCCTCTGAAGGGTCGGAGAAGGGGGCCTGACAAGAGTGCTCTGTGCAGGAACCACTCTCATCAGTGTGGAGAACTGGGGGGGCACCTGGCAGGGGCGGGGACGGGTCCCGGTGAGAGGCAAACAGGCTTGAACTAGGATGGCACTAGACTAGTTGGGTGAATTGAAAAGGTATTAAAAGGAAAGGGTGGGTAGGGGAGCTACACACACACACACACACACACACACACCCACCCACCCACACACACACAGAGTGATAGGACTTTTAAAATAACATTTACAGTGATTAGGACAAAACATCCAAGTGCTGGATGCTCCGAGTTCCACAGGGATGAGAGGGGCAGAGTTAAGCAGGAAGTGCTTCATGGCAAGATGAGTTTTGAGTTAAATCTTGAAAACGTGTACAGAAATTCCTGAAAAGGAGCGCACTCGGGTCACAGATATCACTTCAACATCCCACAGACGCCACCGTCTCCACCTGCATAGCTTTAATGAAAACCAACTCTGTTCCTTGGCTCCCACCCAGGGTGTTGTGTAAATACAGAATATACACAAATGGGTCTTACAAGAGGCCCAAACTCCAGGATCCCCTCCCCCTACATCTTTCCTCATGCTCTATGTGGCCCACACACCCTGTGGGATGGAGTCCAGATTAATGCCCAGGTCTGACTGGATGGGAAAGTCACTTTGCAAAGCGACACCACACTCACAGCCACCCCAGTGCTTTGTCCTTGAATTCGATTCTCCCAGGCCCTACCGGCTCCATGGGTTAATTCTATGCCCTTTCAATGTACAGCACAGAACCCGCCACACTACTGGTCCTGAAAAAAATTACCAAACCAAGAAAGGATGGGGGACTGTGTTTGAAGAAATGTATCCCCTCACGAGGATAAAAGTCCTAGTTCTTAGAATGGCCTCAAACTTCAGAAAACCTTTCACAATGACTTGGAGAAAAGTGTGGGGGCTGGAGAGGACAGCAAGGGTGAAGGTTTGAGAGGCTGGAGCCCTCACACTGCCTCTTTCAGCTGGAATAGTAACATCCCACATTTCTATGTGGTAAAGTAGCCAATAAGATGTACTCTAGTTAGAAATAAAAATGACTAAAAGATGTGAAACCTCGGGACATATTTTGGGGTTTTCCTATGAAGGCTTTAGGAAAGGACGTGAGGCAATTTACACGAGGCTGCTTTCTGTATCTCTAAGGAAGGCGGATGGGAACTAAACTGAGATGACAAGCTGCTTTTGTAAGAATCCCTTCCAACCGAATTAAAGAAACTTAGTTAGGCAAGAGCTTATCAACGGGCTGGCACTAAGTTTATCTACTCTCATGGTTTGGGGGAAATTCTGATGACTCTTCAGTTAGAAAGAAGAGTGAGTCAAAGCCGGCCCTTCGATCATGCGCAGGCAGATCTAGGAAAAAGCCACCAAGAAAAGCACCTGGCAAGTCCACTGACTGTCCTTCCCACGACCTGATAAAAACAGAGCTGAAAATGCCTCGTCTTCATTTTGGCTCAAGGTTACGTCAAAACAAGAATCCATCTCACTCCGGAGTGAATAAATGTAGTAAAGAAAATCTCAACGTAGGGTGACACTCAGGGCGGCAAGAACATCCTGTATACAGTCTGTGACCGTACATAAAAATAGTATAAAACAGTGTAAATTTTATCTGTCAAAAGCAGACGTGCATTTTATCAGGAAGTTTTTCTTCACACCGATCGATGATGATTTCTGTAGAAATTTCCCATAAAAACGTATTAATCAATTCTGAGATTATAGCTGACGTGACTGATCTATTACCTATTGTGTGGCTGACACGTGCAAACGCTTTACGTACAGTTACTCATTTAAACTTTCCAGTGAGTAGAAAAAGCACCCGAAAGGCAGGTAGATAAACCTGAGTTTTAGTCCCCTCTTTTCTCATTCATTCAGCAAATGTCTGCTGAGGGCCTACCGTGTAGTAGGCACTGTACCAAAAATACAGCCGTGACTAAGACACCCACAACCCCAGCAGTTAAGAGCTAAAGTCCAGTCCTTATCACCCAGGCGACTTGGGACAAGTGTCGTATCCACACTCAGACTCAGGCTCTTAGAAGTTAAAGTTTACTCTGAGATTTTGAATTGACCTGTCCTATGTCATAGGGTGGTGACAATCAAATGAGATAAACTGTGTACAAGTGCTTTCTACAGCGCCTAACAGAGTGAGTGCTCCAAAGCTCCATAAATGTTGGCTATTATTATTGACATTAAAATGATAAACAAATGTAAGTTGTGCTTTCTTTTTTATTTTCCCCGAGGAGGGACGCCGTGCCATAAGTTATGCTCTTATTTTGTAATTTTTAGCAATCAATTCTAAAGACTAGAAATAGCATGAGTGGCTTGGTCCTGAGCCCATTTCTCTCATGCCACCGAAATGGACACTTCTCACTTGGCAACGCTGTTTTCCGGCTTGTAATAACAGAAACACAAAGGACCTGGGCCTCCCCACACTAAACCCAGGACCAAATGCAGACAAAGGCTTAAAGCGAGACTCATCTTCAGAAACATTTTGAAAGAACAAAGTTATGTCGCCGAGAGAGGTAGGTTCTGAAGAGCTGCCTTCTTTCTCTGTTTCACAGTATCATTTGTTGAATGATGAATTAAGTCAGTGCATGACCTCAGCTCTGCACAATAACTCTGTAATGTCTGAGTTCTTGACTCAACTGGAAGGGGGATGGCCCTGAGGAGGGTTTATGGCTCTGGTGACGAGGACAGGAGGGTCACTTCTAAGACATATCTGACATTAGGAACATGACCTAGGTGTTCACAGCCTTCCTGTATGAGGATGTGGCACATTCAACAACATCCAACACGGAGCCAGGGCTGTGGCCTCTAACCTGAACTCACCGGGGCCGTCCAGGGGTGAGGACACTGAGCCTTCTGTGGGGAGCTCAGAGGCAACCCAGTGGGGAGCTCAGGGACAGTGACATATCCTGAGCGCCCAAGGGCCAGGTACTTCCCACTTCACCCGTGACCCACCGTACAAACAGACAAAGGTGGCCTCTCTCAGCTCATTGGTTTGTTCCCTTCATAATAATCAGTGCTTATCTCGTCTGCTTATGTGCCATGTTTCCCTCACTAGAATATAGGCTCTGAGAAGGCAGGAATGTTACGAGCATCTGGTAGACGACTGACACTTAAGAAATGTCTCTTGAATGAAGAGTTCAATGAATGAGTGCGTTACTTTGGATCACAATAACCCTGTGACCTTGGCATTCTTAACTCTCCTGTATGGATAAGAAGCCCAAGGCTCAGACGGGTAAATACCATGCCAAGGAGGGCAGAGCTGGTGAGTGGTGGGGCCAGAGGGGGAACAAACTTACACCTCACTGTGGCCTCCCCAGACTCAATAGGTACCTGGCTGTGTGTCTTTAATGTCTTAAAATGTCTGTATCCAATATGGACACTAGGTTTCCATGTCTTTCCAGAAATGACAACAAGGTTCAAACATTTCTTAAGTGCCTCCCGACCACTAAGTCAGAGCTTGAATTTCCTCACCGAGAAGTGACCCCTGTTCCAGCTCAGGAGTTTAGGGGTCCCCAGGCTGGGAGGCAGGAGGCCTGGGTTCTGTCCTGGCTCAGCTACTGGCAAGCTGGGCAGTTTGGGGCAGGTCACAGCATTTCTCCAGGACTCGGTTTTCTCACCCTGTATACAATGAAGGACTCTGAGCTCCTTCCGATTGTGACTGGGTGTGGTTTTATGAGCTGACCCCAGTAAGGTCTGTGCATGTGTATTCTCTGCCATGCCTCCCAGGCTCTCCTGGGTCGACCTGGAGAGGACGGGTTGAATGGGATGGGCCTGGGCTCAGCTGCAACCCTGAAGTGAAGCACTTGCTGGTTTCTACTTGGCTAGGCTTCACCTGGTGACAGTCTCAGAGGACAGGGTAAATATCTGAAGGTTCCTGAGCTGTCCTGTGGGTTGACAACAGATGGTTTTAAAGCCCAAGACTCCCAATTGCTTAAAATCCAGACACACACGAGGCTGCGGCTGACCTACCCACTGGCCCGACAGCTGGCAGCTAAGTGGGCTGAGGTTCTAGGCGTGGCCTCTGCCTGTGCTGGCTGCTGAAGGCCCGCCCCTTTCCCTGGACTGGGCGCCTAAGTTGCTATCTCCCGAGTGTGCACCCCTGGACACATGGAACCAAAGAGTAAGGGGGGACTCGCTTCTACTACTGACAAAACTTGAACATTGCAGGTGGCGCACACACACGCTCTGAAGCTCCACACAGTACCAGATCCTTTCTCTTCAAGGGAGCAAGTGAGCTGTGAGATAGTATTTCTTGGGTTATTTGCCTGGAACCTTTTTAAAAAAGGTTCAGAAAGGGGGAGAAAGCATACACAGCAAGAAAAACAAGAGCATGTTGTCCAGGACTTGGCTATACAAAGTTAAATTGAAAGCACAAGGTAAAGAGCTTCCTTTTTCCTGCAGTGAGTTGTTTTTAAGAGTACTGGGAACATTTTAAAAGGGTGCAATGAATAAAAGGCATAAATCATAAAAGAGTTTTGAAAACACTATTCAGTCAAGCTGACTGAGTGTGAATGCAGCCTCTGCATAACTAGCTGTGCCCAAGTGCATTTAATTTGACCCCCCTCCCAAACCTACCAAATCTAGAGAGGGAGCCAACATGGCTTGAGATTTAAATAGACGTTCTTAAAAATATGTGCTCCTCTAATATGCCATAGAAGTCTGAGACCTAAGGAAAAGAAAGACAAAAGGTTTTATTTAGCACTAATGACACTGAGGACACACTTTGTCAGGATTCAGTCCAAGAAATGTCATAGTCTGAATGTCAGAGCAACAACCTAGAAAAAGCCGCTGTTTCCTCTATGTTCCTTTTCAAGCCTGTGGAGAACAATAATGCCATCCTGTGATGGCTGAGGGAAGTCCAACTTCCTCACTTGAGAGTGTCTTCACTTCTGACTCAGCCAACAAAGTCCCCTTGGCTGTCCAGGGCTCAGGCCGCTTGGGCATTCCGAGGCCTTCCCTGCTCTGTTCTGACTTCTGTCCAGCTCCTCTTTGCCCATCTTCTCTCCAATTCTTAGCCTCGCTTTGGGCTCCAGCCAGCGACTATCGGGGGGATGTGTTTAAGGACCCCTAAAGCTCTGGGAAAGAGGAGGAGGGGACTCAGGAGGGAATGGGGGCTTCTTTGATTTGATAGCTATGGCAAGAATTCATCTGAAATGGGCTAGCAGAGGGAAGGGTACTGGTCAATTCAGGCCCAGGCTTTCGCCTCTCTCTTTCCAAGACAGTTGTCTTGTGACGGCTCAACAAGGAGAGAAAACCCATCTCTCAGGCTTGGAGCTTGGTCTCAATCCAAAGCTACTTACAACAATCCTGTTGTTTTGATTTTTGGAGCCAGAGGTAATGCTAGACTCTCAAGTTTGGCTGGAATGTTTTTATCAGCTCCAGTGAATCAACCCACCACAGTGGGACATCCGGACGCCCAGCCCAGAGACAAAGCAAAGGTCTGATTTGGTGGTTGCGACTCGGGTATAACAAGCAGACCAAAAGCTTTAAAGACTGTCTCTGCTGTCAGTCATGTGATCTGGTGAAAACCCACAGGAAGTTCAGTGAACAGATGTAGGGCTCAACTGAAATAATTTTATTACCACAAAAGTCAATGGCGTTTTCCCCCTTCCACCTAAAGATTATATATAGATAGCATCAGAAATTCTAGCAAGCAGCTGGCATGGCTCCAAAAAGTTTAGTGCAATTTAAAATCAAGTATCTACATAACACATTAAAAAAAATTCTTTAAAAGACCACATTAAGCCTCAGAATAGACCAGTGACGGGCGATGGTCGGTAGCGAGGCAGCTGTCACCACAGGCAGATGGTGCAGGTTAGGTTCTGTGCAGATGAAAAGCAAACTGGTTTCAAGATCCTGCCATAAGACAGCAAGGTAAGCATTTACACACATTTTTTTGTTTTTAATTTTATCTCAGGCTGATTATCCAGTTTCCCTGCCATTCCTTCCCTCATATACATGCCGTGAAACACTGGGTCCTTCAGTGATGGATCCTCAAACTAAACACTGGTGAGCACCAACTATATACGAGGTATTGTGCTCGAGCTGCAGAGGCGAGAGGAAGAACTGCTGTTCCTCCAATGGGGGTACAGTTACAGTGGGCAGCATGACACAAGCTGGAAGGGCTCTCTCCCAGGTAGATCTGGGTAACGAAGAGGTCAGAAGATTTTTACCTGGGCTTGGACAGCAAACTCTAGGAGAAATTAATGAACTGACAAATCTAGAAACATCCATGTATCAATTCAGCTAATTTATGGTCTGAACAAGCCTGAACTGCAGGCTATTCTGTGTGTAATGGAATGAGTTACAAATGCATCAAATATTATTATTTAACCACCACCAACAACAACAATAACAAAAAAGGTAACCACTGGTCTATGAATAATTGTAACACCGAATGTGGAATAGTTCTATTTTATGTGGATTAATTTCAAAATTAATGGAAAACTAAATTCAAAATACAGAAAATTATAAAGGGCCACTTATTAAAAGTTACAAATTAAGAAACACAAAGCTAAAATGAAAAAGCCCATGATGAGGGCAGCTAAGAAGACTCACAAAACATTGCCGATCTAAGAGCACTAGGCTGGCCAGGCAGGGGGCCTGGGGGGAGCTCTCGGGGAAGTTAAGTTATGACCCAGGAAGAGAGTTACAAAGTGAGCACCTATCCTGAAAGTTCAGGCCAGGGGACCAACCACCTCTCACTCAGGATACTGTTTTGCCACCTGAGTGTCTACAAGTGACACTAACAGCTTCTGTGACTGGTGGCAAAAAGCTCTTAGGAAATACAGACAGATACACTATAAGGCTGAGCCCACACTTGTGACGAGCTGTCCACAGAGTTACCATCAGGTCACGAGCCAGAATCTGAAGCCTACTTGAGTTTGAAGCCTGAGCAAACGTTCTGGTTAGACCCTTCTCTCACAGATCCAGCTTAAGGGGAATCACGGGAAGGAGGATGTCTTCAGTTTGAAATTTCTCTCTCTTTTCTGGGGCTGCTGGGGCGGCAACGAGGAGAAGGAACTAGGGACAGGCTGTCTTGCTGCAGGGGAAGCTTGAGAAAGGCCTTGACAGGTGGGCTCCAACCCGTAGTGACAGGGCTGATGGCAGGGCGAGAGCTGGCACTGCGTGTGGAGAGACCCTTGTGAGCAAAGAGCACATTCAAAATACTTCCGGGCCTGGCAAGCAGCGTGGGGCCAGCACACAGGCTGGGAGGCTGGCAGCAGGGCATGATGTTGGAAAGACAGAGGGTGCAGACAGGGAGGTGAGTCTCGATGGCCAGGATAACAAGTCTGTTCATTTGGTGACTCTAGAGTTGAGAGACTACGTTGCGGGTCATTAATAATTTAAAAGTCATTAGCTTCGAGGTGGCAGCTGAAGCTGCCAAATGTGTAAACTCCTCAAGACTGAACTGCATTATTGAGTTAAAGCACCTGTTTTAGAGGCAAATCAATTCCAACTGGGAGGTTTGGAGGAGAACACTGGATTCCACCTTGGATTTACTGGCAGAGAATTTATTGGCAGAACTTCTTTTGCTGAAAGTGGGCCCAGAGGGGTAGCCAAAAATTATTGGAATTGCTTGTCTTTCTGCAGTGGGGCTCATCACTCTGGATAGGACCCAGATATATAAGAGAGTGAGATCCCAGAAAATAAAGGCATTATTATGAAATAAAATTCTAAGTAGAATATAAGCTCCATGAGGGCAGGGATTTGTTTTTTTTCTACTGATGTGTCAATGTTTAGAATATTGCCAGGGGCTTAAGAGATATTTGCTGTGAATGAATGAAGGAATAAATGCACAAAGGGGTAAAAATTGTTGTTGTGGCAAAACCCAGAGTTAGGGGGGAAACAAAAAGGGTTTGGGCAACAAGTCCTACATATCAGGGGAGTTAGTGGAATGATTGCCCAAATGTATTTGGGACAAAATGAGCCAAATTAAGGCCATGTCACTGTGAGAGGCAAATGAGCTGACAAATTGGGATTTGGGGAACAATACTTCCAAATCAATAGATTAATTTACTTCTCAAATAGCCTGCTTTCCTTGCTTGCCACTATCCCACAACTGTCATAATCTCACTTACCCAGGACAATCTGGCTCAGAATGGATAATATTGATAGAGATGGTCACTGCCATGTGTTATATACATCAATATGTACCTAATTATGGGAAATGAACTGAACTCATTCACGGTACAAGTTCTAGATAGTCACGGACTAGATGGATGCACAATATGGAAAATGAGACAAGCTCCGTTTTTAATGAGTCCACTACTTTTTACTCTTGTCAAGATGGCAATATGGTTTAAAAAGGGGTGAGTATATGGTCTCAAAATGTAACAGTTAAGCTGTTACTGTATCTGTGATAATCTTTCTTTACACTAACATTTTTTTTCAGAGTATTACGTGAATTAGGAGAGTAGAAGCCATAGATGTGGAGGAACAGTCTGACTCACGTCTTAGACAGATTCTGGAAAAACAATCTTTGCTGCGTCTGAAATACCCACCCTGGGAGTTACGTGTGGATGATGACAGGCAGGAGATGCGGGGATGAGGGCAGGCAAGAGGCTTCACTGGAATGCCCTGGCCCCGGCGGGGATGCCACTAACTGACGGCGACTTCAGGTGATTGTATCAGGCGAGGACACAACCTTTGCCACAGAGAGAAGGAGAATTCCAACGAGGGCAAATATGGAGATAAAACGTTGCCTTTAGTTTCTTAAGAGTTATCTTCTTTGAACAGTTTTAGGTTTAAGTTATAAGCAAATGTGACAGTTTTTCAAGCCTTCAAGGGGCATTACCCATTCTTAGAGTCATGCCTTAATTGTTCCTTAGCAAGAAGCTAACGCTTAGCTCTGTAATCAACACTGCCATGCAGCTATTACATAGGAGGATTTTTCCTCTGCTTCATGGAAAGAACAACCTATTCCAAGTGTTATGGAAAAGCCTGTGCTTGCTAAGCCGGTGACATGTTTTTTAATCTACTAGGAGAAAATCCTACTTAAATCCAAGATCCTAAGAGCAAGCATTTTATAACTTCAAGTCCAGTCTTAGTTCTTCCTATGGTTGTATCTCACAGTGACCCAAGCACGACCCACGCGTGGGTGAGCCAGACCTGTGACTTCCTGTCACATGTAACAGTCCTGGTCCCGTGCTTATCCCAACATGTGTTGTCAACGAATCAAAAGCACACAATGAGATTTGTTTACTTCTTCACAGTCATTAGGACTCACAACGGGAATCAGGACATGCAGAGGAAAGGGAATGGAAGAATGCTCTGGGTGATTTCTAATAATACTATGTGCTGAGGAGGAGAGCACGACATGAGTCTACCTTGAAGTCCACTCAGGGATGGTCATGGCACTGAAGCTCCAAAATCACAGAAATGTGAGGTAGAGAATCCTAGTGGAGGGTACCCCCCACTTCAACAACACAGGGCGAGGTCAGCTAGAAAAACCCACACCACTTTCCTGAGCCTTCATTCTAAGAAATCATGGAATGTCAGCCCTAGAAGGGAATGACCGCTCCCACCCCCACACATTCACTCCTACCCTGTTAAAAAGGTACAAATGTACAAATAAAACCACAGAAATCCTTACCAGTCATAAAGTACACCAAGTTATCTGGGATTCATATTAAATGACTAGTGAATAAGACTGCTTTTTCAAGAAATTGTTCTACTATAGCGAACATTACCTCAGCCCCAAACTCCTTCAAACACAGGCCTGTTTTCTTTGGGAAAGCAGTTGACACTTTTCAACAAAACAAAACAAACAAAAAAAATGCTGTTGATTAATTAGTTGTGTTTCTATCTCCTTGAAGTCAATAAATACATTATTAAAAAATTCAAACACTTCATTTGGTGTTATGTATCACTTTGGAAGATATTATCTTAGCGTGTGTGTTCTTTCGATTTGTAAAATAAATATCAATTGTGAAACATTCAATTGGTTAAAAACAGGAGACAGAAGATAAGCAATGAATGCATCAAAAAGAACTAATCAAAGCAGTTTGTCTAATATTTCTCAGGGAAAACATGAACAGGAAGAAGCAAAGACAGCACAAAGCGGTGTCTGCGGAGGTCACTGAAGGGGGTGGGGAGAGAAAAACACCAGCATTAGCAGAGTTATGTGATCTGAAAACCAGGACCAAAAAAGAAAAATAACGAAGGGAAACCTACCCTACTACATACTAAACTATAAAGCTAAAATAATTGAATGGTAGAACATCCCTCCCTCTAATTTGGACCATCCCAGATGTATATAATTTAGAATTTATACCTGCTATGTTATAATCACAGGAGCACTAACCAGAAGACCTGTATAAAATATCTCAGCTAGGGAATATGGGATACATTTTATTTTATAGTTCAAAAAAGTGCTTGAGGCTCAAACTTTCAAAAGTTTTCATTTTGAAAATTTCAGATTTAAAAATTTCAAAACACCCACGAGTACACGAGAGAACCAAAGCCCGTTATTTCCTTTAGGTACTGTATTGTCTCAAGGACACCATGGCTTCATACAATATAGTGCACACTCACCAGACTTCCTCCTCCTCTGTTCTCACTCCATCTTAATCGACTAACCTGTCTATTACGTGGACAACACTGTGGGGTACGGCAAGTAGAAAGCCAAGTTTCTGCTCTTAAGGAGCCGACAATCTAATGAGGAGACAAAATATGCACGCACCAACTAAACATTTAAATTGCATCCCATTGTTAAACACCAAGAAGAGAGACACAGAGAGTGAGCTGCTGACAGTTTCCAGCAGGAAGAGGTCAGTAGCTCCGTCATGTCTGGGCCAGCGCTCACGGAGGCGGTGAGGAGGGAAGAGAAGGACGAGGACAGGCGAGGCAGGAGTGAAGCGTGGGAGGAGGCCACAGGCCGGCAAAGGAAGACGGGCAGGTGTGGGGGCCGGGGCCCTAACGGCAGAAGGGGGTCAGAGTTTGAACTTTATTTTTTCTAGATTCTTCAGGCCTTAGGGGGTGAAGGAGGCAAGAGAGGTAGAAAATCAAGTTGATTAAAATGACTGGGTGGTAGAGATGATGGTGGTGTGTGTGTGTGTGTGTGTGTGTGTGTGTGTGTGTGTGTGTGTGTGTGTGTGTGTGTGACATTTCCCCACAACAATCCACCCACTCCCTTCCCCCATCTACAAGTCATGTCAGACAAATGAGACCCACTCACCACAAGCGTCTGTTATCACCTGTGCAGGAGCTTGTTAGAAACGCAAACTCTCGGGCGCCAAATATTCTAAGATTCAGGAAGGCAGGAGGGAAAGAATGACCAGAGATTATAAAATTTCAATTTTGGAGAAGCCATACGTGGGAGTAAAGGTTCTCAGGAGATCGCAGAATTGCAAGGCACGCCAGCACACTGGAGCTGGAGACATTTAGACACCTGTCTAAGGCAGCCCCCTCATTTGGCACATGGAGAAACTGAGCCCTACAGAAACAGTGACTTATTTCAGGCCTCAAGGCTAAACGTTACCAGAGATCTTACAAGAAATCAGTACTTGTGGCTTTTGGCTAAGCTGGCCCTAAGACACAGACAGACGCTGGGGGCAACCTGCAGGGAGCCTGAAAAGAAAGTGAAGGTGATCAGCAGGAAAAAATATGGGAAAGGAAGGGTGGTGAAAAATGGTGCTTCAAGACAATCCAGGTGGTCCAAATTTTGCTAGGAGCTTCCCAGTTCTAGTAGTAGTGTAATAATTTGATAAAAAAACTAATGACTCTCACGTGACTGTTGTCTGTCTTCAAAGATGGCAACATTAATGAGAGACAGATTCGGAGCACAAAGTGTCAAGAGCTCTTTCCAAGGCACAGAGGTAACATTCTCTTTGGTTTTCAATTCTGAAAGGATTATGCAAGATCCTGCTCGTGGCCCATCGTCCTAACAGCTCAGTGCCAAGCTTCATGGCTTCCCCAAAATGCAGAGTAGCTAAACAGGCAAATTGTTCAAGCGCTTTGGGTAAATAATTTTAATTCCCTTTCTTGGACAAAATGTCTCCCTGCGGTGAGAATGGGAAGGTAAAGATCATGACAAGCGGAAGACTGAAAAGGCTGGGTGAAACCACGTTTCTCTTTAGGGTTCCAAGAAACACCCTAGGAGGGCTGACATGGCATGAATGAGCCAGCAATCAGAGGCGGCCAGGGATGGTGCCAGTGTTGTCCCTGCCGTGGGGGGCAATGAAGATGGACGCGCAGCCTGGGCAGCAACGTGAGCCGGTTTAGGAAAGTGAGTAACGGGAAGAGAGGGAGAAGGCTGACGGGACGTCAGATTTTTTTCCAAGTCATTTCAGTCACACTTCCGTTTCTTCTGCTTATATCCTCTGTTCCCACTTTCCTGAAAGAGGCAGAACCTTTAAGATAATTCAGAGAGACACAAAACAGTCTCAGGGTCCTTCTTTATTCCAGCATTGCAACTAAACATCCCACTAGAGCATTTTGATTGACAATGTTATGGCAGAAAAGAAAAGCACTTCAAATTTTCTGCTTTCCAAAACCAACATAGAGAGGGGGTGACAAATAAGGGGCAAGTGATGTGATCACAAATCAAGCATGACCTGGATCTCAGGTCGCATGTCACTGAACAAGATACGCACAGAAAGCCAATGAATGTGAGGATATTAACGTTTGTACGCTGAAAAAAAGATAAAGTCTTCTATTTACAAAAGCCTATTCTTTGCCATTCATGAATCCTGTACAAAAAGCCGTAGATTTTTATGTTTTACTCCTTAGTGTGTCCGAAGTTTAAAAATTACCCCATCATGTCTAAAATGAAAGTATCGTACGGCCTGAGGGCAGGTTAGAAACTTAACTACACTGGTATAAATCCGTGAGATTTCATTTTTTAAAGTAATTTTCTTACGAAGGGACCATTTGACAACTTTATGAATAAGGAACAACATTGCAGGCAGGGTGAAAGGATGTAGGTTCAGAGGTGGCAAAGCAGGGCTCCTAACCCACAAGCCAGGACACCACGGGGAGTGAATCTCCACGCTCTGGATTCAGAGGGCTGCTCCTGGAGCCCCGGGGCTCCCTGACATGGCTTACTACTGGGCAGCTCAGGAACAGTCAGAAACAGCAAGGCAAAGAAGCTGGGAGTCATAGTTGTTTGTTTTCTCTGCGGCAGTAGCTCTGTCTGCTGCAGATATGGGCAGAGGTGGTACACCTGCAAATGGCAACTGAGGGAGAGGGGAGCCACCACGTCCTACGTCATTCGGTCTGAAAGCCAAGGCCGGGCCAGGCAGAGCGTTCTGACTTCTGCCCCTTTTCATGCCCCAGCTTAGACAGACTGGAAGTTGTCGAAGGCAAGCAGTTGGTATACTTAATGCTCCCCAGGGCAATGGTCATACTTACCAATTACGTGAACATGAAATAAACACTATGACGAGGAACCATAAACTTTTAAGACTAACACGGATTTCTCCCATCGAGGCATGAATGGTAAAATGGAGGGAAAATGGAGGGAAATTTCAGGACATCTGATTTTCGACCTGGCTCTGACACTAAAAAAACTCGACCCAGTAACGTCACCGCTCTGACACGGAGTTACCTCACCTGTAAACCGCTAGTGTTGACGCGCCCTGCTCTCTGGCAGAGAACGGATGCTGGAGACTGGCTGCGGGGTTTCAGTGACGCACGAGGGGCTGGGGGCACAGTGAGGGCCCGGCAGGCTGTTGGCCAATCCAGTCAGCCCCTCGCCCTGCCTGTCGCAGCATACCACTGAGGGCTCTGTGACAAAGGTCACAGCCAGAGGAAAACGGAGAAACAGAGGGACTCCTCCTTTCTCTATTCTGGTCGCCACCATTATTATTATTTTTTCAAATCAATGCCCTACGAGGCAAGTAATACAGCTGCAGGCGAAACATTTGAAGATCTATAGTCATTTCCAAAACATGACAGTGGTTTAAGAGGAAAGAGTCTTATGTTTTACAACACATGCTCTAATTATTCCAAATTTACATATTTCAATAAAGAAAGATACATTGCTTATCTCTTGATTTACTTTCAGGTACCAACTGTGGATAACTTAATTTGTTAAACACTGCAAGCATGAAAATGAAATAAAATTGGAATTTACCTTAAATATATTCACAAAACACTTAAAAAGCTATTTCTAAGGGAAATTCTAAATTTAAATAATCAACATATTATATTTTAAGATTTGGATATAGAAAACACTTAAATAATAAAACATTTTCACACTTGGGATTTATTTAGAAAAAAGAATGTAGAACATATGTTTTTGTTTTTGTTTAAGTCAAAATTTGGGATAAATAAGAAAATAAGGTGAAAACTATAAACTTCCCCTAAAGAGAACTACTGTATGCTCAGCATGGAAGGGATAAGATCTGAGCCCCAAAATACTGCTTTACTTTCAAAAGAAGCAGATTGAGGAAGAGAATGTTGTGCTTATTCCAAGAGTAATTTACATTGTTGATACGTCTTCCATGGTTTCTCCATCCTAGTGAATATACAAAATACCTTCGGATGAAGAAAGAAAGATGTGTTAAGATAAGACTTCTGATTAAATCCTGCTTGCAAGGCGACCTGTTCACCCATGCATCCTTCCTTTCTTTGTATTAATATTTACGTTTTAATTATAACCACTGATGCTTTAACAAATATGGTCTTTTAACACAATGGTGGGTACAAACAATGGTCTTCTTTGCCATCTGGCTGATGGGTCTGCAGCATTTGCTGTGACTATCCAAGGCCCCAACCAAATGGCTGACTCAGGCTGTTTCCTGGCTGTGCTGGTGGTCAGGGCTGAGGCAATGCCATGTCAGGCACAGGCTGGCTGCCCTGTGGGCTGTGGCGTGAGGGCAACAGGCTGGGGGCCCCAGCTGAAGGCTAACTCAGTACCACCAAAGGCCCAACATTTCCCCCATCAACATTCTATCAGGGAAAACTGCCCACATACACCAAAGTGGAGAGAACAGTATGCCTACCAACCAGCTACGAGTCATCAATGCATGGTCATTCTTGTTTCATCTACGTACCTCAAACTTCCCCCCTCTGAATTATTTTGGTGCCAGTCCTGAACATTCTACAATTTTATCCCCAAATATTAACCTACAATATTATCAAACAGGTAAGAACCTTTTGCTCTACTTTTCAGATAACCCAATATGAGAATAAATTTAAGTTACAGAGTGACCCTTTATAAAATAAAATGATTTAACAAAAATTATGAACTACGGTCCCTGCCCTTAAGTAATCTTAATAACTTGGAGAGCTGAGATGGAAAAAAAAAAGAATCACTAAATAGCAATTCTTCAATGTAACCTATTGTTAGAAGACGTCATGTACTAATTGCAGGTTCTGATTTAGATGGATTCTAGGATGAGCACTAACGGATCCCTGTGGCCTCCTCGCTTCACGTGCCTTCCTCTCCTTTCCACAAACCATCAGACTCTGCCAAAACGAACTCCCCGAGCACACTCCAGGCAATTCCCACCTCCATGCTTTTCCCGAGACTGCTCTCTATAGCTAAGATTTCCTACAGAGCTGGCTCAAATGCTTTTCTTCCTCTGGAAAGTCTTTCATGGGCCTCTCTGTGCTTGCTGCCCGTCCCCCCGCAACCCCCGACTGGCATTGGTCTGTACATTTCCCACAAGGTGTCTGCACTGGATGTGGGCTTGTATATGGTTTTCACTCGCTACTGCACAGAAGTGTGTTGAGGGCAGGCTCTCTGAGTGTGCCATCTACAGGTCTAGGGAAGGCTTCGCTGAGTGAGGAAAGTACTATGTCGCCGAGGGTTCTGGTGACTTAGGAGACAGACAGACCCTATGGACGAGAGCAGCCAGGAGAGGCTGACGAGATGGTAGGTCTGGGTGGTCCTGAAGGAGACAGGAGAGGTGGGCAAGCACTCCAGGCAGAGGGAATTATTCAGAAGCCTGGCCAAGCAAGAAAAAGGTTCAAACTCTCCCATGTACTGGCCTCTCTGAGGACCTCCTGGCTAGTGAGGGGATCTGATCAGGGTACTCTGTGGCTTACAAAATTCCTTGATGGTTTCCCAGTGAAAACCAGTGCCATAGGAGAAACCAAAAAGGACAGGCAGAGCCTCTGCACCAAGGTGTTTATAACCTAGGCATGGAGATAAAACATTCACAAAAATAATAAGGTAGAAGTGATAAGTGTCACGCAAGGTATAAAAATAAGTATAATTTATAGGAGTCCAGGGAAGGAAGAAATTACTTTAAATGGGGGCATCAAGAAAGGCTTCAAGGAGGAGGTGGCAATTGGGTGGTCGGTAAACACTGGGTAGGATTCAGGCACGTGAAGGTGGGAGGAGGGGCATTTGGGGCAGAGGGAAAACAGAAGAACAGGCATGGAGGCAGAAAATCACAAGGGTGCCCAAGGACCAGCCAGCGTTCCGGTGGTTTAGAAAATGGGGAGTTAAGAGGAGGAGTGATGTGAAACAAAGCTTGAAAGGCAGGCTTTTGGAGACCTCCCGAGCCTGACTCTGGACTTCAGTCGGTGCAAAGCGGAGCCACTAAGTGTACGTGAGCAGAGCAGTGCCCAGGACCTGAATGTGGTTTTGGAGAATTACTTGGGAAGCAATGAGATCCAATTGGAGTGGGAAGGGCGAGCAGGCCCTAGGAGGGAAGGAGCTGGGAGACTAGTGCGGGGGTCCAGGCGACAGGGGAGCAGGGCAGGAATCAGGAGATGACAGTGGGAACAGAGGACAAGATAAACAGAGGAGCGGTGGCAGTGCCACTGGATGAAGAGGAAGGGATGGAGACATGGCAGCTCTTCATAGCTGCCTCTCCCCAGAAAGGGAAACCAGGGCT
This sequence comes from Rhinolophus sinicus, assembly GCF_057876585.1. Classification (NCBI taxonomy): domain Eukaryota; kingdom Metazoa; phylum Chordata; class Mammalia; order Chiroptera; family Rhinolophidae; genus Rhinolophus; species Rhinolophus sinicus. The sequence continues at coordinate 98,508,942 of NC_142504.1, forward strand.
CCCAAGTGACAGGTCCAGAAATAAACCCAAGAGCTTCTTCTGTTGATGGTCATATGTTTTGAGTCCAATGACCTTTATTATTTTTGTTTTTCACTGGAAACAAAGGAGCAGACAAATAAAATTCTGTTCCCATCCTCAGTCTGGCTCCATTCTAATGAGTCTTTATCTTTGAGATATGGTTTCTTCCAGCCCGTTTGCCTCTGGGAAAGGGTCTCTGTGCAGCTGACTTCACAATGTCTTTATGTTCAGCTCAGCAGTAGCTGCTGACACAAGCCCCCAGTCCTGATAGCCTCACAGCCCTGATTAAGCAAGCTGCCTGGAAGAATTATCAAAATTCTGATTCTTCTGCCTCTATCTTCAAAAGTTAGGAAAGGGGGGAAATAGAGCCTGGGAGAAAGTCCTAACCTATTTCTGAAGGCAGATGTTTTACTTAGTTTTTGTCCATTTTAATCTTTGTCCATCAGCCTGTAACTATTCAAGAGCAATAACATTGACTTAGGAACAAAAACAGACAGGCCGTCAATGATTGACTTGGATCGGACTCTAGGAAGCGCACCCTTATCTAGTTCAAGTTCAGGACTTGTTGACGAATGCCCCGCTCAGTCCCCAGGCCTTGACTCTGGGATCGCCAAGGCCTGCAAATGCACCGTGACTGATGGACAGTCCTGCTGCCATAATGTGAAGCCAGGAACCTGCTTCCCATATCTTTGGGGAAAAACAGTAAGCCCTTAAGATTCCAGGGATGACAGTGAAAATAAACTGAACTCAAGGTGCTTCACAGGACCTACCTTGCTCCCATGCACGGAGCACACGTGGCTGCTCATGCTGTTTGCCACGCCACCCTTGAATTACACGGAAAGGAAACAGGGGTGCTTGGGACACACAAGGGTTAAGGATTCCAACTTAGAAAAACCGATTCCTGTGTATGTGGGGCGGGTGGGGTGTGTGTGTGGGTGGGTGGGGTGGGTAGGTGTGTTATCCTCTATAGGGAGTTTAGAAAAACTTACTCTCCTTCAGAAATGTGCATGCAAATTTCATTCCCGGATTCTTCTATCAGATTTTCTCTTCCTGTCTGGAAATCAGGGATGGGGGTGGAGTGGGTGATTGAAAGGAGGAGATTATAGTAAACTTGGAAAGCCATTTAGGTAACCTGACTTTACCTAAAGGTAGAAGGCAAAAAACTTCCCAAGTAGGAGCTTTCTGTGTCTGGAATATTCTGCCATCATCAGGCTTTATTCGTCTTTTATCTCCCCTTCCCAGTGTGGCAAACTCCAGATAACTAGAACCCCGCTAACTGGAACTTTCACTAAAGCACATTTATGTTTAGGAGAAGAGAACAAGCACATATTCACTAAGTTAAGAAAAACACACAACAAACTTCCAAGGAACCCTCCCACTTCGATTAGTATATACTCTGTACGATTTCCCACACCTTACACAGGCCTGTAAGGAAAACTCACATTAGAAGGATGATGGAAATGCAAGATTCTGAATTATCCACAAAAGTGAAGCAGCGTGTTCCTCTTATGTGCCGACAGAACTTCCCTCGTCCTATAAAAAACTTAGTGAATACGTTGTATTGAAGTTGTAGCTTGGCAGTCAATGGATACACAGAGAGAACTAAAGACATACGTAAATGAAAGACGGTATCACACAGCCAGGCTGAGTGTGGCTTAGGACAGACAGTCCCGACTCAGGAGACAGCCAGGGCTGTATGACACCGAGATAAATCAAAGTGTGAAGTGTTCTGATAGCTGGGCTATCAAAGCGGTGGGGAAAGAGGTGATGATTTCTAAATTCTGAGAGAAAGGGGTGAGTTTTGGTAGGGAGGAAGCATTTTAGACGTTTAAGAAAAATAAGAGTCATGGATGCAAAAAGCATAGTAGTAACTTCATCTTTAGAAGGAAAATAGTTCACTGGTCATTCCCCAAAGAATTAGTTTTTTTTTTTATTTTTCACTCCTCATAAATTGACAGTTTATAATTTATAAGCCGATATAGAACTTTATCATAAAACCATACACATTATAAAATTTAAAAAAGAATCACAACTGCAATGCCAAGAAAACAGCCTTTTTAGGCAGATTACAGCTTGGAAATGTAAATTCTCTGATTTCAAAATGGGATGTGCCATGAACTCATTCACTGGTCAATAAAAATTACCTTGAGAGATTTCAGTTATTTTAAACTACTCTTTTAAATTCTATTCCCCCAAGTCACCTATCACTTATAAAGAGAATGCCTTTGGAAATAAACATGCAAAAATTTATACCAAACACGTAATTCCAAAAATAGACTAATTTTTGTGAAGCTCTCTAAGAGCAAGCGCTATGATTTCCTATTTCCTAAAGGAATAACAGAAATTTCACATTCACTTTCTGAGGGCCACTTCGAATTTCAGCTATGATCTATCTGATTAAATCCTACTTGAATTAAAAATAATGCAAAACTCAACTAGGCGGATGCAAGGGAATTTTTAGCCTTTGTGCTTATATGTAGAGAGGCTAACATGTATTTGAGAGCTCCAGCAAGAGTGTATCAAGTTCTATTAATAAATCTCCCAGGACACCATGTTCCAAATATACGTTTTTCCTTTTTAGACTTCTAAATCTGCAATTGAAATAAATCTAGTTTTAATTTTTCCAATGTTCAAAATTGTAGTTTCTCTCTTTACTTTCAAATGCTGTTTGCAATTCAACTCCTGGGTTGCTTATTATATACCTAGTGTTACTCTGTAGTCATAACTAAATGGTGACTCTTAACAACACAGACACCCAATCCCTGTGAGTTTCTAAACTGGAAACAAATTATTTTCTCAAACTTTTTTACTTACTTGTAGGATTTAAATTAGCTACATTCTTACTTCTGAAAGCACTCAACTATTTAAGACATATACTTAAAGTTACTTTTTAGCTCATTCATTACTAGATCAGAGAGAATAACTTCAAAAACACAAATTGTCGGAAAGGGCTCATGGACAAACCACAAGTTTTGGCTTTGCTTTCTTTGCACAGCACCCACAGAAGGCTTGGGTCTCTATTTTAGAGAAAGTAAGAATATAACCTATTTTCCCATTTCCATTTGCTTTAAAATCATTAACTCCATTAACTCCTAAGTTCGTAACAGTCGTCACGATCACCTCCTCTAACTCACACTGCCTGGGCCATCTTTTTCTTTCCGACTATTTTTGTTTTTCCTTTCCTTTCTTCCACCTCGCCCCCACTCCGGTTCAAGCCGTTTCTCAGTCTAGTTGTGTAGGACACAGCTCCCTGGCCCATGCTGGTGTTATGAGCCTTGTGCTCTCCCCGGCTGAGGCAGTCGGTCGCTGGTCACCAGTCTGCTGCTCACAGCAGCTCATGGCGGCTCTTGCTGGCTGCCGGCCGCTCATGATGGCTGCTGGACACTCACGCTGGCCACCGGCTGCCCATGGCAGCACATGGTAGCCCACGGCAGCTCATGCTGTCTGCCGGCCACTCACGCTGGCCACTCACGCTGGCTGCTGGCCACCCATGCTGGCCACTGCCGCTCATGGCGGCACATGGTAGCCTGGGGTAGCACACAACAACCCAAGCCAACCTCTGGCTGCTCACGACAGCCCAGCTCCAGGGAGAGCCATTGTTCAGAATCTTAGCTGTAGAGGGTGCAGCTCACTGGCCCATATGGGAATCGAGCCGGTGACCTTGGCGTTAGGAGCACGGCGCTCCAACCACCTGAGCCACCGGGCCGGACCCGACTATTTTTTTTTAAGGTGGTAAAAAAACGTAACATAAAATTTATCATCTTAACCAATTTTAAGTGTTTTTAAGTTTACAATTCAGTAGTGTTAAGTATATTGACATTGTTGTGAAACATCTCAAGAACTTTTTCATTGTGCAAAACTGAAACTCCATACCCATTACACAACTCCTCTTTTCCCCTTCCCCAACCTGGCAACTATCATTACGTTTCTATGGATCTGACTACTTTAGATACCTCATATAAATGGAATGACTTCCTTTTTGTGACTAGTTGGTTTCATTTAGCATAATGACCTCAAGGTTCACCTATGTTATAGCCTGATAGGATTTCCTTCTTTTTGAGGCTGAGTAATATTCCATTGCACTTATGTACCACATTTTATCTACTCATCTACCTTTGGCTGTTGTGAATAGTGCTGCTAGGAACATGTGTGCAAATATTTCTTTGAGACCCTGCTTTCCATTCTTTTGAAAGCAGAAGTGGAATTGCTGGATCACACTATAGTTCTGTTTTCCGTAGTGGTGGTACCACTTTACATTCCTACCAACAGTGCGCAAGGGTTCTGATTTCTCCACAGCCTCACCAACATATTGTTTTTTAAATAGCAGCATTCATAATTGGTGGAGCACTGCATAATTTTAATTAAAATATAAAAAATTTCTACGAAATGCCTCATAGTAAAATAAATTGTACTATTCACTGAAGAAAAAATTTAAAACAGAGATTTAAAAAAATTATTAGTTCCACAATCCAAATATAACAACCATTAAACATTTTGACATATATTCTTCTAGCCCTTTTTTGTGCGAGTGGGTGGCCATAGATATTTTAGGAGAGGAAAAATGGGTACAATGTTTTGATTTTTATATGCAAATAGAAACAGGGAGAAAAATCTTACATATTGATAAAAGCATTTTTTCCTTCAATGAAATCCCCTTAACGCTTCTATCACTTACACACTTTATTCATTTTTTAAATAAAGGAGTCTTCATGGAATCCCTCATTTTTTAAGGCTTTTCTATTGTGAAATATAACACATATACAGAAAAGTTTCCAAACAGAAATATATGACAATTCAGTTGCATAACGCAAGTACTCACCTTACCCTCTCGGGTCTGCCAAAGAACACGTCCGCTGCTTACCACTACCCAGAATCTTACGGTAAGCAGTTTCTTGCTCTTTCTTATCCTTGTATCACCTATAGGTGCATTCCTTAACACTGTAGCTGAGTTCTGCCTTTCCTTGAACTCCACAGTAGTGGAATTATGCAGTATACACTCTTTGGTATCTGGATTCTTTCACTTAGCATTGTGCTGTGGTTCCCTCATTTGCGCTGCTATCCAGTACTCTATTGTCTGAATATACTACAATTTATTAATCTACTGCTGGTGGACACTGGGTTGTGGCCAGGGTTTGACTGCTGTGAACATTTGCAGCCGTGTTTCCTTGCACGCAAGGGCACATATTCACATTAGGTTACACCTTGGAGTGGGACAGAGTGTGCATTTGTTCAACTTTGGTAGCTAGGCCAAACTCCTCTTCTGTTTGTACAATTTAGATTTCTTTCTTTCTTTTTTAAAGGTCTTCAGTAAACACATAGCATCTTGTCTATTGCTTTTCTTATCCCTGGTCCTGCCCCTCTGTCGGAGCCTCACTGGAAACTGCTGAAGTGTCCACATGACACTTGCATCCTGGCCAACATGGCTCCCTGGACATGGTGAGGCTCATCCCTGCCCACCACATCACAATGAAGAAACATGCTGTGCCTGCCTATTGCATTCTGGGTCCCAGGATGAGTGGTGGAGATAGAAAAAGGCAGATGACAGGTCCTTTACATAAGGTGTTACAAATGAGTTGGAAAAAAGGGCATATAGATCAGAAGGTAAGTCTTAACAGAGGCAGTGTGCGCAAAGCAGCAAAAATTGGTGTACATAATGAGTGCTGTGGAAGCTGAGGAAGGTGATGTGAGAAAATCTTGGGGAGGAGCTGTGATCTTGGCTGGGCCTTGAGGGAAACACAGAGCAAGTCACGCAATGGTGCCTGCCATATTTAGAGAACAAGGATGAGGGTTATCCTGAAACAATGATCCATGCCACAGTCAGTTGCACAGGGGTGGAATGTCTCTCTCAAATGGCCAGTTAAAGAGTAAACTTGGGCGGCCGGATGGCTCAGTTGGTTAGAGTGCGGGCTCTGAACAACAGGGTTGCCGGTTTGATTCCCACATGGGCCAGTGAGCTGCGCCCTCCACAACTAGATTGAAGACAATGAGCTGCCACTGAGCTGCTGGAGGGGCAGCCGGATGGCTTAGGTGGTTAGAGCGTGAGCTCTCAACAATAAGGTTGCTGGTTCAATTCCCACATGGGATGGTGGGCTGCGCCCCCTGCAACTAAGATTAAAAAACGGTGACCAGACTTGGAGCTGAGCTGCGCCCTCCACAACTAGATTGAAGGACAATGACTTGGAGCTGATGGGCCCTGGAAAAACACATTGTTCCCTAATATTCCCCAATAAAATTAAAAAATAAGAGTAAACTTGCAGCCAAATGAGATATACAACAACATAATAAAAAAATTAAAGTCTGTCATCAGTTGAAAATATTACATTTAGTCACAAATGCGCATTCAAATGCAACTTCAAAATACAGTTCTAAAAATACCGATGGTACTAGAACACAGAGCCCCTGACGCCTGGCCTGACAATGTGATTCCTCCAAGGCTTGTACAGATCTGTGATGTTGCTGCCACAGGCCACACAGCACTCCAAAAGGGGTCCTGCAGTAAAGACACTCCGCTGGTCGAAAAGAGGGCAGGTCAGGGAAAGAGCGTGTGAATGCACACAGACACCTCATCAACAGCAAGCAGGGACTGACGGCATTATCTTTCCGTACAGCGAACAGCAAAGGGTCAGTTACTAGCCAGAGCGGGCCCTCCTCACTTTCCTGAGGCTGCTGCATGGGTGATCGAGCCCCATGTTAGGACTTACAGCACCCCCTTGAACACAGAGAAGTGTCACATAATACAAATGGAGCCAGGCAACCTGGATCGGGCCGGCACTGCCCCTGCCAGCCTTGTGACCTTGGGCAACAAATCAATTCCTCTCATTTTCTCTATTCATAAAATAAAAGGGATGAAACAGTGTTTCTAAAATCCCTCTCTCTCCATTCTAACAACTGATGCTGACAGAAGGGATAGTTTGGTCCACTTCCTTAGGAGTAAGAGAAGCTCATGCCCAGCTCCTTCTGCATCTTTCTTTAAACAACAACCAAATTTCCCACAAACCCTAAGTTTTACAATAGGAAAAGGGCACACATTGATACTGCTCCTGAGAAATGAAGGGAACTCTACAGAATATTGTGTTTTAAATCACTTTAACACAGTTGTTAGCCTGGGCTGCTGGAGGTGAGACGTATAGGACAAATCAAAACAACCCAAGGACTGAACTGGAAGCCCCGGCTCTTGGCTGCTTTTGTTACAACTTACGTATCACGTGCAGCTCTCACATGCCGAGGATAAGAGTGGAAATTTAAAACAAGGGAGTGGCTTCTCGGATTTCCTCCCCAGAAATGATTTACGTTCCAAACCATCTTTTTTATTTAATTGGAAAGTGGTATACTTGTGAGATAGAGTCAGGGTCAACTCTAATGGAAAATGTGAATGCATCTGCATGGAACTGACAGGTCTTTTTAAAAATAAAGTTTCTTTCAAGAATACTGAAATCAGGGAAAAATGTGTAATATCAAGTTTTCAATTCTTGTATATTGAGAATAGTGTGTACGCTGAGGAAACATGGCAAAAACAAGAGTAGTATTATACAATAAGTTGGTTATGGAAACAACTGAATTCCAGAGGTAGATAAGCTGGCTCTGTCTCAATTTACAACATGGGACTTTCTAGATGGTGTGATGTGTGAATTAAATGAGTAACTTAGTTCTGACAGAGCTACTGATGTGATCACGAGAAATGGGGAATAAATTGTACATTATTATAAATCAAATCATATCTTAAGGTACTATTTAATAGAATGCTGCTATGATTCCTTCCAAACTAAAACATTAAACCATCCAGTTAACTAAAATAATTCAGAAATTTATCTGTTTTGAATTCAGACCAGTGACCTGAGCCTTTTTTAAGCCTAGGTCACTCACTAGCTGTTCTGAAAGACGACGCCTTATGCTTCTCAAGGACAGGAAGAACAGCTCAATGTCAAGGTCATGACCTCTACACACCTGCAACTTCTTCTAATGTCATTTCATGACTAGAATGTGGAAGTTCTTAGAAGACACCAGAATGTAAGATTCACACATGTTCTCTGCTCCTTCCTTTGTTATACGAAGACAAGTGGCCTTCAATTTTCACTGCTGTCAATGTACTTACTTGTAGTAAGAGGTTCTTTTAAGTTGTGGTTTCTAATCTGCTACAGACTTGGGCACTAGTCAGCTAAGCTGTTAAGATCGTGTATCACGCAAGGAGCACCAGGCTGTAAGCAGGGGCTCAGAGCCCTCTCCTAGTGATGACGTGCATATAAAGGACTTCGAGTCACTGATTTTGCCTGTGTAGAACTTAGTTCTTAGTCTTAGTTCTTGGTTTTGATCTAGAAAAGTGAGGTTGACAGGTAAGTGGAAAAATAACATTGGCTAACAATTACTGAGCGCTTACTTTGTGCTGGGACCTTTGCAACCACTGTCTCTTAAATTTCCCCAGCTACCCCAGGAGGTAAGGAAAGTTATGAGATAGACCTATCCTCGAGGTGAGAAACTTAAGTAACGTGCCCAAGACTACACGGCTCGCCGAGACATGATTCACTCTTAAGCCCTCCTGTGTCCTGCTTGCCTCTCCATTTATGTGCTTTGGGGACTGGTTTCAGGGGCTGTATTCTGTCCATGGCCATGTCTCATTTCCACACTCAGAGAAACCACGGTATCTCATGGTCCTCCAGGATGTGAGCCATCTCGTCCCTCTGCCATTTGTATCCCCTCATTTACTTAAGACTCCTCATCGGAAGAGGAAGAGAGCAGAGAAGCTGTTTCTTTGAATGCTACCTCAGAAACTGTGCCCGCCTAGACAGGTGGGCTCTTTAAGGGGCAACCGCCAGCAGGGTGCTGTGCAGGTGGGAGCTGCTCCATCCACACTAGTTGAACAAATGAACTGAAAGGCAAGAAAATCCCTCCTGCAAACCGGAGCTTTGTAAACAGAGGAATGTCAGCCACGGGACGTTGGAGATATTTACTCAAGGACTCAGAGGTCTAAGGACTGTGGGAATTCCATAAATAAATATAATGATCAAGAGCCCGCATGGTTCCTTGTCCACCATTATATCCTGATCTGAAAATCCCTCGATATTGGATTTGGTGTTTTTTCTTCTATAGGGACGGTTAACATTGAGAGGCTAGATGAGGGAATATGGGGAATGCATACAAAGGACTTAAAATACTCACTGATTTTTCATTTTCAGACCCTGTAGCTTAGGGCTGGGATACAGATGGCCAGATGGGAAGGCAAACCTTTTATAGTGCCTACCTGGTATTATTTCTCATCTCTCTATCAACAGGAAGAACGCTGAATGAATTTGATAAGGCTGCTATTTATTTAAGGGCCGAAGTTGTTAGAAACCAGGAAAATAACTAGGTAGGCGATTTGAATATTTTCCTTGGTGAAATTCCTCTAATGCACATTTTTAAAGAAAGACTCTCTGCGTTCATTCCCCAAAATGTAGTCTTTTGCTACCAACACATTAGACCTGAATGGAGAAAAATAAGATCACTCTTGACTAAAAGTAACCACCCACTCCAGGCTCTGTAACATTCTGGGATACAATTGAAACCATGGACACAATGCTCAAAATGCAATTCAAGTTCACAAAAGCTCATCTGAGTGATGAATAGAGAGAATGATTCATTCATTTACCCTTTATGGAACCAGTGTGTGTCTCTGGGATTCAGATTATGAGCAAAGCCACCAGCCAGCACAGGCTAAGGTTGGCTTCATGACTTTAAGCATATTTTTAGCAAACAGGAGCCAGGACCGTCAAAGTAAACTGCTCACCGATGGAATGCTTTACCAACTTGGGGGCCGCCAAGAATCAGGGCTAAGAGCTGAACGAAAAGTAGCTCCAAAGAGGGGGGGAAATAAGAGTGTAAAGAATTCACTCCTAAATATTATCAAGTGTATACATTTAATAGCACACATTTAACGACACAGAGAGAAAGGACAATAATGGTAAGACTACAAAGGGCCTCATTTATAGCATCTTGTCACAGGGACTATTGAAAATTAAATAAGGCTGTTTCTAGCTGCTACTGCTATCAATTAGCCAGCAGCCACTTCCACGGCCATAATAACTGCCACATGCACGTTGTGTATTACCTCTGGGCCTGCTAATTCCAAACACAGGAGGTCGTAGCTGTAGACTGCAGTGAACAGACAGGCCTACAAACGAATGCCCTGCTAGTCAGATTTTGTTTTACAAAATGAAATGATTCAGTACGTCAGAATATTTTAGATAATTTAGCCTAGTTCCGCTCCTTACACATATGAACTAGATTACATACTTTGTCATAATTTAACCTTCACTTACCCAAACATTTTCTATGCCATACGCATGCTTCTCCTTATTGTTGTTCCTCCTAGTTCCACAAAATTTAAACAATGATCTCTGGTTTAAGTTACAAGGTTATGCTGCCAATAAGGTGATTCATGTCATGTTTAAAGGCTTTCATTTTTAAAGATGGAAAAATCAGTCCTGTGAAACTGACACTTTAGTTTGAAAGATGAAGATATCAACCTGGGGGGGAAAAATCCCATCCCAAGGGTCATCTTTTTATATCTATGGAAGGAGCCCCCAGACCCACCCCAAGGTCTGCTTCCCACACCCCCCTGCTTCCCTTCCTCGTGGGGTTCCCCAAACCCTAGCACTGATGGGGGTTCCCACGACCAAGACAGGGAGTGCTGGACAACAACGAAGAGTTAATGCTCCTCCTGAACTTTGGGAAGAAACCAGATTTCATCAGTGAGGCCTGGCAATGTGAGAAACCCTGCAACCAATTTCACTTCCTGATAAATGAATGGTCCGCAGGGGAAAGTCAGCCAGAGAGTTTCAGAACTGTTGAGAGCTCAGACTTGACTGAAAGACTCCTTGAAGGAGTCAGCCTGTCTGCTGCTTATCACTGCTGAGCCAGCCAGCCTCATGCAAACAGGGCAGCTGCCAGACTCCATTTACAGCTCACTGGAGCACGAGTGAGAGGCCTTCACAAACATGTGGCATCCCTTTCAGGAAGACACTGCTATTGTGCCTCCCTTCCATGTAGTGCACTTTTTTAACCTGTAGGGCTGGAAACATATGCCTATTGAAATTATTTTAGAGCAGCAGATTTAATGGTCTTCGTCATTTAAACTAAATCCTCCTCGTCCAACCAAAAACAAAATATCCTCAGCATTCAGTTTAGATTGAGAGTTGGGGAAATGCAAACTCTGAAAACAAACAAATACTCGAATGAGTAAAACGTAGAAAGTCAATCTATGGGGAGTTATGAAGGATAGAAAGTCCCTCAAACTATTGAAACAAGTTTACCTGGAATGTAAATAGTGTAATTAATCACAAGATCATTTACATTTTAAGCTTGAGATGAAACAAATATCTGCATGTTTAAGTAAACTAAAAGGCAACCTCATATAAATATGACCATATATACTGTATTTATGCTTAAAGTTAAAAAAATCTTAAAGAACACTTTTCACATTAATTCAGAATGGGTCAGAGCATATACTTTAAAATACGTTTGCTGAATTCAAGTAAATTTTTTGTCCAAGGCTAACCTGACATTTAAAATATCTAATTTGGGCTTGCTTAGAAAGCACACACAATTACCCTACATAAAATAGTCAAATGAACACTTCAAGGCGGGAGAAGGGGGAAAAGTCCTAAATAATGGCTTCAGGCCCTTAATTATAAGAAATAAAGAAAACAAAATCTGAGCCTCGTGAGCTTTCCGGAGGCTTGCAGCTCGGGCTGGCAGTGGGAAACCTGGAGCTCATTAGCCTCACCCTTGCAGGCACACGTCACAGCCGTAGCCGCGATGAGGAAACACTGGAGGGTTAGACAGGGAGAATGTTTCTTGCATCCACCAAGAAGAACGCATGAAATAAGAGAGGGAAAGCCAATGAGCCCTTTAGCCTCTTCTTTAACCATTAATCCATTTTTTTCTCTTCTTGCATGGTTTTGGGACCACAAGATGCATTCTTTCTCTGAGTTCAATTTCAGATTCTTGGTGACACTGAGTTAGGCTGCCTCCAGGCCCAGGCTAGGGAGAGAAGCCTGTGCATTCACTCATAGGGAGTCAGGACTGAGTTGGCTTTATTCAGGTCGAACAAGTTGATAACAGAAAGGAAAGACTGAAGGGGAAGGGAGTTTCCTAGGTTGTTTGGAAGCCACCTGAGTTGTGACTCTGACGTGAATTCAGAAAGATGGCCACTTGAACACCAAGGCTCTTTGGTCTTCGCAGCTTATAAATCAAGAAGAAAAAAATGGAAGTTTCTAAATATTGTGCTTATGAACCACTTCACATTTTAATTATCTACATATATAATAACTACACAGTACTTTTAAATTCAGAAAATAAGCGAAACTGGAAAATGGAAAGATTTAATTTAAAAATGGGGCTCATTACCTGTGGTAGGACAATTAGTGTGGTTCATAACATGAAAACAGAGTTATTTAAAGGATAATCCTCAGTGCTTTGTAGAACAGAGCTGCAAGTGACTACTGCGTTTAATGGCCAAAAGCACATCTGAGGCCTTTAATTAATCTCCAGAACTGTTTCTTGTAAATATTCTGCAAAGCACATGAGTTTTTTATACAGTAAGTTTCAAGGGAACCGAAATGCTTTTCTGTTTTCTTCTGAATGTGGCTGCTTCAGACCGTCTCAAATTCAGAAGCTAGCTGGGGGTGGGAGTCAGGCAGGGAGTGGAAGATTTAGAGAGTGATAATGTGGAGACTGCTGTGCGCAAGGCCTGACCCTGACGTGACTGGGCTCAGGAGCTCTGATAAGAGCTTGGGGGAAGGCAGGCAGGACAGGATTTCTCTCACATGCTCATCGGCTAAAAATCCAGGTCAGGGACCTACCTTCAACTTTTGCCTCCTTGGTGAAGGACAACCCGATTTTTCTCGTCAGACAAAGAATGAAGACCCATGACCTGAGGGTCTGGACAAATTAGGGATCTGAGGTACTTATTATGAGGAGAACCAGGTCAATTCCCCCTTTCAGAATGCTTTTCCTCCCTTCAAGTTTCTTTTCAATCAACATGAGTCACCATACTTTCCCGGCCGAGAGCTGAGCGTGCGTCTCCTGAAAAGGGAGGTTCTGCTGCATTGGCGGGGGGCAGACCAGGCCTGAATTCCGGGTACTCTCCCACTCCCATCATTCCTTACCTCTCTCTTCAGACTTTCATCCAAGGATCAGAGTCACTCAGAAATGTTTAATTAAAAATGAGCAAATATGACCACTATCTAGATGAGGAAATGTATGTACAGAGATTTAGTGAAAGATGGATAAACAGGGACTCAAGGAGGGTCACGAGGAAAACACATTTCTGGATCCTTGCTTGGGAAACTGGCAATGGGTATGATGAGCTAAACTGTACATGTGAGATTTCATCCACATTTTGATGATGGGGGTGGTGGGTAATGCTATAAAATGTCAGAATTTTTCCAACATTGAGAATTCAAAACATTTACTACTGTGAGTCTTGGAAACAAGGAATGGTAGTTTAAGTTTTGAGGTGGGGAAGCAGAGGGATCAAAAGAATGTTTACTCTGTTTTATAGAAGAAAAAAAAAAGAGTTTTATGAAGTGCTCTTTCCAGTGGAAGACATAATTATTATTTTCTGCTGGGAAACATTCTGGCTAGCTTACAGTAAGGATCTGATATAACATGGGAAGAGTTTAAACCCCATTCACTTAAAAGTTTGCTAACACGTTTTCCAACGTTGAGGCTGTGGTACTGTTTACCCTCCATTTTGAAAGAGCAATGTCAGAACTGTGTTAGCAGGAGCACCCTGTTACTGTAGAAGCAGAACAACATGAAAGTGCATTTTATGAAAGCAAAGCAAACAAGCAAACAAACAAACCCAACCCACCCTTAATCTTACTACTCAAAGTAAGTAAATATTTTCATTTTGGAATAATCTTTCTCTGTGTATGTGTGTGTGTCTACACTTGGATGGGTGAATACACACACATGTGTATGTACAAATATAAATATGAACACAGTCACAATTAGATGAAAAATATTGTAATGTTTTTGAGTCTGGAAGACACATTAATTAAAAAAAACAAAAAAAAAACTGCCATGCCTTTCTAGTTCTAGATGACACTACAAATTATTTCCCACTTTTGGTTTACTCGCCACACTACAGAGATTATGCCAGAAGAAAACTAATGAAATATGCTTTGGTAAAACATACTACTGTAATTATTCAAGTAATTCACAACTCCAAAGTAACAGCAAGCACTGTGCTGTCTAGGTTTTGAGACCATCGGCCACACAAAAGGATTTTTCTGGAGCCATTTTACTTTTCATATGAAGCATTTTCATAAAAGTGTAGTAATAATATAAAGTGCAGAATGTTCACATGCTGAAGACACGGAAGGAGTGGGTTGCACATTCTACTGTAAAACAACCTTTGGGGATACTGCGTAAGCATGAGTTCAGTTACTCCCAGAATTCTACTGGAAGAGCCACCTACAGGCTATGGATGCCACAGAACACACAACACACCATTGCTACCAGTCCTAATAACTTGTTATAGGACAGATAATATGCTTAGATGCAACATCTTCTCCTCATTCTACCTAAAGAAGCTCGGTTTCTGAGGGTGGAAATCATACAGTTTTTACTCTGTCAGAAGGACTAGTTCTGAGCCGTGTGAGAAGGGACATGGAGAAAGCATGCTTGAGTTCTTTGTAGTAGCTTAGTTATTAGAACTCCTTTTTCCAAAATCTGAACTCTTTCAGTGATCTAACCATAAATTAACTCCTTCTCAAATACTACCCTGCATAACAGGGGTGCTTCACAACATTTCTTTTTTTCCTTTTTCCTTTTGGCAATGTTTTTCTGGTCTCTGATTATATTTTTAATTGAACTCTGGCATTTGTGAGATGAAAATGACCAAACTAACTGTTTCCTTCTTTTTTTCCTCATTGAGATTATCATACAATAAAATTCACTAATTTTAGTGTTCGAGTTGATAAATTTTGCTATTTGTATACAATGAAGATATAGACCAGTGCCCTCGCTCTGTGAAGCCCGTCTTTCCCCTCGGCCCTTGATTCTCTGCCCTGTCCCCACGGCCCAAGGCAGCCACTGACCTGCTTTCATTTCAGGCGCAATTTTGCTTTTTCTAGCATTTTATTGATTTATAATCATCTATTTTAACTTTAATAATTCTATTGTTTTTAAAATTACTAAGACTTGTTCTAATGGCTCAGGAGACGGTCGACTTTGATAAATGTGCCATGTGCATTCAAAAAGAATGTGAATGCTGCCATTTTTACGTGAAATGTTCTATGAATATCAATCAAGTATTTTTCAGATCTCTTATGTCTTTGCTGATTCTTTTTTGTCTAGTTGTTCTACCAAATGCCGAGAGAGGGAGGTTAAAATCTCCAACAATGATAGTGAAGTTGTCTATTTCTCCCTTTAGTTCTGCCAATGTTTTGTTTCATGATTTTGAAGCTCTGTTATTGGTGTGTACACATTTACGGTTATTATGTCTTCCTGCTGAGTTGTCCTTTTGATCATTATGAAGTATGTCCCCCTTCATCTTAGGTTTGCTGTGAGATCTGTATTGTCTGATACCAATATGGCCACTTTAACCTTCTTATGCTTACTGTTTGCATGGAAACTCTTTTTCCTTCCCTCAGGTTGCTTTCAACTTATGTATGTTTTTATATGTAAAGCACATCCTTTGCAGACAGTTTATAGTTGGGTCTTATTTTATCCATGCTGACAATTCCTGCCTTTTAATTGCATTAACTGTTTACTGCATTAACATTTAATTTAATTATTGACATTGTTAGTTTGGGTCTTGTTTTCTATTTGAATCTTCTGTTTTGTTCCTCCTTTTCTGCCTGGAGGGGGGGGGATTAGTTGAATATTTTTCAGATTTCTCTTTTAATTTTTCTGTTGGCTTTTTAGCTATTCATTTCTGAATGATTTTTAAAGTAGCCACCCTAGAGATTACCATATACATCTTTAACTTTTCTGTCAACTTACACATAATATTTTACTAATTCATGTTAACTGCAGATGATCAAGCAGGACAATATTATCCATCCTCTCACATCCTTTATGTCATTTACCCCGATATTTACCATTTCTGGTCAACACTCATTCTTTTCTGAAAACTGGAGTTTCCATCTGGTATCATTTGCATTCAGCCCAAAGAACTTCCTTAGCATGTTTTATAATGCAAGTGTGCTGGCAACGAGTTCTTTTAGTTTTCTTTTACCTGATAATGTCTCATTTCATTTTCATTCTTGAATGATCTTTTCATTGGCTACAGCATTCTGAGTTGCCAATTGGCTGTTTTGCTTTGTTTTTCACTTTAAAGATGTTTCCCTCTTCGAGACTCTACAGTTTTTGATAAGAAGTGATACGTTGATTGGATTGTTGTCCTCCTGCATGTACTATGCCATTGTTCTCTTGGTCTTTACCACCGGCTTTCAACACTTTTGACAACCGTGTGCCGGACGTGACGCGGGATTCTGTGTTTATTGTGCTTGGTGTTCGCATCTCCTATCTGTCTTTTTTCCATTTGTTTTTTTTATTGTTTCTATTTCTCGGCTGAGACGTCTCATTTCTGTGCGAAGATTTCTATGCATTGAAAACATGTTTCATGCAATGAAAACATTGAGGAAAGTTAAAGCAATGGCTTTAAGATTCTTGTCTGTTAGTTTCAACATCTGGTTCATCTTGGGGTTGAACTCAATTGATTTTCTTTTATGTAGAGAACGTGTTCCATTTTCTTGGTGCCTTGGATGTCGGGAAATTTTGGATTGCATCCTGAATAATATTAAGTTGTGGAGATTCTTGTCTGGGCTTGAACTGCAGACTCTGTATTTTGTGTAGCAGCTCTGGTCTCTCTCTGTTCAGATCTTTTGTCTTTAGCTGGGCTGATGAAAGCCTGGTCTACAGATGTGTGGGTCAAGGTTTAGTCAGAGGTGTGTGTAGACAGAGTTTAGGGATTCCCTTCTCTCTTTCTCTCTTGAGATTCCTCCACTATTTTCAGAGTTCATGGGTTCTCAGCTTCTTTTTTCTGGTTCTCCAAGCCACAACATTTCCAATGTGCCTCATTTCTGCTGTGTGTGCCATGGACTGCAATTAGCCCCAGGCTAAAAGTCTCAGAGAAAGGAGGTAGTTGCTGTTTCCTGTCCTCCCAGTGAAAGTACACTCCCCACCAGAGCCTTCCAGCATCTGTTCACTCTTTATCTACCGGGTGGCAAATCTGGTCTTAGTTCAGACTGTTGGTCTTTGCCTGAGCTGCTCTGAGTTTGTTTCCCACATATGGTTCAGGGATCACTCAGAGATGTAGAAAGACACAGTTTGGGGATTCCCCCTCTGGCTCTTTCCCTTCTGGGATTCCTCCACTCTCTTCAGCTTTTATGCTTTCCCAGCTTCACTTCTAGGACTCCCCCAAGCCAGAAAAACTAAGAGTTTCCATGTGAGCCCCTCATCACCATGCAGTAAACTACAGGGACTATGCTTAGCTCCAGGCTACAAGGCATGGACATGGAAACTTACTTATATAGCTTCCTAGTTCCCTCCTCTAAATGAGCATGAACTCCCTGCCAGAGTCTGTTTGCTTCTACTCACTCTCCAGTGCCTTAAATACAGTTGAGTCTGGAATTATTTGTCCAAGTTTTATAGTTGTTTCTGCAGGGGATATCATCTGGTAGGCTCTTAGTCCATGATACCTGGAAGCAGGTGTTCTCAAGCTAATTTTCAACCACGTGGTGCTAACTCATTTGATAATATTTAACATAATGGCTATTCTGTGCAAGGTTGTGTATTGTGCTAGATGCTATGGGGGGATATACATAGAAAATACAGCCAGGAACTTAACATTAAATGAGATTAAAATCTATACACACATATTTATATACAAGATAGCACAGGAACTTTTCTTTTTTCAGTAGCTTAAAATTGGAAATAACATGAACGTCTACCAATGGCAGAAAGGAGAAACCGTAGACTTGTAATACTAATCCATCAGTGGAAAGGAACAAACCTCATGTAACATGAACATCTCTTATTAACAATGTTGAGCAAAAGAAGAAAGATGAAAAGGAAAATAAACTGCATGATTTCATTCATAAAAAGTTCCCAAATGGGAGACCATATTGTTTGGGAATACACGCACAGATGGTAAAGCTATGGAGCCTAAGACTGTCACCTCCAAAGGCAGGGCAGTGTGGAATTCTGGGACTTCTGGGCTATTGGCAATATTCCATTTCTTGGTCTGGATGGCGATTACATGGATACTCACTTTGTAATTATTCTCTAACGCGTATATCCATAGTTTACGTAGTCATCTATATATACATCACTTACAATTTAAAAAGTAAAAACAAACGGGGTCTTTATTAGTAGATGGAAACTTGACTGCATTCTAGACATGATGCATGACCGTGAGCAAGCTGTTATCACTATACCCCAGAATGTGGATATTAAACATGTTCTTTCCAATCTCACTATAAGACTAGTGAGCAACAATATAACTTGATACCGAACACTTGACCTGATGCCAAAGAAAAGTTGACTTAAAGTGCTTTAAAAAAAAAACTTTCCTGGGGCGGCTGGATGGTTCAATTGGTTAGAACATGAACTCTGACCAACAGGGTTGCGGATCGATTCCCACATGGGCCAGTGAGCTGTGCCCTCCACAACTAGATTGAAGACCATGAGCTGCCACCAAACTTCCGGAGGGGAGGCCGGATGGCTCAGTTGGTTAGAGTGTGAGTTCTCAACAAGATTGCTGGTTCAATTCCCGCATGGGATGGTGGGCTGCGCCCCCTGCAACTAAAGATTGAAAATGGCGACTGGACTTGGAGCTGGGCTGTGCCCTCCACAACTAGATTGAAGGACAATGACTTGGAGCTGAGGGGCCCTGGAGAAACACACTGTTCCCCAATAAAGTTAAACAAACAACAAATAAAAAACTAAAAAAAACAAAACCAAAAATACAAAAAACTCATTAAAAAAATACTTTTCTAATTTAAATGTAACAGAGTCATTTCTATTTGAAAGAGCATGTGAAAAATCTTTTTGATGGCAAAGATCCTTTCTGGATACAAATAAGTAGCCTATAATCCACCATTTCTTAAGGTTGGGGTTTTTGTGTATTAGGTTTTCTTAAGAGGGGCATACTGGTAACAATCTGCACAATCTAGCAGCTGGCATTATATTAGTCAGAGATTAAGAAGTCCCCTGAAATATTGGTCCAAATTCATATTTAAGCTGTGCTTGGATTAAAGACCATAGCATTATTTCTAAATTTTCAAAATGAATTGGGCTCCTACCAACTAGTGTGCAGTGTCCAAGGTATTTCCTACTGCCCTCAGCTCCCAGGCAAGAATCCTGTAAAAAACCTGGATGTGCTGAATTGCCAGCAAAACAAAAGCTGTTACATTAGCTAATTAATTATCTCAGACTCAGTGTTAAGCATAAACAGTATTCCCATTCTTCATAGAGAACTATGCTGGGCTTTCAGGGCCTCCAGTCCTCTAAAGCCAACAAATGCAGTACAAAGAAACCTGAACTGATACGGCCAGATCTTACCAGCATCCTCGGTGTGATTATTTATGTGCCAATCACTGCCCCTTCCAACTTGCCCCAGAAATGAAAGCCTTCATAAAGAAAGCAGTTTTGTTCCCTGAAATGACGAATTTTGCTATGTGTAGGAAACCCTATTAGTGTTTAAGACATGGGACTTTGGTTTCTTTAAAATATCTCATATCACCTTAAACATTTTCAGAAACTTTTGGGATGTATGCTCAATTAAGAACATCCTTTCAAAAACAGGTACCAAACACGATAATTTAGTTTTCTTATTCTTTTACTTAAGAAAAAATTCTATGTAGAAAAGCTGACTTAAGAATATTAATAAAATAAGCAGAACTCACAGAACAAATTATTTTAATTTTTTAGTCATTCTTTTTATCAGAAATAACTCATTCTTTACTTATCACCATTAAAGACAAATAATTCTGGAAGTATCTGGGAGCTATTATTTTTTGGCACATATTTCATTACAAAATACTTTATAAGGACTGTAGTAAATGACTTGAAAGTAACTATAGAAGCGATGAAACAATCTCAGTAACTTTCACAGGGTCAGCTTAATAGAAGAGTCAAGATTCGGACAGATGAAAAATGGCCACTGGTTCTATTTTTTAACCACCACAGTAGATTCTCTATTTAGGAAATTTTAGTTTGTGAATCACCATTTCTGACTACGCCAAAGAAAATACTTCTATCAAAACTAATAGCAGAGATTTAAAGATAAAAATCACACAGATTAATGTTTTCTTTTCAAGGGAAAAGTATCAACATTTTCCAGACCTGACCTTGCAACGCTCCATTCCCTTGGTTATTGGAAACCATGGTTTGGAGAACTGGGCAAAAATTCTTTTGTAACAACAACAAAAAAATGAGGTTTTTATAACTTTTCAATTAAGTGTTTTAGTTTTCAGGACTATATTCAAGATGTAATGATAAAGACTAAATTTTTATACTCTAGGATCACAAAGTAAAAACTAGGCTTAATTTACTTCTCATCCACTGCAAGGAAGAAAAAATAATCCTATAAGGTGCTTACAAATCTACCATATGTTTAATTAAACAAAAATAATGTAAGACATTATAACAAATACCATAGGTTAGACAGTTTATTAAGAATGGCTATGCTAAAGATAAATACCACATGAAGCCACTGCATGTGCGGTGCAATTTCATTGTCACGTATGAGAAAAGCCTAGGAGTATTTGAGCCCTCCATAAACTAGCAATGGATGTAACTGTTCAAACATTTCAAAGATTACTTTCCAACACTGCATACAGATACTGTCAAAACCAAGAACTATTAGGTCTATTATGAATGCTTTAGGTTAAACAAATTGATCTAATAAGCAAATAGGTTTGTGAATTTGCAGGAGACAAAAATGTAAGATTTGAAAGAAGGAATAGCTGAAATGTATGAAAGGTAAGATGGACTGAAATAATCTCAGACAAATCATTTAAATTCTCTTTAGCCTGTTTCCTCACTTATGAAAAGTAAATTATATTAATAACTCGTCAGTTATTGGGAAGACTAAATGAGAACACCTGTATGAAAATACCTGGCACGGAGCAAGTGTTCAATAAATGTAACTGGATGATTATGAGTTAAAAGAGAGATACTTAAGTCAGACTGAAGAGCAGATGTAACATTCTAAAAGACCAGAGACTATTTGTCTAATGTATAAAATAATTGTGATATATTTGGGTTACATTGAAAAGAATTCTATTTTAAAGAAATCTTCTAATTTTACGGTTCATGAAGTGAAAAGTTGTCTGTCTTTTGCAGAAAAGCTAAAACCACTTCAATTCTATCATCTCCTTAGTTTTCTTTTTAAATAATTTTTTATTTTTTCAATTACAGTTGACATACAATACTACTCTGCTATCTTGACTGGAAGCCCATCTCTTTAGTTTTTACAAGGGCAGGGAACTGGGAGAAAACTGGACCATGCAACAGTGGTTCCTCAATTCGGTACATCATCAGGGCCACTCAGAGAACTGTTTGAAAAGACAAATTCCCGAGTTCAACCCCAAACCACTGACTCAGAATCTGAGGTGGGATCCAGAAACCTGCAATAGAAAGCAGTGCTCCAGACGACTGCATTCATTTTCTTGGAATGCTCACCTTGATGAAAGGAAAATCAGTGTGACCCGATTTGTTCTTACATAAGGTCAATACAGAAGGGAGTTTAATAACCACATTATGGTATTACATTATGAGTAAGACTTGATCTTGGTCTTTACTGGACACGAAACTCAAGGAGGGTGAGAAGAGGAGGGAGAGCCACTCTCAGACGTGTATAGAGACCATTTTATGTTCAAAAGAAATGGCAGGAATGTTGTTAGTCTCCCCTTTTTTAGGATAGAAGCCCAGCACAGAGCAGTCCCTTTCATGCTTAGTGCTTCCAGGTCGCTACGTAAAAGGAAAAAGGGACTAAGGTAACAATATTCTAAAAAGGAGAGAGAAAAAAATTAGGAAAAAAATATAAGTCTAAAATGATAAACAAAAAATACAGGGAAAAAGTAAAAAACAAAACAAAACAAAAGGCCATTTGTACAATTATGGTAGTTACAAGTTAGCAGCAGATAATCTGAAGAGGCTAAACTGTTGGGAGTTTAATAACAACATTAAACCCTTAGACCAGGCCAGGCCTGAGAGCACCTCAACTTTCCCAATAAGAACGTGACAGGCTCAGGCTCCTACCAGTGTTTGTCTGGATCTAGGTGCACGCTCTACACATACTGAGGGAAGCAGAGAGAAATCAATCAGAAAACAAGCACACAGTGGCTCATCACTGGACCTTCATAAAAGCCCGGTAGTTCCACTGCATTCTTCACCTTCTGAGAAAGATTCAGAAATGGAATCACAATGAGATCATTTGAGGAACTTTATTTTAAATACCACAAATCAGAATATTTAACTCTGCTTGAATGACAATGAAATCACTGTAGGTGACAGCCAAGAAGAAAGCTCCTGAAAAACTATTAAAAATTTAGTGAGACCAATTTACATATTAATGAACTTACTGATAAGAAGTACTAAAGTTGAGGTCTTCAGATCGGGGTTCTGTAGCTCTAAGAATGCAGAGTATGGAATAATATTGTAGGCTAAAACATGTTAACTATTCCAACAAAGTAACCAGGACTTCCATCCTTAACTTAGCTCCTCTGTAGCATTTTGGCATAAAAGTTGACCTTGCAAGAGTCTGTAGAGAACTGCTCTCCAAAGAAGAAGGTTTACTTGAAGCAGCATCGGGACCATCATTCAGGGCTCCAAAGACCATCCTTCTCTGCTGGCCTCCCTTCCATTCAGCAAATACGGTATTCACGTGCCTAGTACATGCCAGATAGACTTTCAGATACACCAGTGACCAAAATGTGAAGATCCCGGCCCTCCGGGAGCTTACATTATCTGGGGGAATAACAATAATTACACACTATGCCAGGTGATAAATGCCGTGGGGTAAAAAATACAGTTGAATGAGGGGGACCGGGAACGCTGAAATTTAAAGCAGGAGGTCGCTGAGAGAGAGGCTTCTTCATCTGCTCCTGTGAGTGAATACTTGAAGGCTGTGCAGGAGGGAGGTGTGACGGGACTGAGGGAGCCCTGGACAAAAGGAGAAGCCCGTGTGGAGGCCCTAAGGGTGGGAGAGTGCTATGTCTGGGGGAATTAGCTATTGATGTGCTTCTTAAACTTGGGCCGACATCAGAAATCATCCAGGTGCTGGGGGGTGTTAAAGCACAGACCCAGGTCCCCGTCCCAGAGTTTCTAATTCAGGAGGTCTGGGCCGGGGCCTGAGAATTTGCATTTCTAACAAGTTCCTATGGGATGCTGATGCTGTTCGTACAAGGTCCACAGTTTAAAATCAATGATCTACTTCGTAATTTTAAAAAACTGAGTTACTAAATTAAACAGTGGACCACTACATCAATTTAATAGGTCTGACGGGCAACTGAAAAAGAAAAGAAATAGACTAGGAAATACCAGAGTCTATCACATTTACTAAGGGTACATGAAACTTTTATGTTTTATGAAATTTTTACTTCAGTTATATATAAATGTGTGTAAAATGTATGTTTTTTACTGTGGGTGGTGATCAAAAAAGTTTGAAAAGCACTAGTCTAATGACTTTAGTGTATTATTACAGAACCAAAACCACATTAATTTGGTGGCGGGAATTACAAGAGTTCTATTGTTTCAGTTGGACACGAAGCTGAACTTGTCTTGGGTCACCTTTCCCACTCACAAATTTCCTCTGCCTGGACTTCTCCTTTCATCCCCGACGAGGGAGACCTTATCACCCCTTCAAGATAGGGAAGACCGAGCTCAGGTTTCTCCTTAAAATCTCCCTC
This sequence comes from Rhinolophus sinicus, assembly GCF_057876585.1. Taxonomy (NCBI): domain Eukaryota; kingdom Metazoa; phylum Chordata; class Mammalia; order Chiroptera; family Rhinolophidae; genus Rhinolophus; species Rhinolophus sinicus. Next base: position 98,532,863 of record NC_142504.1, read on the forward strand.
ATGATGCCTCCTTCCTTCCTCTGACCTCCTCCAAAACTTAACTTCTACGCTGCTGACATGCAGTATAAACTGCCCTGCTTGTTAGCCATCTCTGCAAGTGTGCACCTTTTCTCTCCTGAAAGGTGATTCATCTTTTGAGGGCAGAGTTCGAGTCTTAGACACCTGTGCTTCCCCAACGATGCCCTAGCAATGTGGGGTTCAAAGTGGACTAGCTGTGGACGGAATAGAGTCAGACCACTTTTCAAAATTAGAATGTATTATTTGGATGTTATATGTAAGATATATATATATACATATAATATACGATGATGGTGATGATGGTGATGGAAATTAAGTAAAGGAACAGGTGAATGAGTAAATTCTGAGATGCAAATTTGGGGACAGAGGTATATACATGGGTGGTAGACACAGGGCAAAAGACAAGGAAACCAGTTGGCTAGGAGAGCTTATTGGTGAGAGAGAGCACAGCCCCAATCCTCCCATTCTCCACCCGAGCCTGGACTCAGGGGTCCTTGGTACAGATGTCGTGGAGAAGGACAGTTGAAAGAACAAAGGAGAAATCAACATTGTGCTGTGCTGAGAGGAAGGAGAGACATAAGGAATCAAGAGGCTGAGTGGAGAAGTTAATTCACACAATGAATATGAACTGAGTAAGTTTGGTTCCAGGCGCTGAGCAAGGTGCTGTGGGACGCTTTTTTGCTACAATGGAGACATGCAAGGCAGCATGGGGATGTGGAGAAAGAACCAGTCAAGTCTGCCCACGTGAATGAGGGTGGGCTGCGTAGAAAGGGGAAAGCCTGTGATGTGCCTTGAAGCACAAGCAGTTCATCTGACCGACAAGACACGAAGCTGTGAGAAGCTGGAAGGGAGGGAGGAAGATGGCAGGAGCAGCATGTAGTAAGGCACAGGCGTCTAAGAATATAGTCCAGCAGTTTGGAGCCCAGGCTCCGTAGGGAGGAAAAAGAACCAAAGATAAGTTAGGAGCCAGGCTAGGAAGCGCCTTGTGTGTGGGATCAGAGAAGGTGTACAGCAAAGATACCGCCGGCTGGTGGGCTAAGGATGCTATGGGAGAAAAAAGAATGTGGAAGTAGGGACCCCGGTGAGGAAGCTGTGGTTATAGATGTGGAGGCGCAAAATGGGACAGTGGTTATGTGCAGGGAAAGGACAGATTTGGGAAATCATTAGAACTCATAGAACTTAGGGTCTAACTTTGGTATTTTTGAATTAGAGAGAGGATGCTGGTTAGACATGTTTCCACGGGTAGAAATACAAGAGGAGGGCAGATGTGTAAGGACCGTGGGCATACTGAGTGCCAGTTCCCAGGGGCACTTTGTAGTGGGGCCATTCCACAGCAGGTGGGCACAGCACAGTGGCACTCAGGCATCTGCTCTGGAGACAGAGAACTGATAGAGAAATGAAAGACATTTGGGGCGGGGACAGGGAGAGGCTCCCAGGAGGAGAAAGGGGGGATTTTTTTTAAAGCAAGTCAATATTAAGAAGCTATGAAAAAAATTCTTGAGATTTCAGTTAACTTTCTTTCTATTTTTCTCTTTATAACTAACAACAGTGAAAGTATTCTAAAATGTGGATATAAAATAAAGGCTTTAAAAATCATTTAGGGTTAAACTCATTATCCCCTTTTAATTCCTACGATTTATCAAGTGTCTTAAGTGAATGAAATGAAAAGTTCGGCTAATGTCAGTAACTTATATTATTCCATAGTTTCCAATTTACACTAAAAGAGAAGTTATCTTCTGGTTAATTCTCCTCCAGAAAGCATGACCTAATTTTTAAACACTAGATATGGCAAAATTCTTAATCCTTATATTATAAATAATTCACTAAACCGAAGAAAAGAGAGAACCTGGAAACTTTACATACTCAAGTGTGAGGTGGCGTGGTAGTGGTATGAGACCCAGACCTGATGAATTCTGACCCAAGTTGCTCGCTAGTAAGCGAATGGGAGCTAGGAGCTTGCTTGCCCTGTGGATGCAGACAGGAGAACTCTGAGCTGTGTCTTCTAACTCGGCTCCTGGAGGATACACTAACTTTATTTATTTCCTTCCAAACCCAAAAGGAGAAATAAGCAACTTAGGATTTCATGGCCTGTTCGTTAAGTCTCTGTTTATGCAGGACGGTCTGAAAAAACTAATTACCTGGTATTGCCTTTCCCAGACTTTACAGAATACCAGTAAGAGGAGGATGTTTAGAATGACATTAATACTATTTACTCTGAACAGCCAAGTTGTTTAACTATATAGACAGATTTATCCAAAGAGCATATATTCCCACACAGGATATTACACAAATATTTTAGAAGGCTATGTCAAATAACATTTGATTGAAAAATATTTTATTTGGTTGAAAGTCAATTACTAATGCTATGGGCTTCTAGATCTTAATGTTTACTTGCCCAAAATTGGAAGAATAAGTCTACAAATTTGGCTTTAGTTCTATAAGGCAAGGGAAACTTCAAAAACTTTTGGCTTATCTTCTTCAGTTGACATTAGCTGGTTAATTTCTCATGAGTAAGGGACATTGTGCCCCTCTTAACAACCCAAAAGGTGCCTGGAAAAACCTCTGAATTTTCTCAATGTGTAATTTATACTTTAAGGAAGAACAAATCAGTAAGTGTACACAATTCCACACTTTCGGAAAGAGCAGACTAAAACAGTATTTCCAATTTGAAACCGGCGCTTTTACACCAACCTCGCGTACGAAGCTATTATTACGTACCCGACAATTATTTTATCAGTATATATTAGTGAACCACCCAAAAGACTATAACGTGCTGTCATGTGGTATAGTACAAATATTATTCCACACACAGCTTGAATTTTCAATCAACTTTGAATACCGCAGAATTCTGTGAATTAAACTCTAGAGGTTTTAAGTGATTCGTTTTATTATAAACACTCAATCCAAAAAGATGATTAAAATAATTGAGATAAGCCTTGAATATAAAGATAAACAGCCTTTTTTCCCTAGTAACATCAGTGGTAATAACGTGCTATCATTTAAACCAACTGAGGATGACTCATCATCTGGGAATAAATATAATTTTAGTTTCTTTTCTAGCTCTGAGGGTGGCTTTTTTTTTTTTTTAAACTGAATCATCCATCCCCTATCATCTGTCCCTCTTGCAACCATAGAGTGACATGGTAAGCAGGAGTCAGGAGTATAGTTCCTTGTTATGTTTCGGAACAAAATTAACCGGCCCTCTTGGCCTCAATAGGATCTTGCTCTAAATAAGAGTTAACTGGTCTGGGAGCTCCCACAGATCAATTAATCTCTCTCTTTATGCAGCCATAATCCTGAAAAAAAAAACAGTTATATTTTCATTTATATGCTACTATCTCAAATACAGAGGACACTTTCTTCCTGAACACAGTATAATAAATGAACAACACATTAACATTCAAACATATAGCCTGTACACTGTCCTTCATTTTGCTTTAGGGTAAGTATTATAGTGAACCTACAAAATTAACTTTCAGTACCTGCTATGGCGCATGGATGGGCCCTTGTGCCAAAAGTGTTCACCAAAGGATTAGAAAATAAAGTCTGGGATTGAACTAAGCAGAAAAAAATGAACTAAAGATACAATTAATGAGAGAGAAGCCAAAAGAAAGGGGCTAAGGTTTATTACAGGGGAGGGACAGACATTAAAAAAAAAGGATCTGGGTATGACAGCAGAGTGAGAAAGCATTAGCTGTCCATGGTAATTCCCTGAATTAAATTCCTTTGTTTGAAACCAGGGGTTTAGTTTCCCCGACAGGTTTGGCAGCGAAAACAGAAGGATTTCATATGGAAAAGGATTTCATATGGGGGGCTGGCCTGGTGGCTCAGGTGGTTGGAACACTGTGCTCCTAACGCCGAGGTTGCTGGTTCGATTCCCACATGGGCCAGTTAGCTCTGCCCTCTACAGCTAAGATTGTGAGCAATGGCTCTCCCTGAAGCTGGGCTGCTGCTGTGCACAACTAGACTGAGAAATAATGGCTTGAACTGGGGTCAGGTGGGGTGGGGAGGGGGGGTTGGGCGGGGAAGGTGGAAGAAGGGGGGGAAAAAGGATTTCATATGGAAAATAAAGCCTTATGCAACTATAGGAAAGGGTAAGGTTGGCACGTCAGGGAAGGTGCAACAGAGCAGTCTCAGCTCTGGAGTGGATGGTTCTCAACAGCTCACTGCAAGTAGCTGCAAACCTCAGTGTCTCTGGGAAGCCCTCCATGACCTCTGCCATCATCTGCAGCACCAAGCTAGGTGGAGGGCAGGCTCTTCCTCTGGAGAAAAATGGCTTCTTCTCTTCAACCTTCCAAAACTCATGCAAGTGCCTTTCTTTGGCAGGCTTTAACTCAGAATTACACGAGGAGGATTCTGGGAAATGCATTTGGGCTTCTCTGTGGTGTAGAAGAGACCAGAAGGGAGTGAAAGTGGTGGAGAGTTGAGAACAGGTATTGCAGGAAAAAGGCAGTTCTCGGATTTGTTTGCACAGGACAATCAATGATTGGTCAAGACTATTTTTTGTTTTTTAGTTTTCCACCCCTCCTGAACCATATTTTTTTCTTGTTATGAGCCATATCCCACTTTCAGCAATTTGTCTCTTCTGGCATACAGAGCTGACTATGGCCATCTGCTATTATGAACTGAAAGGTGAGCTCTCTGTCATAGATGAACTTTTTCATTAACAAAACACAGATTAATATGTTTTCCTTATTGTTTCTTACATCTTCTGAGAAGAAAAACTGTTATCAAAAGTTTATGAAGTTTTCTACTTCGTGGAGCACAATAATTTTATATATGCGTAGATAGCATTAGACTCTTAGGAATGGGAAGGTTCTTAAAAAGTCACATAGTTGGATTTCCCAACCAGTGTTTGAGTCTTTACAATTGGAATGGCAAACAACCTCACACATGTGTTCCTTACTTTTTGCTCTTGTTGCCAATGGCAGGTACTGTTAATCGCAGCACTATTCCTGCTGCACCTGAACTCGGCCTTGGAGTCCTTCCCCATTCACTGCTCTAGTGAGCTAGTACTGCTAGATAAGAGCTGCATCCAAGATGGAACGTATCTGCATCCCTGCCAAGTGACCATTAGCCTGTTCCCTTAACAGCTCTATCCGGTGAGAATGAATGCATCACTTCCCAAAAGTTGCCTATTCCATTTCTAAATAATTCCTCCTGTTATTAGAAAGTTCTTCCTTACATGGGACTGAAATGCAGGTCCCTGTAATGTAGCTTCTCCCCATTGGTCCTGTTCCTCAGACCACAAAGAACATGTCCAAATATGCTTTCATAAACAATTCGTCCAGTACTTGAAGACCAGTCTCTGCTGCTCGGATCTTGTCTTCTTAAGGTTAATAACAAGAGTGTGCGTTCCTCTAATCACTCCCTGTGTTCTTTCTCGATTTTGCTGATTCTCTGAAAGTTTTCCAGATTGTCTTAGGGTGTGGCATCTGGAAGTTTATTCTGAATTGTTTAGGATAGACAGCCTCTCTACAGTAGTACGTAACACACTGACCCACAAGCACTGTTGAGCCACACAGCATTCAGTGCAGTGGAGCCAGGCTTCCAACCATGAGACTCCGACAACCAACCTCTGAAAGTTGTCCCTGAGACCACACAGACCAAGTCTAAGTCCACTTCCATAAACAACTCTTCTCATGCTTGCAGACCGGTCCTCTCACCAGTCCATCAGAAGGCATGTTCTGGCCACCATGCCCCCGAGCTTTTGTAATCAATGTAGACCTCTGCGGCCTCCGAAGAGGCCTAGAAGCTCTCCTCTGCTCACCAGACCATTTATTGGATGAATTCTATGGGTACTCCCACCTCACCACCATGGTCCAAGGAAAGCAATACTCTTCTAATCGGTCTCTGCTTTCATTGCCTCCCCCCGTCAGCCTACTCTCCACACAGCAGCCAGAATGGTCCTATGAAAACAGACCACATCATGACATGTCTCAACATCTCACTGCACCCTTCGCCCCCAATCGTCCTTGTTCACCCCCTACTCCTCTCCCTGTTGTTCCCAAGGCTCTAGCTACTTTGGTCTCCTTGTTATTTCTTTAACATGCCCGGCATCCTCCTGGCTTTGGACCTTTTCAGTCGCTGTTCTTACTGCTGGCAACTCTCCTCTGAATCACTATGCTTAACTCCTTTTCATCTTTGCTAAATGTTGCACAGACCATTCTTTGTAATTCTACAACTTTCTCCCACTCCCCCCTCACCGCTACTCCCAAACCCCTCAACCTACTCTTTTATTTTCCAGAGCACTTCCTGCCTTTTAGTACTAGATCTCTGTTATTTCTATTACGCTCATTGTTCAGTGTCAGGCTCCTCCTGTGAGATTGGCAGCCCTGTGAGGGCAGGGAGCCCTGTGAGGGCGGGGAGCCCTGTGAGGGCAGGGAGCCCTGTGAGGGCAGGGAGCCCTGTGAGATTGGCAGCCCTGTGAGGGCAGGGAGCCCTGTGAGGGCAGGGAGCCCTGTGAGATTGGCAGCCCTGTGAGGGCAGGGAGCCCTGTGAGGGCAGGGAGCCCTGTGAGGGCAGGGAGCCCTGTGAGATTGGCAGCCCTGTGAGATTGGTAGCCCTCTGAGGGCAGGGAGCTTTGACCACTGATGTGCCCAAGCACCTGGAACAATGGCTGTCACAGAGCGAATAGTTGATAAAGACTTACTGTTGATGGAACCCTGTGGCAAGCTTAAACTTAACATGTCATATGTCCTCATCGCTGGCCCTTGCTCAAACATAAGCCCCTCCACCAGCCATCTTCTCCACACTTTTGTCCCCATACGGCTTCGTGCTTTCTCTCCCCTGGTCCAACACCCTGTTCTTCCCTCACTGCCATATCCCACAATGACTTTTTGAACCCTTATTTCAGAGCTATTAAGTATCCCTACATTCTCTGTCCCTGCACTGAATCTTTGCTCCTTACTTCTTTCATTGAGATCTGGCTCTCCCCTCAGGCCTCCAATTCCCCAGAAGCCTTTGGAAATAGAGGTTGCTTTATTCTTTGTTTCTTGGCAGTTATTCCTCTCATCCTCTACCCTTAAGCAAAAGCTCTGCTCATAGGAAGGTGGTACCAGTTGCTTCTTGTCTGTGTAGCTGCCGTACTGACTTCTAGGCCACTCTCCCATTTACTGCAGCATTTGGCTCAGTCTTTCTCTGCACCTCATGGCTTCTCAACCTGAGTGACTATGATGTCTGTGTGAAGGACCCATCCTTGGCTTCCAGTTGGTCACCTGGCTTAATCACACCGACATGCACTCACAGCCACATCACTTCAGTGTCCCACTCACGGCCCAATCCAGACCATGTTATCACCGAGGTCTGTCCCACTTCTGACTTCTCCAGACTAAACATACCGCTCTCTCACCACAATCTCCATTCCTTCCACTATGCCGGTTTTCTGATCTCATTAAAATCCCCCTTCCCCTGATTCCTCTGCACGATCCTTTCTTTTTTTACAGCCAAGCTGCTGATAGTTCTACTTCTTTCTTGGCTTAGCTTAGACGCCAAGATCCATTACTTCTGGTGAGCAGCCACTTGAATCTTTATGGATTTTTGTACTGGTTCACCTGGTATAGGTTCAAGTAAATTTGAAACAGTGCAAAATAGAGACCACCCCAAAACATGCTTAATGTAAGGATGGAAATAATATCAATTCCTTACTTTTTTTTTTGGCATTAACTTATATATTTGCTCATTGTCAGGAATAAAGTCAAAGCTGGAGTGTCCAGTGAACTGTAATCAGTTTCGATGCTACTGCCACGTGGTGGTGCCATTTTAGCCAACAGACAGAAGCTCTGCGTGAGTCTCCTGCTGTTTACATATGGTGGAACTTCTCTAAGTGGTTATGACTAATGTGCTGTTGTTTTATAAATTCTGTTATTATAACTGAAAATATTTTCATGTCCTACAACAATATCTCTCAAACGTTCATTACGCTGTGGTTGTAGTGATAGTGCTGAAAAACACAGCCCCTCCCCCCAAACAGTAACTTTGGAACAGAAGTTAATTGTGATAAAACATTACGAAGAAGGCCAAACATCCACTATGACGCTCTGTGCTGTTAGTTTAGGACCAAGCACTTTAAAACATTTAGAAGGTAATGTAGGAAAAAATTAAAATGGAGTATTAAAGTAAAAATATGCGACGATGTTGTATAGTCATGCATCCCCCCAAACCATGACCTTTACATTTTTTCCTATGGGACAATTAGTCTTGAAGTATGACTTTTACATCATAAGATCACGTTAGGAACACATCTAAAACACAAATGTAACTGCCTTCTTAAAATACAATATTTCCCATACCTCTTTCACAAAACGCTTCTCTTTCCATAGATATACCCAAGCATCCAGTAAACAGTGCGGTGATGACGAGCATGCCTTTGGAGCCAGACTGCCTGGGTAGTAATCTCCCAGTTCTATCACTGTCTGGCTTTGGGTAAGTTACTTACCGTCTCTGCATCAGTTTCCTCATCTGAAAAGTTAGGATGATAACACTACTTACCTTAAAGCGCTGCTGTGAGGAGCAAATGAGTTAGTATGTGAAAGAACCCCACACAGCATTGCGTAAACACTACATAAGTGTAGGCCACGGTTGTAGTTGTCATCAGCACCACCTCCACCTTCCCATCAACCCTTGATGACACTTACGAAGATGAACTGACTTCACTGGGTTAACAAAATGAGGTGCCTCTTTACATAAATCACTCCTAGTATAGGTAGTAACCTAGTATAGGTTACTCACAGGATATGCAGGGATATGAAGATATTAGTTCTTTTTTCTGCTGTTTACTTTTGAGAACACTGTGAGAATCCCTCTTCATCACAGTTCTGTGTATCACAATACAGTAGAACAGGGAATATTTAAAGAGCCTTTTCTAGCACAAGTACTAGGTAAGTAGTACGATTCTGAATTGAGCCTGCTCAGACACTAATATTTATACCAACTGATCCAACAGTATGTTTCGTTTTCCAGTCTTACCTTCAGCCTGTCTTTGGGCAGTGCAACAACTCCCTGCTTGATGATTTCCAGGACCCGTTCCACTGACAGCTCAGCTCCAGCTTGTAGCAACCGCGAGTTAAAGAAGTTGATCACCTGGAATATAAAGCGTCATTTTTTAAACAAGTAGATGTATGAGATGTATTTTCAGTAGATGCCTTTCTCACATGGTAGTCAAACTATCATAATTCCACTTCTTAGACTGAGTGACCTGGCTTTTAATTCTCTCCTACAATGTAGCCCTCTCTACAAAGGGTTTGAAGGCTGAATCAGAGCCACCCCCTGAATAGTCTAGGCTGATTATCCATTCTGTGAACTAAATAGTCTCCTGAATTCTGCTCTCTCTTGTGCTGCCTCAATGGGCATGTATATTTCACTTAGAGAACAGTACCCATCAGAAGGTGGGAAGAGAAATCTAAAGCTTAATACTAACTCTTAAAAAAAAAAAAAAAAAAAGCTTAATAAGAATTTGAAGCTAATGGCTAAAATGATGTTTTGGACATTATTTATTAATTTAATTTTTCCACAACACTCTTATCCTTGGTCACCAGGAACAATCAACAGCAAGCGATAATTACTTTGTCCAATGTCACTGCACAGCCTGACCTATGCAGCAAGATGCTAACACGGTAGTATTCTGGAAATAATATTGTCCCTTAATATTTGTCACAAAACACTAAAAGAATGTCATCACATTTTAGCAAATCATTTTAAAATCAAACATGCAAAAATATAAAATCTTACTTATGCTTTAAAAAAAAAGTGGAATATTTTCATTTACATATTTTTATATTAAGTTACTCACAATTGTTTGCAAACATTTTTATAATTATTCATTCAAGATTATTCTCCTCAATATCAGTTGTCCAAGAGTACTATAATTTCTTTCCTAACCATTGTAGTGGAAAGTGCACAGTATGACATAAATGCCACTAAAATCCATTTATTCTGGAAAGTAAAGACCCAGGTGGAGCCAGGGCCCTAATGAGCTTGTGGCAATGAGTGAAAACAAAGGCAGCCAGTGACTGGTTACACGGCGGTTGAGTCCGGATAAATAATTTCTTTATCTTAGGCAATCTGCTGGAACCAGCTCCTTTGCAAGTTGCTTCTTTGTCCATGACAGGTTGGTTTCTCAGCATATGCCTATGGGTCTTGTTTTTCCCAAGTCAGATTTAAAGCTCTTTTGGGGACTTCTGGGATAAAATTTTATTCAGCGTTTAGACACAGCATGTACTCAAATTGCTTTTTATAATATAGTGATTAAGTCTTGGAAGACAGACACAACATAAATTAGAAAACATATTGTAATCGTTATATTAAAATCTTATTTTAAAAAATACAACATCAAAGATGCAAACTAAATGCCTTCCTCTTGTATAAATATCTTTATAGGTCTTAAACATTGTTTTCTGAGAAAAATGTTTGGTTAACCATATGAAGTGCTGTTTTTGTAGGTAAAAAATGATTGAACAGTGGCAATTTCATATGGTTCAGCCCAATAGTTATGTATAAAACTTTCTTCTTTGACCAAAAAATATTTAAAGGGTAGGAACATGTTTGTTAAAAACACATCCCAAGAAGTGAAAAATGTCAATGGAAAAGTAGATAAATCTTATAGATGTTTGAGCCTTACAGAATGTCTTTTTCCCTTTCTAATATTTACTAAATGCAGACATTTTCACTACTGGATGATTTCTGGTAAATAATGTAGACAAGGAATAGCTCTCAAAGGTGGCTGATCATCAAAAGTAGCCGGGAAGCTTTGTGAAAATACTGATCCCCAGGCCTGGCCAGACACCTTCTACGTCAGTCTCTCCAGATGATTTTGACCCTCAGCCAGGAACTAGACTGTACACGCCTACAAGTAAAAAAGTGAGGAGGTACTTCCAATATATGTCCTGTTTATTTATAAATTATGCAGTATACTGTAGCATTAATGGCTTACAAGTTATAAAATGTACATAAATTTTAAAATAAGACAAAATAAACTAGATTTTAAAGATTACTTAATTATAGACACAACACTTTTTGTACTCAATTAAAATATCATCATTAAAAATAATCTGCTGTCACTTTGGAGCTTTCTTTCTCCCTTTCTCTCTCTCTCTCCCTACCCCCCACCCCCATTCCTGTACCTAAACATTAGTACAAATAAACGTTTTTACACAGAAAACAAAAAATCTGGATAATTAGCTATCACACGTCTTGCTAATCACAAAGGCTTCACATTATCGTCGGCAAACGCAGCATCGCTCATAGTGAGATGCACTGTGTTCATATCAATCCATAATGCAGTCTTCTTGATAATTTTTATGGATCCATTTCTTGTGAGAGTAGACTGGTTCATCCCTGTTTTTACCTTCTAATGTAGCACTTTTGTCCTAGGAGGACAGATGCCAGCTCTGCCATTTTCTTTTTTGTCACATATTATCACATAAAATCACATTTAACCACCTATCAAGAAACCAGTGAATGGATCACTACAACACAGATTTAAAAAAATGAGAAGCCTTTCTGAGGTACATGAGGGTGAAAAAAAAGGTATGTTAGACAGGGAAACACTTTTGCTCGCTAAATGGCCCTTCTCCCAAGAGATAAAAATAGAGAACTAAGCTGTTTTTTTTTTTTTTTTTTTGAAAGACAATGGATCCATGTTTTAAAAGGTAAAATACATATGTATTTCCTTATATAGATTTCTGGTTTTTCCTCAAGTTTTTGTTTTAATCAATACATGTACCGGACAAACTATTCAGTGGAAGAAACATCCAGAGGATTTACAAAGGAAATAGATACTCTTGTCTTCAAGAAAGATGCAATGTAATTGGGGGACAGTACACAGATCAAACATGTATAATAAAATAGACTGGACATGATGGTACCATAGACCATGAACGAACTGCTCCAAGTCAGAAGGCCTGGTTTGGGTCCTGCCTCTGATACTTACTAGCAATGTGACTTGTAAGACACTCCACTGCTTCCACATGTAGCATCATGCAGTAGGCTAAGAGCACTTACCAGGTGCCAGATGCTTGGGTTTAAATTCCAGCTCTCCTTATAAACTTAGGCAGGTTATTTAATTTCTCTATGCCTCAGTTTCCTGATCTTAAAGTGAGGAAAACTACAACCCTGCCTCAGGGGTTGTGGTTAGAATTGAATAAGTGAATACCTGCAAAGTGCATAGAGGAAAGAACATGCCTGGCACATAGCACGTGCTTACAAAATGTCAACTACTATCATTACTATCAGGCGTATCTTAGTATCTTCAAATGAAAAAGTTGCCCTACCTACCACATGGGAAACAATTATAATACATGTGAAAGTAGGCTGTCAAGGATGAAACCCATGCAATGCTACTATTACCAGTATGTAATCGATAACATTTCTTTGTACTTATATGTCTCTATTTCCTGATTTTATGCCTCTCGTAGGTGAAAAATTTGTAAGTCCTGAGTTTGGTGGCAAAGGTCATTTAACCCAAACCAGACAGGACTAGCGAGTGAAATCCACTGAAAGCAAATTCCAGGAAAGCCTGCAGGTTAAAGCCAATAGGATCACCACTAGTTTAACACATTACTGAAGCTCAACTAAAAGCTCTTCTATTTTGACTTGATGAATTTACTGTATAACTCTTTCTTTCAAAAAATTTATATTAGTTTTATTTTTAAAAAAATTAAGCTTAGTATCAGATTGAAGAAATTTTCAGTTTGCATAGATTTTTTTAACCTGAAAAAAAAAGAATTTTGACAAATGCTTTTTCTGTATGCACTGAGATGATAATGAGGTTTTTCTTTAGTCTGTCGATGTGGTGAATTACATTAATTAGTTTTAAAACGTTCAACCAGACTGAATTCCTGGGGTATGTGCTAACTGATAATTTGAACATTACTAAATTTGATTTGCTAATATTTTGCTGAGGATTTTTAAGCCTCTGTCCACAAGCGACGCTGATTTGTAATTTCCTTTTCTTGTAATGTCTTTGTCTAGTACTGGCCTTAGGGTAATAATGTCTTCATAAAAAGAATTGGAAAGTATGTCCTCTTCTATTATCTGGAGGAGTTTGTATTAAAGTAGTATCATTTCTTTCTTAAAAGTCTGGCAAAATTCAAGGGTGAAGCCATGTAGGCCTGGAGTTTTCTTTGTTGGAAAAATTTTAAGTACTAATTCAATATCTATTAAAGATATAGAACTATTTAAATCATCTATTTCTTTACGAATAAGCTTTGAAAGTTTTGCCTTTCAAGGAATTTGTTTATTTCATTTAAACTGTCAAATTTATTGCCAGAGACATATTCCTTATATTCACCTATTGTTATTCTTTCAATGTCCCTTCTATCATTCATAATATTGGTAATTTTTATCTTCTCTTTTTTTCTTCTTGGTTAGTGTGGCTACACATTTATCACTTTTATAGTCCCCCACTCCCAAACAACCAGCTTTTGGTATCACTGGTTTTCTCTATTACTTTTTCAATTTTAATTAATTTTGTTCTTATCTTTATTATTTCCTAATTTCTTTTGCTTTGGGTTTAATTTACTCTTCTAGTTATTTTTGGGGGGAGAGTGGTGATACCGAATTACTCTATTTGAAGGAATGATACAAAGAAAGAACTTTAGTAGATGTTTTGATACAACTCATAGACAAGGTTAAGGTAACCCCAATATGCACATACTGCTTTGGGGAGCAGGGCAGTCACCCCTGTGGCTATGGGTAGCCAGCCTAAGGCTTAGCTCTCATCACTACAGTCTCCTAGGGTGTGCTTATTAAAGAGACACTCTCCCAGGACAGATGTGCAGGCCCCTATCTTGCGCAAGATGGTTACGTGGTCAACTAATTCTTGATGGATTTCACCAGCTCTTGAGTGGATCCACGTTTGGGGTTGTTACGTCTTCTTGGTGAACTGACCCCTTTATTACTACACGGTGGTCCTCTTTATCTCCAGTAATATTCCTTGTTTCGAAGTCTACTTTACTGTTCATATAATCACTCCAGCTTTCTTTTAATTACTGCTTGCATGGTAAAACTTCCTTCATCCTTTTACTTTTAACTTATATATGTCTTTATATTCAAAGTGAGCTGCTTATAGACAGTTCATAGTTAGAGCTTACTTTTTATCCAATCTGAAAACCTCTTTTCATTGAGGCATTTAATGTAATTATTGACATGGTTGAATTTATTTACTTATTTTTTAAATTTTATTAAAATTTTTTTCATACACTATATTAGTTTCAGGTGTACAACATAATGATTAGACATTAGGTAACTTATGATCTGATCTTGTACCCACCTGACACCATACATAGTTAATTACAATATTATTAACTACATTCCTTATGCTACATCCCGATGACCATTTTGTAATTACCAATTTGTACTTCTTAATCCCTTCCCTATTTTTATTCCCCCAAGCCCCTTCCATCTGGCAACCCTCAAAATGTTCTCTGTATCTGTGAGTTTGTTTGTTTTGTTTGTGTGTTTATTTTGTTCTTTAGATTCCACATATAAGTGAAATCATATAGCATTTGACTTACTCTACTTGGCACAATATCTTTTGGTCCATCCATGTTGTTACAGATGACAAGATTTCATTCTATTTTTTAGGGCTGAATAATATTTCATTGTAACTATGTACCACCTTTTTTTTTATCCATTCATCCTTTGATGGACACCCAGGTTGCCTCCATATCTTGGCTATTGTAAATAGTGCTGTAATGAACATATGGATGCACATATCCCTTTGAAGTAGTATCCTGAGTTTCTTCAGATAAACATGCAGAAGTGGGATTACTTGGTCCTTCTTTGCCTCTTGTTATAGCTTTTGTTTTAAAGTCTATTTTGTCTGGTATAAGTATTACTACTCCAGCTTTTCTTTTTTCATTTGCATTTTCATGAAATATCTTGCTGCTTTTAAGATTCTCTGTTTTTAACCTTTGGCATTTTAGTTATGATGTGTCTTGGTGTGGGCCTCTTTGGGTTCACCTTGTTTGGGACCCTCTGCACTTCCTGGGCTTGTGTGTCTATTTCCTTCACCAGGTCATGGAAGTTTTCCATCATTATTTCTTCAAATAGGTTTTCATTTCCTTGCTCTCCTCTTCTTCTTCTGGTACCCCAATGATGCTTGATGTTGTCGCAGAGGTGCCTTAAACTGTTCTCATTATTTTGGATTCTTTTTGTTGTTGTTGTTGTTCTGACTGGGGGTTCTCTGCTACCTTAACTTCTAAATCCCTGAATAAACTCTCTGCTTCATCTAAACTACTACTGATTCCTTCTACTATATTATTTCAATTATTGTATTCTTCATTTCTGACTGGTTCTTTTTTATGTTTTCTATCTCCAATTTTATGTGCAATCTCTTTCTTGAAGTTTTCACTGAGATCATTGAGCATTCTTACAACGAATGTTTTGAACTCTGTGTCTGGTAGACTGCTTGTCTCCATTTCGTTTAGTTCTTTTTCTGAGGCTTTGTTTTGTTCTTTTATTTGGGACATGTCTCTTTGTCCTTATTTTGGCTGTCTCCCGTGTTTGTTTCTATGTATTAGGTAGGGCTGTTATGCCACCTGGTCTTAGTAAACTGGCCTTATGTAGTAGATGTCCTGTGGGGCCCAGTGGTGCAGTCTCCCTGGACTTAGGAAAGTCCGCAGCATAAGCCAAGACAGTCCATTTGTATGGAAAAGCCACTGTAAGCAGCTTGGGTAGGTCCACAAGTTAGGTGGGGCAAGGTCTCAGGGAATCACCACGGTGGAGTGAACGATGGTAGCCAGGTTGATGGAGACTCAGACATGGCACCCACCTGTGTCTGCATGCCGGTAGAGGGGAAGGCTCAACAAAGAAATAGTGAATTCTGTCAGCAGTTCCTTCTGGGAGAAAGCTGCCCCTCCAGCACTTGCCCTGAAGCCAGACAACTT
Organism: Rhinolophus sinicus; assembly: GCF_057876585.1. NCBI lineage: Eukaryota > Metazoa > Chordata > Mammalia > Chiroptera > Rhinolophidae > Rhinolophus > Rhinolophus sinicus. The sequence goes on from NC_142504.1 coordinate 98,548,768, forward strand.
AATTCCTTCCTGTATGTCCCTGGCGCCTTTCAAGCTGCTGTCCCAGCCCTGGAGCTCAGAGTGAGTGAGATGGTCAGCACGTAAGTGTGTGTGGGCCCTTTGAGAAGAAAGCCTGGGACTCCAGCAGTCCTCTGTCCCACTCAGCCACAATCTCCGTTGGCTTTCACAGCCAGAAATTGTGGGGACTTTTCTTCTTGGCACTGTAACTCTTGGCTGGGGACCCTGGTGTGGGGCTAAGGGTGGGGGCTTTCACAGCTGAGCTATCCCTCCCGATTTTGAAATGCCACACATGGGTGTGAGAAGGGCTGTTTCTGCATCTCTGCCCATCCTACCATTCTCAAGGTGGTTTTTCTGTATGTCCTTGGTTGTAGGACTCTGTCCCGCTAGACTTCAGGTGATTCTCAATGATGGTTTTTCTGTAGTTTTTCATGGTTGGATTTAAATCTATCACATTGCTTGTTGTTTTCTATTTGTTTATTATTATTTATTTGGTGTTTCCTGCCTGCCTTTGGATTGAGTATAATTTATGGGTCTATTTTATCTAGTTATATCTCTATTTCTTTTTTTGTATCGTTGGCCTACAGTTTATAACATATATCTTTAATTTATCAGACTAACTTCAAATATTATACCATTTCACACTGTCAAGAATTGTGAAGTCTGAAATTTCACCCTACTTCCAAGTTAACAAGTTAGTCAGTCACAGTTTCATGGATCCTAGAAGATGGAGATTTCTGGGTCAGCGATGAAGGATGGTTTGTTAGTCACAGCAACAGCAGTAAACCAGAGCATTAGTATTTTTGCACTGTTTCCCCAAGCCCCAATTTGCACAAGGCTGATTTGAAGAGGGCAAGATGACCTTTGCACATGCAATGGGTTATATTATGGGAGCAGAACTCTGAACTTAGGGACTCAAATCTTTTCTAATGGTCAGTAAGCATTCCTACCTTTTGCTTCAGAGGGAGATACAGACATGCCCCCATTCTGCCCCTATGTTTTCTTTGCCTAGAACACTGACCCCAGATGTCTGCCTGGCTCACTCTCTGCCTCCTTCAAGTCTTAGCTCAAATGCGCATTCTCAGAAAGGCCTTCTGTAACTGTGCTCTTTAGAGTTGCAATTTCCCACCCTTTTTTCAGCTAGCACTCATTATTCCTCTTTCTTCTTCTTTATTTTGGCTTAAGCAACTAGGTAGATATTGATGTCCTTTATTGAGATAATGAAGAGTGTAGAAGAAAATGTTCATTCATTTTGTGCTTGACTTTTTTGGAGAAAAGAAAGAATTCTGATTTAGCCTTGTTCAACATTTGTGGGACTGTCATATTGGCAACTGAATGTACTAGTCTGGAGTTCAGTAATGATGGTTGGGACTGGAAATATATAAAATCTAACGTGAATTTTACACTGTCCAGAGATAAAAAGAGTTCTTGCCTTTATCACAATACACAACTATTATTGTTCATTGTTTCTGTTCTCCACTTATATTCAGCCATGAAGTCTCTTTCACATCCTCTCTCGTTTGGTATGGTATCTTGTCCCGCTGCTTAATTCAGCCAGATTGTGTTATCTTGTGATTTAGATGGGAGGGATAGGTACCAATGGCTAATAGAAATTTGGCCCCTTGAAAAACACATGTCTAACTCCTGCAGAAGTTAAAAGTGCTCCAAGGTTAGCCACTCCTGTCTCAGATATTCAACATTGCTGAATGTCTTAATGAAAAATATCTACTCTCAACTTCCTGTCAGATAAAAATAACAGTAGATTCATAGTCTCCTCTACCAATACTTTTCAAGGTTAACCTCATGAAAGAAGAAATAGTAAAGGCTTGCTTAAGCCAAAATTTCAGTGGAATTTAGGCGAGCGAAGGTAAAGTGCTGAAGGAGGGAAAAAGTAGAGATGTTATTTATATCTTTATCATGGCACTTTTTTCAAACTATGTAAAAAAAGTTTAAAATGTTTTTGAATGAAGTTCCAGTGTACCCAGCACTATTTTGGATGGCAGTATTCAACAAAAAGTTGTTGGAAAACCTGCTCATTTGAAATCTTACTTAGGTTCATTCAAGTGAGTATTGAAAGCATGGAGTTTATAATGAGAAGACTTGGATTCAAGGCCTGAATGACTTACTAGGTAAGTGACTTGAGCTGACCATTTTTCCTCTAAAGTCCTGCTTTGCCTCCCCTCAAAGGGATGGTTTAAGGGTCAAATGAGATTATGTATATGCAAATAACCCACAATGATAAAGCCCTATGCAAATATGCAGTCATTATCTAAGACAATGATTCTTAGACTTGGATTTGTGTTAAAATCACCTGGGAAACCTTTTCTCAGCATTTTGGTTTTCTTATCTGATATAATGGTTAAATCTATTTTAGGACATCCATAATATAGGTATTAAAATGTGAGATTTTCAAAGAATTGATGATATTAAAGAAAAATGCTAGTGATCAAAATGTTAAGTATTTAACAGAATATAGAACTGTATAAAGTATGATCTCAATTCTATTAAATATGGATGTGTGTCTATATCCGACTATGTTTACGTATGTAACGCATACACACACATATAGAATGCGACAATTGTTATAGCATAATAATGGCAGATGTTGAAGACACTATAACTATTCTAGTTTTTATCAAGGTGTGTTAAACTTTCTCTGTTTTAATATTTAAAAAAGAACCATAACAGACGTCTCCATTTACACTTACCAGATCAATATTTTGCATTATATCCTGAAATGAAGGATGAGTTTGAAATTGTTCAAAGAGATCGCGTTTGTAAAGCAGTGCATACACCAAGTTTGGATTGTGGTGAAGAGAATTTGTGAGGCAGGAATTGATGATCTCTAACATCATCCGAATCACTTCTTCGATGACGTTTAGGTCTTGTGCCTGATGGAGAAAGAAAATCCCAGCACAGAATCAGTGTTTTTCTCCTTGACAAAGAGTTAATTAGAATGAGAGCAAACTACTTTAAAATTGTAACAGCCCTGGAAAGATCATGCAAAAGAACTCATCAAAATCCTTTGGAATTAGGTTTATCAGTTACTAAAGGATTTGAGTGAAACATTTTTGAACTTCAGGAATTTCACATAATACATTATAGACGCATCAATCCAGAAGGAAATTTGGAGCTTGTTTTGCCCCTCATTTAATATATACTTATTTGTGTTCTCATCACTGTGTCACCCTAAATTATTAGACTTTCATAATATAAAGTGGTGGTAGGGTCTTACCAATTCCAAGAAAAGTGCCTAATTCAGAACATGTCTTCATTTTTCTGCACTGTCATTTCGATCTTTACATTTACAGATAAAGGGTCTACTGTTTCCTTTCCCTTTCCTCAGAGTCAACAATAGTCTTTGGAATCTGAACATGAAATAGTTATAAAACAGCAAAATTCAAAGAAAGCCATTAACAGATCTCTTGGAAAAAAAGAGCAAAAATATATGTAAATACAACCTACTTTCCTTCTCCTCCTGAGTTTTCTAAATTATGTTCACTGGTTGAAGCAAAAATTATAACATTGTCTGATGGGGTTCTCAATGTAATCCTCTTTGATAGTGCCAAGAATTTATTTTGTTTTATTGAGTTCTCAATTTTAATGACTATTTTTCATTTAAAATTTTCTAATTAACTAGTTCTCTGTCACAGTCATATTCTTGTTTCATTTCTCCGTTTTTATTTCATAATTATTTATTCTTTGTAATTATTCCTTCATTTATCTTTGAGGATACTAAAAATACTTAGAGAATTTTCAAAATTATTCCATTAATTTTCAATTCTGTTCAGATAAATTTACCTTAATTATGATCATGACTATTTTGGCTGTCTTTCTTAGTATTAAGTTACATTTCAGCATGTGTTTTGGAATTTTGGTTATGCAGGCTCATTTAATGTGGAAGAATCGCCCCAAATCTACGGGTCACGCAGTGGCTTCTTAGAGTCTGAAATTTTCCAGTCTGAAACTAGGTATCAAAACTGGTATCTGAGGGTGCCTGCCCTACAATGACACTGCAGATATTAATAGTAAGGGCAAGGTCTGTCACCAAGACAGTTATCAATTTGGCTCAAAATCCCACTGTGAGGTTGGTTCTGTGAACTCCCACCTCCTCAAACATAGAACTTAACAGTCATTATTAATGCCTTTAAGTCAGGTTCTTTTCAATACAAGATCTATTCCAGCTCCCATTTTCTAGCAGGGAACCTGGCACTAGTGTGTTGCCTCTCACCGGGGCACCTTTTGCCGTCCCCTGCAGTAGCTGAGCTCACAGACATTCCTGCCTCCTTCCAGACCTGAAGCTCTGCAGGCTCACTGCTATAGATGCTGCTCTCTGCTTGCATTTCTTTTTCTGCTCTGAGAAAGATCTATCTCATTTTGGGGCGTGGCTATGTGCTTTAAATGTTTTATTATAGTTCATCTAGTATTTTTATGTTTTTAGAGCAAAGGGAAGAGATTAGCCTTCAAATTGGGAACTGATGACATAATCTTGACCAGAGTTCTCGCAATTATATTTCCAGTCTCATTTTGGTACTTGAATTAGTAGAGGAAGAGGAAGAGACTTCAAGTTTCAGAATTCTCTCTTAAAGGCATTTAAGAGCAACACAGTGAGATACCGGTAGTATGATCACAAGTGAAAAATTAGCTTTCTGCAGAATTTTATGTTCATAAATATTTCATATACCCCTTTATGTTAAGTCCTAATATATTAAACTTAAATTTCAAAAATGAATTACCTGTTGAAAACTTATAATTTCTGCTTTCAAACACATCGATAATTTATTTCAATGTTTTAATGAGTAATTTGCTGAAACAAACAGGGTAATAGATCCAATCCCCAAATAGGCGCCTGCTCATTTAAACCCAAACTAAACGATTGACCATTTATTTTATCCCCAAGTCAAGTAAAGTATAAACTGGAATCTTTACATCAATAAGCATATCCCACATTAGTTTTCACTTTGCATCAATCAATTTGACTGAAGGCTCTTTAGGAGTTATACGAACCCTCTTATATTTCAAGGAGTTACTGGGTATTTTATTTCTCTTATATTGCTTCTGTGACAAGTTAAGTTCTAGTTCTAATGCTATCTTTCACAGATTATTTTTACTGCAGGTTTATAAATTAAATGACAAGAACATCAAGTTTCTCACATTACTCAAATCAACTGAAAATATAACGTGGGAAGTTATGGCAATGACATTTTATACGACATCATATTTTGTTGGACTGTTATAGTAGAAAACATGTACTTGAATGTTGTAAAACTATTAAGAAAACAAAAATGAGAAACTAAACATAACTTAGAAATTAAAAATAAGCTTAAATGAAAAAGTAGTGGATTATAATGTTCTGTCAATATCTATTTCACATGTAACAATGTAAATAATTTAGGTTATTAAAATTTCAATATAAAGACCTCCTCCCAACCTTAGCTCAACTACCCAGTTTATGAGGTAAGGCCAATTTTCTTCCTGGTTACATCCAGGGGCGAAATTCAAAATATTTACCAACTAGTAGGTCAAAATATTTACTGCTAGTCCTACTGGGTGTGGGGTGTACACAACGGAGCAGCCCCACCAGCTTACACCTTCTGGTGTCAGTTACAGTTATTCCCACAAGTACTTTCAAAGGGGTTATTTCTTGAGAAATAAAATGAGGTTTCCTTGAACTCAGGTATCTACGTTGTTTTTTTATGTCCCCAAAACTATACCAATAATTTCTACATACATTATTTTATCCAATTCGGCAATCCTTTAGCTTAATACTGAGCAATTCAGTTATTATCTATCCAGTTAGAAAGCTTAGAATCTGATCGAAGAATTATAAAACCATAAAACACACTCAGAAGTTACGCAAGACACCCCTGACACCCCCCTTTAATGCTAGAATCCCTCTATAACACTCATTTCAAGGGGTCAACCACCTCATCCTTGAACACAGAATCCTTTGGCGAGGCCTCTGGTTCATTCCTGTGTAGTGACAGAAAGCGGTTCCAGCTTAGCAGGGAAGTCCATCAACTTAGGTCACCTCCTCATTGGTCTTTGTTCGGTGCCCTTGTCACAGCCAGCACCTTCTCCTCAACCCAACAGCAACGTCAACTGTCCTTCAGTATAATCTGGTTGAAGGCTTTCCCCTGTCCAGATTCTCTTAGATGCCCACCATTTAGACTGTGTGAATCATAGATGTAATTCTGTATATTTAGTTGCTGCCATTAAGATACATAATAAGTACATAAGTACATAAATGTATACTTATAATCCCAGCAACTAATTCATTTCCATTTTTACGTGGCAGCAGTTTTCTGCTAACCACTACTTTAATCATCCCTTTAAAGAACAGCAAGCATTCCTACTGCTTAAGTTGTTTCCTAGAAACCATGCTCTTATGGATCCTTCCATTTGTGTTGGAAGATATATTGCAGATTCAAGGCACCACACAGGTCATGAAATAATCATGGGCCAGAGGGGTAAGTTATGTACCAGGATATTCTGATTTATGAGATATAAAGTATCAAATTTTTGGCTAATTCTAATTTCCAAGGCAAACTATCCCAATAATTATAATTTACAAATTACCTGAGCCTTCGAGTTGCTACCATGACTAGATTCTGGTGCAGGTACCTACTATGCCTAGCAATACACAAATGAAATCCTTTACGTTTCAATTTTAAAAAGCATTATTGGGTAATTATCACCACTTGTAAAAAAGATGAAAAATTAGCGTGAATTTGATTCGAGTTTCTTTAAAATTACAAAGTCGTCCAAATCTTAGTATTTAAACGGATCTAAACGGTTATTTAATCACTTTTTGAGTGTCAGAATTTCAAATGGTATTTAAGTAAGTTTGCTATTTGACTTTTTTCATGAAGATTAAATGAGGTAATATTTGTAAAGTCCTTAAAACAATGTGTAACAAACACATGGTAAATACCATGTGACTGTTTCTTAAAACAAAAACGAATACATTAAAGTAACTTCAAGGAGAAAAATCATTTTAATTTTAGACATTACGAAAAAAGAACAAAAAGATAAATGTCTTTCCAAAGTTGGTAAATTAATGCAATTACTACAACTACAAACAAAGAACTTAGAAATCACATTTCTTCGTCTTAAATATAAGCCTCAAATTCTCCTTCTGCTAATTTACAAAACTGGTCTTTTAGAGAACAGGGCATAGAAAAATTGACTTACATTTATGGAATAATACAAGGTTTTATAAAAAGACATGCTTTTAAAAACTAACCATGTTTCTCCTCTGTACCGTGTCAAAATTAGCTTTGTCAGAAATAAAATCTGATGGCTCATTGGTAAAACAGCAAAATACATGGAGAATATTGTGCCTTTTCATTCATGGTATTTTATTTTTAGTACATACAGCTTCCATTCCAGGAATGGATCCCAGATCAAACAGACTTGAGTCTTTCAAAAAAAAAAAAAAAAAAGCATACTTTATTGCAGAAAATCTCAATTGTAAAAACAGGGACCCTGAGAAAATGGTCCTGTTTTCTGATGTTTCTGATGGTTTTCGTACATGTTGGTAGTGAACACTGAGCAAGTTCAGTGCTAAGCAGTGATTTCACGTCAAAGGGACAAGTTGGCAGTTGTGGGAGTATCTTACCCTGTCAACAGCATTCATGGTTGCCTCATTATATAAACTTCCTTTTCCCTTTTAAGAGGGAATTTATAGTTAAATAGTTTCAAATCATTTATTTTTAGTTTCCTTAAGAGAAGCATATGTATCTTGTTTGTATTAGTTTTGGGGGCATTCCAAGAGAGTTGTCTAAATTTCCTGCATTTTCAGCAGAAAATAAAACCTTCAACAAAATTAATGGGACTTTGCCAAAGTGGGGAAGAAGGGGGAGGAAATAAACAGGCAAGCCTCTTTTTAAAGTTAATGCGCAAATGGCCTTCAAAGCCAATCACTTGGTGATAGACCCTTGTTATCTTCATGTTGTTAATTCACTGGCACACATACTGAAAAGCTTTGTGACCATGTTATTTCTAGCTAGAACTGGATTTGTCCCAAAATATCGAGCTTCTGATAGCAAGAACTAGCTTTATATTACATGCAAAATCACAGCTGAAGAATAAATCCTGTGACCAGATGAGACAATGTGTAACCTTAATAATGCAAGGGGAGTTGGGGGGGAGGGCGAGAGCAGGAGGTAGCATTGTGGCACCACGGGTCTTATGTGGGAATGTAAAACGAAGTGGTCTTTTTCTTCATTCCTTGGACAGGGTTTGAATGTGGCCCACAAGCCTAAAGTAGAACCCTGGGAAGTCTGTTATTTAAAACATGCTTACTGGTTGCAGGAAGGCGAGATAATGGTGGCTGCTAGGGGTCAGTGGATAACTTTACATGTTTTTCCATACCTGGAAAATAGCCAGGGAGCTCACAAAAAAGGAATGTTCTCATTGAAATCCAACTAAGTTGCAGCCTCCAACAATCATATTACCTTAGCAGGCTACTCACACGGGGCAGAAAGTGGGTGCAGAAGAGTGCTTCCCCCGCTGCCTCAGGCCCTCCTACTGGCAGAAGAGAGTAAGCCTGGAGTTTCTGTTTTGTTTTTTAAAATTCAATGTTTTGCCTTAAGAATTAGTATTCGTTTCCATTCTTCTTCAAAATACATTGGTTTTGTTAAAAAAAAAAAAAAGAAATACCCTTCCACATTGTATAAAAGTATTATCTGAGTAAAACAATTCTCTAGGAAGAAGTACCTTTTTTTTCTTAATGGCTTTGATAGGCCTCCCATCACCTCAATTTGAAATACAAGAGTCCCAGTTCTAGCCCCAGCTCTGCCAATAACTAGCTGTATGACCTTTGGTAAGTCACTTAACCCAAGTTGCAGTTTTTCATTTGCAAAAACAAGTGCTTATGAGATTTAAAAAATCTCTTCCTCTTCTTCAGTCTCACCTTCCATAAAGAAGATAGAACATACTGAATTTAGAAAATAAATTAGAGTAACCAAAAATGTGATTAGGGTAGAAGAATCAGCGTTTGTTAATTATCTTTCATATTGTTAATGCAAGGAAAGGAAGTGATCTCTACACTTGAATATCATGGATTTCACGTGAACTTCAGAGACCTACGATGTTTGGTGCCCTTTTTTCATTCTTTTCTTGGGAAGAAGTGTCAGTGGTGCTAAGAAGGGCAGTGAACAATCACATACAAGGCAGCATGTATGAAGACGAAGTTTAAAAAACAAAAGAAAAGAGGAAAAAGGGAAGTAGCTGAAAGTCAGGAGAAAGAAGCCCTAGACTGGGTTCTAGTCTCACTTTTGCCAGGGACTGGACAAGTCTCTCTCGGGGCCTCAGTTCCAGCAAATGTAAAATAAAAGCGCTCTCTGGGGCGATGCAGGGAGACACTGGTTTCTGCTTAGGATGTGGAAAGCTACAAAGAATGCGTCTCCTGCCCTAAGAATGAGAAAAAGCCAGATAATCTAATAAACCATAAGTCTTAAGGCCATCAGAGAATGATGATGATGATTTTGCAAGGCAATCAAGGGAAATGAAGTCCCCAGAGGGACGAGTCCCTGTAAAAAAGGGAACAGAAGCACTCACTTGCTTTTGGCAGAGCACCGGAGGAAGAGGTGGGTAAAAAAAAACATCAGCTAAAATTTCAATGAATTCTTAAAGGCAAAGTGTGGTCTAATGTGTCAGTCTGGAAAGGTGGAGTCGCAGACACAATGCAGTTTGCATTCACTCAAAAGCTCTTTTCCACTGGTCTTCACCCGCTAACAGTAACTCAGGACGTGCAGCATTGTCTTAAGCAGTGAGAACAGATACTGAAGATATAAAATAAGATGCAGCTCTTGCCCCGTCTTTCACCTTGGCGTTACAAAATCCTGTCTAAATTCGTAAGGCAGACATATCTCAGAAACACTTTTTGCAAGATATGTAAGGAATTTAACATTGAGAAAAGGGAACAAAAACTTGTTATTTTTACTTGGAAATAATATTGCAAATATCACTGAGGGATGCTGAACCTCAATCTAGATACCAAAAACTCTTCATGGATTTAAATCAGGGCAATTACTCTATATATTAAAGATGCCCTGGCTTTATGGAAAATTGGCCTGAGGACAGAAGAGGAATTCTGCGCCACAGGCTCTGTGGTCAACCATGCTGCCCTTTGAATCCTGTTCTACCATTTACCTTCTGTGTGACCTGGGGCAAAATTCTAAACCTTGATTTCTTTATCAACAAAACTGTTACAGTGGAGTGGAAACGAAATAATCAATATGTAAAACACCTACCCCAGATGCCTAACATATAGTAGCTGCTTAAGAAATCATTGCTCTTACTAATAAAGGCGATAGTAATAATGAATGAAAGTTTCCTATTAGATACAGATGTACTTGGGAGGTATATTAACTCCATCAGGCAGTGAGTCAAACAACTGTCATGTTTTCCGATTTGAACTTTCATGTCTATTTAAAGAAAAGTGCTTCCGTGATGTTGAAATTTGAATTTCAGAACATTTGTGTGAATTACAATGAAATGCACTAACTGTGAATCTGAGATTTTTTAAAAGAACCTAAATACTATTGTTATACTAAAACAGCTAATCCCCTTAGGAAATATTATGTTGAAAAATCTTCCAAGTCTAATGCTGAAATATAGGTAACCCCTGACTGAAGACAGCTTGATTCAAAGCCCACTGCTTTATAACCATATTCCCAGTCATGACCGAAAGTTATATTCACGGCTGCCTAATGACTGGGACCAATGCCTACATTTTGTCCAAACCACTGCCAATGCTCTTGACCCAGTCAAGGTCACTGGCAATGAGGGTGACTCAGTCTGCTGCTACAATGAGAGGAAGGGGTCACTTGAAGAAGTTGCCATGGAAATTGTCTATCACCCAACAATTACGATTCCAAAACTTTGGGAGGCAATCCTATATTAAATTTGCAAGTTATTTCTTGTGGCCGAAATTAATTTTAAAAGCAGTTTAAGGTCCACACAGTAATGAAGAATGCTTACTACAGGAAGAGTTACTAAAACAAGATGTGTTCAGTCCAAATGTCATTGGACTTACATTTTCAAAAACCTCAAACACACCCAAAAACATGTATGTAACCCAATTTTTACTGTGTTGTTGTTTATGATACAGGTTATAAAATACTTTTTCATTCACTATAATCTATTTTTGTGTTTCTATAATATGAAATTAGTTTTGGGAAACGGAACCTAACATGTGTGACAGTTATAAGGATCCGACTTAAAATGGTTCCCTCTAGGTCACAGACTAGCAATCAATTAAGTCATGAGTTGGGGCTGCCTGTCAATTTTGCTATATGGTGCCAATTTCTTTGGAAGAAAGAGATACTTTTAATTTTATTTTCTGGATATTTTTCCTGGACCAAGGTTGGTAGAAACAACTATCAATATGTAAATGATAAAATAAAAATAGGGTGGGTAAAACCCTAATGCAGCATAAACAAAATCCTTCTTTTAAAGGCAATGAAAAAGTTGATATTAATATAGAAATATAGAAAAAGGCTGTTAAAGGAATCTCGAGGCAAAATCTAGTTGGCAAGAAGGAATATGATTCCCACTTTTCCCTTCTTCCATTGCACTTCTTTAGTCTACTTGCGTCAATTTGGGACTAAGAAAAGATTTTGTTATAAGAAAGATATGGAATGCAAAGAGGTTTTAGAGTAATGTGTACAGTGTAACAAGAAAACTTTCAAGTAGTAGTCAATGCCAACAAAGCTAAAATTGAGTTGGTGGCACTTCTCATAAAAGCATAGTGACAGTACAAGGAAGTACTATAACGAAGATGCAGCTTTTTCTACAATATGTAGACCATTGAGTGGCAATTTAACAATAATTGCCTTTGGTCAGCTGTCCAGTAAGTTTGCAAATAAGAGACAGGCAGTTTTGTTTTTACTTTAGTTAAAGAAAAACCATGGTATCCGTAAGGTCTAAAGTCAGGGATGTCATTAGACATACCAGCTCAAGTGGGGCAGAGGGTACTGCAGTACCACGTGTAAATCACAGACATGAGGTGCAACAGAAAGTCTGTTGTAACGGATGCTGTTCACCTGATATTGGCAAGGACCTACTAGTAAATGTGCACAGCAGTAACTACAAATGAATATTTACCTCATTTCGTCAATAAAGCCAATGACCAGTTAAAACTTTCCTGAAAATCTTTTGGTTTTACCAAACAATCACACTGGGAGTAAGGTGAACAAGAACTCCCCAATACCCAAAAACAACAACAATAACAGAGTGGCAGAATAAAATCAATTTTAGCAATTTATAGTCAGCTGAGGGATGGGTTCCAGGACCGCTCCACCACCCAGGATATAAAAATCTGTGGGTCCTCAAGTCCCTTCTATAAAATGGTGTAGTATTTGCATAAAACCTACACACATACTCCCAGATACTTTAAATCATTTCTAGATTACTTACAATACCTAATACAACGTATACGCTATGTAAATAGCTGTTATACTGTATTGTTTAGGGAATGATGACAAGAAAAAAAGTCTGTGCACGTTCAGAACAGACACAACCAACCTCGTAGGCCTAACTACACAGCACACGTCAACAACAACATAACTTTTTTCCCCCCAAATTTTGTATCTGTGGATGCAGAACTCGTGGATATGGAGGGCCAGCTCTCGTTGCTTTCTGAATAAAAATGCCTCTCCAAAAAACATTTATAGCAGTTTTTCCCCTTGTGTTTGATTTGTATTTAGGAAATATGTTGTGACATTATTTGAACTAATTTACTGGTTATTATTCAACAGTCCCTGCTAACTCTAACTCTTTGGTATGCCAACAAGACAAATAAAAGAATGATTATAACCTTAATGACTTCGACTTTATGTCAATTAAAATTTGAGTAAATCGGATGAGGAATTAGACATGTTGAGCAAAAAGAATACAAAAACTGAAAGACAAAGACACAGAGGGAGAAATTAAAACTGCATTAACTGTGCACACAGAAATCCAGTTCCAAACCGCCTTTTACAAAAGATCTCAAAAACAGTTGCTATGTGAATACTCCTTACACCTCCTAAGAGCTTTGGTAAGAGCAAAAATACTGAACACCTGCCCAGTGTTCTGTGCTCCCCTGTAATTTACTGGCCATGGTAGGTCTGGTTCAATGTACTCCAAGCAGCTGGGGAAGTTTTATTAACTCCTTTAGGTTACCAGGCTAATTGATGCAATTTCATCAATCCTCCCAATAGCTACCAATTAGCTAACACAATATCCCAGATGAAATTTGTCATTCATTTAACAAATACTGAATGACTAGTGTTATGAAAAGGCACTGGATTAAAGCAGTGACCAAGGGACGTAATCCCCGCCTATGTTAAGTTCAGAGTCCAGTGGGAGAGAACTGTGAACTGTGGGAAATGCTAGGAAGGCAAAAAAAAAAAAAAAGGGGGGGGGGAGAACAAGGATGATAAATAAATGAAACTTAGACTGAGACCTGAATAAAAGCAGCACAGGAAGTGTCGCATTTAAGACTTCATATTACGATGCTTTCAAGAGTTTCAGTCAGTGTCATTAGATTTCCAATTAAATACGGAAGAATATCAGAAGTAGGAGAAAATGCCTTATTGTGGAATGCATAATTTATTAGCAGTTTTAGTCAATCTCTCAAAAATCAGACTACGCTTTATAGAGTGAGGGTGCTGACGAGACCCTTACTTTACAGGCTAAGACTTGGAGGATAATATATTAAATTCACTTTTGAAAATGATCCTAAATATTAATTGTACATGAGGGTCTGTCTTCCTGTTCTTATTTTTCTTTTCCCTAAGCTTTTATTTCAATTTTAATTTTATCAAAGTAACAAATGAGTATCGTTTGAAAGTCAAGAATACTACAGGATTCAACAAAAAGAGAGCAGTCTCCTGGACCCATCCTTTCCTTTCCCCAACTCCCACTTCCCAGAGCCAAATATTTTGAACCATTTTATCTATTTCCTCCTCCATCTGTCTTCGTATTCTGAAATAATACATGTGTTGGTATTTCTTAATTTTTTAATTTTCAATCACCTATTGACTTCTTTACCCTTGAAAACTGAAGCTTTTCCTCTTCTAAATTAATTTTAGAATCACTTAAGTTTTTCTGATTTGCTAAATTGTGAAAATACCCATTTTTTAAAACCTCCATATGAAGGAGACAACTAAAAAGAAATAGATACATTTCTAAAGTGCTGAAAGAAATGAAAGCGAGATTTAACTGGGAACCTGAGAATAAGATCATGATTCAAATTTTATGACACTGCTCTGAGACAATGGCAGTTAACCAAATACCCTTGTATCTGCAAAAATTCAGAAGAGAGCAGTAATTTCTCATGCTTTGTTACTAGAGGAAAATCTGAGACCATGAGACTTGGAGCATTTTCCAGAGCACCTTCTAAATTCAATTAGGCCTCTCTTAACAGTACCCCACGGTCATTCCCTTTGACTGACAAATTTATTTTGTAACTTTCAGAATCTGACGAATCCTAGGTGGTTGTTTTATTCCTTTTCTTTTCCTCTTTTGTTTTCTCTTCTTTTCTTTCTTTATAAGAGTCTGGCGTTCCCAATAGGCACAGCAGTGATCCTGCTGGCTTTCTCTTTCTCCTGTGCTATTACATTTAATTTGTGTGCTTTTATAACTTTGTACTTACGCCCACAGGCTTTTGAACAATGGGTACTCATTCAATAAATCCAAGAAATAAATGACTTGATGATTGTAAGTGCTTTGAACTCAATGGACAGAAGGCTTACATAAGTAGCATAATAGTAAGGACAGTAGGATGAAAGATTGAAAAGAAAAAACAATCTAAAGCTTTTACAAAAGCCAAACACACACACACACACACACACACACACTCACACGCACTGTCATCCTTTGTTACACAGCACTCATTTCACCCATTTGCACCCAGTTCTCAAAATCTCTTCCTGTATATTTTTTGAGAGTAAAAATGGGAAATATGCAAAAATACATTACACATGCTTTCAAGAAGTATTTCCTTTGAACCATGGATGGGATGGTGACTGCAAAGCTTATTATATAATATAAGAGATACTTAAGTATATCCTGCAATCTCATGGGAATAATCCCAGGGCTATGATGAGGCCATTTGGAGTGTCCTACAACCTGAGTTGTGCGAGTACACTTTGACTGTAATATTTTTCACTTGGTTTACTAAGCATAACTTAATTTCAAATCTGATAGACATAGATTAAAAGAAAATTAATCAGGTTATTTAGATACCATGAGGTTTACTATTACGAGTACTGATATAAAACTTGCATTTTAAACGAGCTTCACTCATTAGTCTACACAAGAACTTCATAAACTTGGGTATGTTAAGAAACAGGAACAGGGGTAAAGACATACTGAAAGGTAAGAATGGCTCACTAGGATATTGAAAATAATTAATTTTATACTCTTTCTTTCCTAGACTTCAATTAAAAAATCTAATTCCTAAAAGAATCTTCTCATGACTAATGTAGCTACCTGTCAGCTTATACTATTCAAATTAATTCCCATTTTTGTATGCCCAGATACCATCTCTGTTTTTCCAAACCTAGTGGATATGTTTTAATCCTCACTTCATCCTCAATCTTCAGTCTGTAGTTGGTTCACCATTTCTTCTTCTGTCAGACATGTCCATCTGAAACCATGCACTTGGGGTTTCCCCCGTCCCTCCTGTCACAAGCATTTCCTCTTCTATCCAATTTCTGAAGGTTGGAGTCCTCTCAGAGCTCTGGACCAATCCCTCTATCCTTCTCATGTCACTTTCTCTTTCACTGTTTCTCATCAATTGCCATGGCTCTGAATATCCTGTTCAGGTTGATGACATCTACGTTTCCATTTCCAGTCTAGACTTCTCTGTTTTGAGCCACTGTCATCTCTGACCACCTTCGTTTAACTGGCCTCTCAATCTCAACTCTTACCTCTTTAAATCACTTCTCCATAATACTTTTTCAAAGGTACACCCATTGTTCAAAACCCTTCATTGACTTTATGCTGAACTATATGGATAACATCCCAAATCCTTACAAAGAATAGTTGATCAGGCCTGGCATAGCCTAAACCTGACATTGACCTAAACCTCCAGTCTCATTTAATGCTACTCTCCAAGACATTTAGCCTGCTTACAGTTTGCTGAATAAACAGAGCTCTGTCCTGCCTCAGGGCCTTTGCACATGCTATTTAAAACACTCTACCCTGACTCTTTCTCTGGCTGACTCTTACTCATCCATCAGGTCTCAGTTAAATATCACTTTCTCACAGAGCAAATACCCCATCTCCTTGACACACCCAAATCTAAATTAGGATTCTCACCGTTCTCTTGCACTATGTCACAGTTATTTTCCCTAGGCCTACTTATAATTCTGTATTTATTTGCTTGCTAACTGATTGTTCTTTTCCTCCACTAGCTCCCTGAGGCGGGGCAGGGTCCATGTCTGTTCATTCATCACTGTATGTTCAATTTCTAGAGCAAAACATTACATGAATAAAATCATATATTTTGAATGGATGATGACCTTCTTGAATTTATGCTGCTATACTTTTGTATTTATTGTAGTTAATCCTATTTAAAAACTAACAATAAATAGCTAATTAAAAATAGGGCTGTTGTGCTTATATTCAGATATGGAAATTGAAATTCAAAAAGATTAAGTAGTCACTTCCATTATGTTCTTGGAATCAGTTCTAGAGCATTTGTGTTAGATGCAGACCTCATTTTTTGTACTTAAATCTCTAGTGGGGAAAAAAAGAGTACTTTATTTGCATCTGGTACCTCACAAGTCCTTTCTGGCATAGGATTTACATGTTACTTGAAAAAGAGCAGGTTAACACTGGGCCTCACTATGCTAGTTACCTTTAATTTGCCACAATCACCCACAACAGAGCACTCCATCATTCTTTGAATAGAAAGGTGATAAGTCTCTGTTGATAAACAAAATCCAGCGAAACAAAGAAAAGATACATGGTCAAATTTCAAAAGTTGAGAAAAAGATACAGTTTAATAGTATGTTCTAAAGCCGTAATTCAGTCAGAAATAGAACACTTATATTCAGATAAATTTTGCCCAGGAAGGACATATGGAAAAGCTCCTTTTACCTTCCATTCCTGAACAATGACAAATATATTTGAATGAATACAACCATTTTATGATATCCATCATTTATTGAAAACCTATGATCATGGCATTATGCCAAGAATGTTATATGTATAATCATTAATATTCAATCCAACTCTACAGAGCAGATAATAGGATCCTCATTTTATAGATGAGATAACTGAAACTCAGAGAGCCACAATAACTTGTCTAAGGTCGCTAACTAAATATTTAGGTAACATACCTACTAAGTGTTAAAACTGAATTAAGTCTAACTTGCAGTGTAAACTTATTCTATTCTGCTACAGTGCACTGAAAAGAGAATTTTAAATAGCCTTCTCAATAATAAGCTTTAGTTTTTAGCGATGGGAGAATAAAGGACATATTTTCCCATCATTCAGGTGGTAGAAGCAATAATATTTACATAGTACTTGTTATATGCCAAATATTGCACTAAGTACTTTCTATGCATTCTTTCATTTAATTCTCACAACAATCCCATGAGCTAGGCATTATTGTTTTTATTGAATAAATGAGAAAACCACAGATCAGAGGGGTTAATAAGGTCAAGGTCACATGAAGGTTAAATCTAGTTCTTTTGGATTCCAGTGCTCGTATTCTTTAAAAAAAAAAAAGTTGTAAAAGACACACAACATTTACATCTTAACCATTTTTCTACCAGCTCAGTACAGTTAAGAATATTCACATTGTTGTGCGTTTTCTTTATCCTGCTTTATTTTCCCATGGGAACTTCTACCATTTCATTCATTGACCCACGCATGTAATCATTATACATCTCTCTTCATTAGAATGTGGGCTTCATGAGGGCATACATTTTTATCTTCAATGATGTCTGAGGGCAGAGAAAGTGCCTAAAAAAATATTAGTTGCTCAATACTTGTTGGATGAAAGAATAAGGCATTCCAAGAACTATATGGAAATGTGTTTATCCACGCATTACTCTTTTGTAACTGGTATTACTGTTAACCAGAAGAACATTAGTAATTATATGGAGCATTCAAAATGGGTATGGGAAACTTAGGACTTGGAGTTGGTTAATGAGTTAAAGCACTACTAATAATGAAACAAAAGTTACTCTGACTCTAATCTGAATTCATTGACCAGTAGGAAACAACTTTGTAAGAAAGTTAATACCTGGTTATTAAAGGCTCAGTACTTTTTAGGCTTTGAACATGACCCGAAAAAGGATACATCATTAATTCAATCACTAAGTTGATCAACTAGCACTGTATCCTAAAGGAAAAAGGTATGTTTCAGAGCAACACAATACTCTCCTCATGACCTCAGTCAAAATAAAATTTGGGATCACAGAAAATAACAAGTGAGAGATTACAAGTATCTCAAATACGTGAAAATAATCAAACATATCTGCCCTACTGAATATTAAACAAACATACTAGTTAATTTCATTTCTTAGTACATAAAGGAATGAAACTTAGTTCTTATATGTTAAGTATCCAAAAATAACTGCTTTGTTGTATTAACAAATCAAGAAAACCAATACACCCAATCATAGAATAGCCTCTAACAACTGTCAAAATACAAATTAACTTGCCTTTCTGCTTACCAAAGTATACCACTTCTCATGACTAAGATCTCCAAAATTCACATCTCAGAAACTCAAATAATTTATGAATAAATTAACAATCTGGGCTTAACCTTATCTAGTGTTAATTGAATCTTCTAATAATACCTAAAGTCTAGATAAACTCTGAAACTTTCATGTTCATTTTTGCATGTATAAAGTGATCCCCTAATATTCTTGTAAGGATTCTTGACAATATTCCAGAAATCCATGAAATTTCCTGAAAAACAGGCAGAGCTGAGTTCTCAAATACAATTTGTTTTTAGAAATTAAATCAACTTAAGAGTTGCATTTCCATTCATACAATCAATAAGATTACTCGTTTTTGGGGGTCTTATCTGGAGAAACTAAAATAAAGTGCGATTTTAAAAACATTTGCAGCTTTGACTATAATCAACTGTAATAATAAGATACCAGCTCAAAAAAATTCTTTTCATTTAAACCTCTTTTGTAATACTGCTTTTTAATAACCCTCATAATAGCTGAATTAAAGGACCCCAACAGAAATCATTCATCCCACATAAAACAAACATTGCCTTTTCTTCTTAGCTTTGTTTTACAAGCTACATTATTTCCAGATGACGCTTGAGGGGACTATGGTTTCAAGAATTAGATGCTTAAATAGACAGCTGCTTTCTATTTGCCATGCAAATCAAGGATATATCAAAGAAAATTCCAAATAGTAGACTTCTTTTCTTCCTATTAGGAACTACAAACTGAGGCAGAAAAGGAGAGAGAGGGAGAAACAAAATTTGAGCAAACAGAAAATTAATCATTTCTTAAATAACAAAGAAAATTTGAAAAAATCTCAGGAAAAGGTGTTTTATTAGCTCTGCACAGCAGCAGGTAAAGAATTTTTTCACTACAATGGGAAGGGGAGAAAAAGGAAATTGTGATCACTGGTTTTTACAAATTTATCACACATTGCTACTGAATTTAATATGCATGGGTTATTTTTTCTGTGTTCTTTAAACTTCACTCACAATGTTAATTAATCATTGCCAGATTTCAGTGCAAACACATCCTATTTCCTTTTATAAGCCAGTGGAAGGAACATAAAAGTTATTTAAGTATTTTAATGATAATTTAAAAAAATTATTTAAAAGAATATTCTACCACACTCCGTAAGAAAGGACAAGACAAACTTCCTCTCCAGGAATGAAGAAAGGGCAACATCCTTTCCCTCAGTTGAGGTATGCTTTTTAAGAATGAAGGAATTATTATTATTTTTTAACAAGAGGGGAGCCCTCAAAATAAATATGGTCCTTACAGGCATTTTTAGAACTTTTCTGGAACTCCTCATTCAGAAGTGCATCCAAAGCCAAGTTATAATACAACCAAGAAAACTGGTCTTATGTTGTCAGTCCTGGTTTTTAATGAGGAAAAAAAAAGTGGCAGCGTGGGTGGGGAGCTTGCTCACTTGCTAGAGGGTTCATTTATTTGAATTTTAAAATCAACTGTATCAAAGAAGACGCTTCCTGGGACTCAGTCAATGGGGGGCTTGGGATATATTTAAGCTCAAAGCAGTTTTGTTCTTTAGGGATGTTCACCAACTTTATAGAACCAGATTCAGCTCTGTTTTTAAACACTCGTTTCTATATTATGAAAGTAACTATAAAGATTTTGATTGACCTTCCATGGTCCTTCTTGGAGAACTGGTTGATTCTAGGGCTGGAGCAAGGGAAATAACAAGATAAGCTGGAGCATCTTCAGGGTCTTATAAAAAAAAAAAAAGAAAAAAAAGGTGGGGGAGAGATGGAAAGAGGAGGGAAAAAAAGGAACATATTCAAAGGGTAGAGGATACAACCTGAAAGAGGTCCCAATGGCAAAAAGATGGAACAACCTGAGCAACAAAATAACAGTTCTGGATTATAAAACAAGGAATAAAATTAGTATCCAGGAGTCCATACTGATATAAATAATAACTGCATAAGTAAATACATTAGGGAGAGGTGACAGTTCTTCCTTGCAAAAAATTCTGTTAATAAATGCAGAAGAAATAAGACAAATAGAAAATCACTAATAAACCAGTAAACTATGCTGCAGGCAAGATCGATCAATGGGTGCTAAGATTTGTGGGAAAAGGTTACAGCAGAAATAGGATACTGACATACTCTCAAAGTATCTCCCCACAATACACAGTAATTACAAGAGGAAAGTTGGCAAGTTTATAGTGTAGAATCTTGGTAGACATCATCCTAGTGAAGTGATCAAGGCAAATGTAGGTAAACATCATCAGCAATACATACCAGCATCAAGTATTTTCTGATACGATGCACTGAGAAGGGCGTATCACCTCTGTAGTATCCTTTCCAACAATGCATAATGTCAATCTAACCATGAGAAAATCCCACCCGAATCCAAGTGGAGGGACATTCGACAAAGTAACTGACCAGTACCAGTACTCTTCTAAAGTCTCAAGGTCATGCAAGTCAAGGAAAGAGTAAGGAAACATGGTAACAAAATGCAATATCAGACCCTTGGATTGGATCCTAGAAAAGAATAAGGCCACTAGTGTCAAAACTAGTAATATTTAAATGAGATTTGTATTTTAGTTTAACAGTATTGTACCAAGGTTAATTTCTTAGTTTTGATAAATGTTCTATGGTTATGTAAGACATTTGTAAAAGTGAAAGGTGGGTGAGAGATATATGGAAATTATTTAAAACTCCAAGTCTAAAATTATCTGAAAATAATGAACAAAGGAAGAAAGGAGGAAGGGAGGGAGGGGAAAGTAAGTTGTGTGTACACTTGACAAAGATTTTAAGATCTATACCTATGAAGAAGAGGATAATGTAAAGAGTATAAAGTTCTACTTTCTTTTCCCTTCAGTCTGACTCCCCACAGATAACCACTACTTAATAGTTTCTTGTGCATTATTCCAGAAACATTGAATGCATATTTTCAAACATAATGTACATATAACCTGTCTAATATAAAGTGTGGGTTCTTAACCTGATTTAAGTGTTATATCTTTTCATATAAACCCATATAGATCGAATTCACTTCTTTTAAAAAAAATGGCTGCAGAATATTGCAATGGATGAACTTATACTTCATTTAATCTGTCCCCTATTGATGGATATTTTGCTTGTTCCCAGTTTTTTGCTCTTAAACCAGGTTGAAAAATATGCATACCTTTGTGTAACTACTTAGCTAATTGATTTTAGCAGGTTCAAAAGTCAAGTCATTGCTTAAGAAACGTATTTTCCATTCTTGAAAATATTAACTTTTTCAAAGTCTAAGATTTATTTTCCTACATCCACCCTCATGCCATAATGCCAGCCAAGCTGATATCTAGCTGCTATTACACTCAACAAACAGCTTTTTTCCTAGTGCTTCAAGTACTACTTTTTAAAAAACTGGCTTCATTGAGATAAAATTCACACATCATAGACCTCACCTAATTAAAATGTACACTTCGATGGTTTCTAGTACATTTACAGAGTTGTACAATCATCTCCACAATCTAATTTTAAAACATTTTCATCATCCCCAACAGAAACTCTGTACTCATTAGCAGTCACTTCCTACCCTGATCCATCTATGACATTTCATGTTCTCAAGGTTTATCCATATAGACGCACATGTCGGTACTTCATTCCTTTTTATTGTTAAATAATATTCCATTGTGTGGATATACCACATTTAATTAAATCCATTGACCAGTTGATGGACATTTGGGTGGTTGCTTGGTTGCTGTTTTTTTGGCTATTATGAGTAATGGTGCCATGAACATTACATTTTTGCGTGGATATATGTTTTCAATTCTTTAGGGGTATTTATAACCATATGCTGGGTCATATGGTTATTCTTTGTTGAGCCCTTTGAAAAACTGCAAATTGTTCTCCAGAGCAGCTGCATAATTTTACGTTCTCACCAGCAGTTATATGAGGATTCTAATTTCTCCACACCCTCCCTGCACATGTGATTATCTGCCTTCCCGATTCTAGTCATCCTAGTGGATGTGAACGTCACTGTGGTTTTGATTTGTATTTCCCTTGTGGCTAATGATGTGGAGCATCTTTTCACATGCTTGTTGGTCACTTGTATGTCTCCTTTGGAGAAACGTCTATTCAGACTGTTTGTGCATATTTTCTTAATGTAGTAAAGCTTTGCTGCTGACTAGCATCGGTGTCCAGCCGGGTAACTCAGTGAGCTGCCCATGAGGTGATTTGGGGGTCCAGACACTGCCATCCTCTGTGAGATCTCAGAATCTCCCCCTGGATTTCCTTCACCTACCTAGCAGACAAGGAGGGAAGAAAAGTATGGAAAATGGTGCAGTGGTGACATCACTTCCTCCTACACTCCACCAGTGAGAGCTAGTCAGATGCCCCCTATCAGGAGGCAAGGATGCTAGAAAATGTTGCTTAGCTGTGTAATCAGGAAAGGAAATGGTTTTTTCTGATTCTGGCTCCTTACTCTTTTTGGTTTGTACCTTTGCATTGACTGTTTGAATTGAGATGGGAGAGTGTGTCTTACTGAAAGGTTCAAAAGTCCTTTGATGATCAAAGGGCAATATAATTGGGTTCCGTATGGTTCCACCCAGAATAAAAGTTAGATTCTTTTCATCTCAAATAGTTGCTGATTTTAGAAATTAGGAAAACAAAGCTTATGTGACATTGTGATAATATTTGGAATTAAAAACCATGGTTACAGGGCTGGCCCGGTGGCTCAGGTGGTGGGAGCACCGTGCTCCTAATGCCGAGGTCGCCAGTTCGAGTCCCACATGGGCCAGTGAGCTGTGCCCTCTACAGCTAAGATTGTGAACAACAGCTCTCCCTGGAGCTGGGCTGCCGTGAGCAGCTGGAGCTTGGCGTGAGCTGCCACGGGCTGCTGTGAGCTGCCGTGGGCTGCCGTGTGCTGCTCTGGGCTACCATATGCTTCCATGAGTGGCTGGCAGCCAGCGTGAATGACCAGCAGCCTGTGTGAGCGGCCAGCAGTCATCGCGGCCAGCAGCCAGTGAGAGCTGCCGTGAGCGGCCGACTGACGACTGGCAACCTATTGCCTGAGCCGGGGGGAGTGCAAGGCTCCTCATACCAGCATGGGCCAGGGAGCTGTGTCCTACACAACTAGACTGAGAAACAATGGCTTGAACTGGAGTGGGGGGGGTTGGGAGGGGAGACGGAAGAGGGGGGAAAAAATATATATATATATAAAGGTGCTTAGCATAGTACATAAAACAAACAGAAAAAACCTGGTTATAGTTTAAAAAGCAACAAGTTATTATTTTCCTTTCATTTTCTCTATTAAGGTTCTGTTGTAGATGACCAAAGTTAAGAAGTCATCTCAATTTAAAAAAAATTGTTGAAAGATTCTTCTTTAACAATCCTCCCCTGTCCCTTTAGTCACTGAATTAAATTTTATGAAACCTGATATTAGGACATTGAAGCTCAGTCAAGTCAATTGAACTTCACTTGCTTTCGTAAACACCTTTATTGCCCCTATAGAGCCTGTAGAACTAGCTATCGCTCTCTGTAGAAGGTCTTCTTCCTCCCCACAGAGGACTTGAGTGCAATTTTTGTTTATTTCCCCTTAAGCAGCTGGGCATTTCCTCATTATCTAAAACTTGGTTGAAGGCTTCAGGTGTCCCCTGAGACGTTCAGACCAACATGGTTGTACTAAAGTAATAATACCAATGTTTTTGTAACTTGCTATTTGCTTTCTATGCTGTTACTCAATGGACTTGTGAATTATACAGTATAATGAGAATAAACATTTTCTTAATAAACTCAGAAACCTCTAGGTAGACTGAGAGAACTCTATGTACTACAGTGAGAAGAAAAACATACCCTTATTTTTAAGCACTTATTCCAAATCTTTGCTAATACAGTTTATCCAGTCCTGGTGTAGAAAGTATCCATCAGGGAATCCACTGCTGCCTTAAGACCTTTTCATTTTCCCCTTCCACCTTTTACAAACAAGTGGTTTGAAGCCTTCGTCCAGGACACAGAATTTTCTGTGTTTGTTGGCAAAGATACTTAAGTAAAATTTGGGGGGAAGACAAAGGGAGGAACATATTTTATTCTCCCAGTTAATGACCGATTTAAAAGAGAATGACAATGAGACCATGGTTTCAAAGGTGTAAATCACTTATACATAGTGTTTTGAGCAATGGGAATGGTGAATGAAACACTTGTGTTATCACAAAAACAAAACACACTGCAGCGCTTACTTTGAAGGCTGCTGTTTTCTTTAACTACCTTCTGATCAGTGGCAGGAGGAGTGATTCAGTTACCAGCATTACTACTCAATCAGTGTTACCCACCCTCTTCAATGAACTCCGAGGAAAGGCAGCAAAAGTCAAGTTCATAAACCCATTTCGAAAATGTTGTGATTTGTAAAGTCTCATACACACAAATGTTAAAATAATGACTGTCAATGACAGATTCCAAATGGAATTTTCTCCGTATTTCTAGGAAGCAGTTGCTTGAAGAAATTCCTTTTCAGTTAGTGGAAATTTCATGCTAGAAGAAAATAGTCAGTGACTCTAAACACTGTAAAGTTCAATAGGAGAATTCATATGTCCATTAACGAGTTCAACCATCCTTTCATTGCATCATTACCTCCATAATTTGCAAATACTATTAAATATGACCTATTTTCTCAAAGGAATATCAATTTGCTGGTCTCTGATTAAAGAAGAATGCTGCTAGGGTAACCTCAAGACTATATACATTCAACACATTTTTGTGGAATAACAACACAGGAATACTGCATAAATCAAATGACAGTTGTATAAAAATAACAAAACATTTACAGATGAACCAAATTCAAATTCTTAATAAACACAATCCCCACTGCCACTCTGACCCTCACTGGGGTTCCCAAGGAGCAATTAGGAAAAAATATTTTTCTTATGACAAGTCACAGCAAGGAGAGAAGTGAGGTATTATGCTAATTTTTTTAAAAAGTTGAGAATATTCAACTAGCAGGAAAATCTTAAAAGATACTTTCTTTTTTTTTTTTTTTCCCCCCCTGGTGAGAGCAGTATAAACTTCATACCTTAATGGGATGACAGATCATGTCACACATATACACCCCAAATAAATAAATAAAAGAAGGAAAATCGCACGAGTCAGGTTGTGGCTGCACGTAGCTATCTCTGTTTATCAGCGACTGCTGTCTGGACTGGGTGCTGTTCCCACAGACTCACATCAGCACAACCATTTGGAAATGACACGAACCACAGGAAACAAGCAAAACAACTCTTTAGCTGTCTGGTCTGCATCACCACTTCAAACTCAGAATCTGAAAATTCGCTCACAAAGTCTCTACATATCAACCCACTAAGTTGTCTGGAGATTTAGGGAGGCCCTTCTTCGAGCCTGAGGAACTACTTCTGTGGCTTATGACAAGGTAATTTTTAGCATCCTCATCTAAGCCATGTTCCAAAAAATAAGAAACGTCACCGACGGTGGCATGCCCTACAGGAACTCGCAATGCGCTCTCCTTCCTATTACTCCTCCGTGTGCTGCTCCTGTTCTATTCCATTGTCATCCTGAGGTCAGGGGTTAATAAGTTCCTCATCTTTCACGTGGATGGAACAAAGGTAAGATGTTACTGCTGTTCTCTGCTGACCATGGCTGACAAGACGAGAGCAGCAAACTGACGTGAGCAGAGCCAATTAGCCTCTTTCCCAGGAAGTGAGAATTAGGGCTTCAAGACTCATCAGTCAGGTAGAGGGGTGACACTCACAAGGACATGTTACAGGTTGGGAGGTAGGACGGGCAAGGGCTGGGGTCGCTATTTCAGTCAACAAATGGAGAAACGGGCCTATGGGAAGCAGAAGAGTAACACGGAAAAAGCAGCAGAGAACAGAAACGAAATGGCATCAGACAGAGGATATTCTTGAATCCAATGGCTGATTTCAACATCAGGTTCTTGTTCTCTATGAAATCCAGGTTTACTTCTTTTTCTGCAAAGGTAAGAAACCTTCGCAGACTTTCTATAAAATCCCTCCTCTTATGTTTCTGTAATTAGTTTTAGAAGGTTTCTTGACTAGGGTAATAGGAGTCCTAATTATGAACAATCATTGGTTTAGGGTTGCCTTTCTTCATCCATTTGTTAATAATCATTAAATTTTTTCCCTTGACTTAAGCCATCACTCCTTTATTTCTAGGGCACCAGGGTCAAAGGCAGATCTTGAGAAGAGAGGGGTGTTGTTATTTATTAATTTAGCAATTCAAGAAAAAATTTTTTATTAACAAAGTAAAGTAACTACTTACGTAATCTGGTAGAGGAACATCATTGGAACTTAGCGAACCTCTCAAGGACTGTGTGGCTTGTTCCAGAACTTTGTTGTGTTTTTTAGACAGCAAGGAAAACAAACTGGAAAAAACAAACGAACAAACAAATAAAAACACTAATTATATTAAAAAACTAAATGTCTCCTTTTGTAGGTTTCATGTGGAATGATAAATTCAGTTATTCCAAAATACACTTGTAGGGCGGCTGGGTGGCTCAGGTGGTTGGAGCGCTGTGCTCCTAATGTAGAGGTCACCAGTTGGATTCCCACATGGGTCAGGGAGCTGTGTCCTACACAACTAGACTGAGAACAACGGCTTGAATTGGAGGTGGGCGGGGTGGAGGGGAGGGAGGCAAACTACAAATAAAAATACACTTGTCCATTATTCTAGAATACACTTGTAATGACTATTTTATCATGTCTGTGTTAACAGCAGGATCAATAATACTATTGATACAACAAAAAATGAGGTGAGGAGAATGTTTAAATTGTGAAGGTTCTAAAGAGTTAAAAAAGTTTGACAAGTTAAAATTATATTTCAAACATAGGAGAAATTTTCAGGAGATTACTATAGTGGAAAAAATTAGAGATTTAGAAAACCTGGATTATAGACTGACTTTCTGAGTAACTCATAGTGTAATCTATGAGTCACATGAGTTTGTAGCTCAATTTTCAGAACTTTCAAATAAGTGTGTTGGATTAGATTACTTCTCTAGTGTAATATAGAGTCTCTGATTTAATATTATAGCTTTACATTCTTATGTCTCAAAAAGAATAACTTTAAATTACTTAAGATTTCTGCCTCTGACCATGATGAATTAACTGATACTGGATAACTCTCCTGCTATAAACAACTAAGAAACTGAACAAAATATATGAAACAACTGTTTTTAGATGTTATACAACAACTGAAAGTGCAGGATTCTAATCCCCAAAAGAAGAGAGTTCTACATGGGCCCCATATGGTGAATTTCTGCCTAGAGGCACATTCCAGATTGTGGTTCAGAATGGTGGGACCCAAACAGTACACAGCAATACTGTGCTGATTTGAGAAGACAGAGATATGAGTTTGGGGCTGCTATGGCAGCTGGAATTTGCAGGGCAGATTATTAGACATGAGAGAAATGCAAGAGGGAGGTCCAGAAAATTGCCCAAGAGTCTTCTTGAGTGTTTGGCTAAATACTAAGCTGTATTGTGCAAAGAAAGACCCCATAAGGTGGCAGTTAAACAGGTACCCAGGAGCTGGAAACTGAACAGAGATGTTGACGGTCACAAAAGGCTGAGGTATGGTGGTTCCAACCAGCAAGAGTGGATAAAACTCATGGGCATTCAGCTGAATTCTCAGAAAGGCCACACTTTAGTAGGAGTAGGGCTATTCTAATTCAGAGTAAAGATGCATCCTAACAGACTTAAATGAGCAATTTTCAAAGGATAAAATTAATTTACATTAAATGTAAACGGGCTAAAAACTGCTTCAATGGCAGAGATAGACTGGCTAAAAAAGCAAGACCCAATCACATGCTGTTTACAAGAGTCACATTCGCAAATTTAAAGACACAGATTTTGCAACACTAAAATGCTGCAAAAAAGATATACAACACTAATCATAAGAAAGCTGGAATGGTTCTATTAATATTAGACAGAATAGGCTTCAGGACAAGAATATTATTATTAGAGATAAAGAGAGAGATTTTGTAATGATAAAAGGGCCAATTCACCAATAAGACATAACAACCCTAATGCGTGTGTCTAATAGAGCTTCAAATATACATAATTATATGATTCTAATATTAAATCTATTATATCTAATAAAATAAAGACAATTCTGATTCCATATACATTTCCATATAAATCTGAGGTATAATTTGAAGTACTATTTCAATGCCAAAGACAGTACTCTAGTAGTTCTTAGTAATACCCTTTTAAATAGAATATTAATTTGAATATCTATTTAGGAAAATCCCTAATTATTTCGGATGGTTTAAATGGGATATTCACTGAAGACAAGGCTACTAAGTATTCTTTATAGATTAAGTTTCAAATTGTCTAAGATAAATATTCCTTAAACATTTACTGGTAATGCTGCATGTTGTACAAAGCAAATATAAACAGAGGCAAAAAAATTCTCTAAACCTATATTGAAATACAGTAGAAAGATAATAATTAAGTGAAATAATTACTGAATGAGTAAGTGTAAAACTGTATTAATACTGGTTAGGTAATAAGCATATGTCTAAAAGAGAGAGTTCTTGGAAATGGAATGGTCCAGCAAAGTTAGATCTTATGCAGGGGTTAGATCTTACACAGAGTCTTGAAGAAGAAAAAAGATTCAGACAAGAGAAAAGGCATTTCTAAACAGAAGGCAAAAGTACAGAGGCAAATAAGAGAAAGTGAGAAAAGTGGACTAAAAATGCAATATAAAGAAGTAGGAAATAAGATTCAATCTCTAAGGTTATGTACATTTTTTTTAAATCGTTGTATTTTTCTGAGTCTTCTCCATTTGAGGTTAGTTTTGCTTTATTTTGTTTTTCCTTTTTAAGGTTAAAAGTAAACACTGTACTTTTTACTCACGCCCATTCCCATGACCCATAGTAGCAGTTCACTGCATATACTTCCAGAAATGCCATAAGCATCCAGACATAAATGAATACTGTCCATATACATCCATTTTTTTCATTCCATAAAATATGAACTGTTCTGTACTTTGCACTTTTCCTACTTAACAATATATTCCTTGATTCATTCAGCAAACATTTTATTGTGTACCAGTTACTTGATACTGAAGCACATGGATATACCATAATTTATTTAACAAGTCCATTATTAATCAATCATTGCAATGTTTCCGGTATTTTATATTATAAGCAGCACTGCAATGAACACTCTTATACATAATTTTTCACCTACCTGAGATGAGATTGTCTTTAGCATAAACACCTTGAAGTAAAACTGTTGAGTAAAAAATTGCTGAACATAATACTGAACGGTATTAGGGGTACATATTTTTAAATGTACAAATTATTTTGCAGTTGATAAAAAGGTAAAAATATACTTGGATAGTGTATAATGCATATTCATACGGAAATGCATAAAGAGGGAAATTAGTATTATTCTAATTGGTTGCAGTACATTTTCTGGAATAAATGGAATTTCAGAAGTTTTCTGAGACAAAGAACTTTCGTGGTTGAATGTAGCATAGGGCATGACAAGACTCAAAGGCATAAACCGGATGCCCAAACAGAAAGGGAGAGCAATAAATATACCTGGAAGAAGTGAGTTCTTGATGTTAGTAAGAGTGAAAGGGGCCAAGTGAAGCAACACAGCACACTTTGTTGGATTTACAAAATACCAGAGATCAGGTGCTATTTCATGGGTTCAACACACCTGGGATTCTCTCTTTGTCAGTGTCCTAAGAGTGTGCTTTCAGAGAAGGGCAGGAGAGGTAATCTATGCTAACTTTCATCATCAATAGAAGAAAATTATTAAATGAGTCCTACACATCAAAGCAAAAAGGATTTGAAATGTTTCCTTTGGAGAAGAAAGACTATTTATTTTAGAAGAGAATAGTAACAATCCACTTTCCTTGTTAGCAGAAGACACAAAACAAGGAAGTGAGCTTCAATTCAAACATAAGCTCTTTCAGTTGAGCATAACGGAAAATTTGACTATTAATGGCATACAATGTTGAAATGGTCCACCTCAAGTAGCTGTGGCTACTGCTCCCAGCTGTTTTTAAGAAAGTTGGTGTAAGAACAGATGATTTGAGGTCACTTCCAGTTTTCTATCATGAATGAGAAACAGAGAACTCACACTTCAAGTTGTTCTTCTTCTACAATTTAATAGGCTTTCCCCTCAGCTCTTATAGTTAGAGCTTTCAATTTTTTTAAAAAACATTCTAATTTAGGCTTTCATTGAGCATTTTTAAGGCAAAATGACCTAAATTTATATGAGACATGACTTGCAAATTGCTGGGAAAAGTAACTTTTGCTTAAAGCTTTGTATTCATAGGGTTAGCCCTAGCTTAATGCTAGAGTAAGCGATACATGATGTTTGCACTAGAGGGATAATCCTGATTTTAAAAATAAGTGAAACTGACTTTCAAATGTGCTTAAGATTCATCACTCAGCATATAGCTGCCGGAATACTTTTTTAATTAGAAAAAAACTAGATTTTTCTTTTTATACAATGCTCATTACAAATTGGCTTAGTAATGAAACACTGAAAAAAAAACAAACCAAAACACTGATCAAGAATTGAATGGGTAAATAAACTGTAGGGTATTCATACAGTGAAATACTATGAGCAATTTAAAGTCATCTAAAAACCACATGTCACAATATGGATAAATCTCAAAAACAATATTGTTCTACAAGCAAGAACCCTTGTGGAAGAAAGTGAACAAGGTGGTATTATATAGTGTTCTAAAAATGCAAAAAAAAATTTACATATCTTTTACAGATAAAACATAGGAAATAAAAAAATATGGAAATGATAAACACTACATTAAGGATAGCCACTATTCTCTGAGAAAGAAGGGAAAGAAATGGAATCAGGGAGGAATAAGGGATTTAACGGGATTTCATATATACTATGTGTATCTATAAAATGTTCTTTTGTTTATGCTGGATACACAGACAGAGGACTGCCATATTACTCTCTATTTTTTTGGTGTATACCTGAAATATCATATACATTTTAAAATTGGATATAAAGAATACACTGTCCTGAAGAAAACAGAGTGCCTGCCAACAGCCAGCATTTCCGAAAAGAAAGCAGCGTGTAAATAGAATACGTGTGGTCAGTCCAACCTGCAATATGCTCGGAAAACCACAAGCTGCTGAAAAGGGCTACAGTTCAGGGTGCACAGTTGGTGGCAGGAGATGAACCAGAATGAAGCCAGTCTGAAGACAGACTGATGGGCTGCTCATGGCACATCAAAAATTCTGGCCTCTATACAGGGTGAGAAGCTAATGGAACATCAGTCTTACAAAATGATGAAAGAGACATGGTTCCTTGCCTCCAAGGAGCTCAAGTCTCACGGGATAAGGAAGAACTACAACACTGAAACCGGAGCACGCCATGGGCCTGAAGAGCATGCTGTGGGAACGCAGAGGAAGCTTAGGTACATTTCACGAAGAAAATCTATCTTGACTGTGGTCTTGAAGGTTAGGGGGTTTGTTAGTTGGGGAAAGTAAAGGGGGAGGGAGAGCAATTCAGAAAAGAAACAATGTATACAAAGGCACAGAGGGACTTCAGGGAGGTACCAACAGCTGACAAGGCCAGAATAGTGCAAGTCCATGGGGGTGAGAGGTGGCAAGAGATGAAACTAGCATGATAGGCAGGGGCCCGTTAAATGAAACAAAACAAAAAAAAACCTTGCGAAGAGGTTTGCATTTCATCTTGTCACATAATTAAGTCAAACATTTACTAAGAATCTACTAGGTGTAGGCACTGTACAAGTTTCCTAGGAAAATGACAAACAGAAGCAACAGGGTCTTTGTTGTGTCCTCCTGGAGGGCGGGGCCAGGTCAGGGAGGGTAAATCTACATAGAAGGTCCCAGCATCAGGGTGGTGGAGGTGAGCGTGGAGTGCTACGGGGACACAGATGAGGGCTGCGCAACTGCCCCTGAAGGTAGAGGAGGAAATCATCCCTGGAGACGATGCCTGAGCTGAATCTGAAGGAACAATCAGGAGTCAGCCAAGCAAACGAGGCAATGGTAAAGGTGAGCTGGGAGAGGAAAGCACATGAGGGAAGGCAGAACAGTCCGAGCGCTGCTGGTACAGGAAACAGCAGAGCACACACATTCATAACGTGTTAAGTACACAGTGGGCTCCCATGCTAAGGCTGGGTAGTCCTGGGGACAGTTCGTAAAGTGCCTCTTCTGTTTCACCTAGACCTTGGACTTCATCCTGAAAATCAGAGGTATTTTATGAGAGCAGGGCTATAATAAGAAAAAGAGACAAAGGCCAAGCCGCTGTGTTTGGTGTTCAGGCGGGGGCTGTGGGGCAAGGGAGGGGCACGAAGGGAGACTGATTATTACTTGTTCATCTATGTCCCCAATCTCTCCCCCGTATGCTCTCTTCTCCTGGTGGTCATGGGGTCCCTGTTGCCACAGAACCCCAGGGCTCCTAGAAGCAAAGTTTGAAACCCAGACCTGAGCAGTGAGGTACAAGTTCATAACAATCATATTTGTTTTAGAAAGATTCCTCTGTCTCTAGAGGGAAGGATGGACAGGAGTTGGCAAGAGAACAAGAGTAGAAACACAAAGACCCTGTAGATAACTATTACATTGCTGAAAGTGAGAGACGAGGCGGCCTTGAGCTAAGAGCAAATGTGAGCGATTTGGAATGCAAAGGAGACAACACAGAGTGAAAAAGGGCAATCGCCAATGACTCTTAAGGTTTCTAACTTGGACAAGTTAGTGGCTGGCCGAGAATGTGATTGAACAGGCCAGGAATATAAGAAGAGCTGAAGAACAGGGAGAAGGCCCGGAAAACAAAGACCTGTGCCTTGAAGAAAACAGTAACAGCAGCAGCTTCTTTATAAATCTCAAAGAACTATTAAAATGCAAAGAAATACAAAATATTATTGAAGTTAATAAAGGCAGAGCTACATCTAGAGACCAAATCTCCAAGCTTCACGCTTCAAGCTCTCTCCTCTGTAGACACTGATTCTTTCTACTTGCAGGAACCCCCTTCCTTTCTCCTCTCTCTCCATCTAAATTCTGCCTCTCCTTCCAGGCAGAACTCCATGCTGCTGACGCCTCAAACCCTCCGCGAAAGATTTCTCTAACCTGTGCTCTCCCTGCCTACAAACTACACTAACTTCTCCACTACTCAGCTGGCATTTAAATAGTCTTACATGGCTATTTACCTTATTTTGAATCAGCTTTATTTAAAGAGGAACAATCTACATATAATAAAATGTACCAATTTTAAGTATACCCTTTGATGAGTTTATAAACATAAAATCATGATTCAGAACATTTCCATTGCCCCCAAAAGTCCCCTTGTGCTCTTTGTAGTCAATCCCCTTTTCCAATATACCCATTCCCCCAAACTTACTCCAGGCAACCACTGACCTGTTTTCTGTCACTATGGTTTTGCCTTTTCTTGAATTTCATGGAAATGGAATGTTACCATATGTATTCTTTTGTGTCTGGCTTCTATCACTTGGCATGATGTTTTTCAAATTCATCCATGTTGTTTTGTGTATCATTCTTTTTTATTGCCGAGTAATTTTCCATTGTATGAACGTGCCTGTATTTGTTTACTTATCAGTTGACGGACAATTGGGTTGTTTCCAGTTTTGAGCTATTATGAATAAAGCTGGTATAAACATTCTTGGACAAGTTTTTATGTGAACATATGTTTTCATTTCTCTTGAATAACTACCGAGGAGTGGGATGGCCGATTCTGTAAGAAACTGCCAAACTGTCTGTTCTACATTCTTGCTAGCACTTGGTGTTTCAGTCTTTTTAACTTTAGCCATTCTAAGCGGGTGTGAAGCAGATTTCGCTGTGGTTTTAATTTCATTCTCCTAATGAATTTTCTTGTGCTCACATGTTTTTCTTTGGTGAAGTGTCTACTCAAATCATTTGCCCATTAAAAGAAATTGGTTATTGTTTTTCTTCTTGAGTTGTCAGAGTTCTTTATATACTCTAGACACAAGTCCTTTATTAGGTATATTTTTATAAATAATTTCTCCCAGACTGGGGTGGTAGGGTGTCTTTCCAATTTCTTATATAGCACTATACGGACCATCAGTGAATAATATCTGGTTATAAAAATATAAACATTAACTCCTAACCTAACCTAAAATTACTGTGTAACTGGATTGGGAGAATGCGGGAAGAGGCTCCTCGGAGCGTGTGCATGTGGGTGTGTACAGCTGCCAGACTTTAAGATGTCTAATTCTTTTGAAATATTGGTCTTTTCACATAGAATGTTTTTATTCTTTATTCCACTTCTCTTCTTCTCATGAAAAAAATCCTTCTACCTATTCAGAGAAAGTAGAGCAGACCAATGGCTGCCAAGGACAAGATTCAAGGAGCCTTTATGGAGGCCTTCAGAGCCAATCAGAGGTGAGGGGAAAAGCTGATGGGAAAAGGGACAAACACTGGATGGCCCTATCAAATGTGGGAAAGGTCTGAGGATAAAAACCTCAGACTGTTAAAAAACCTGTTAATAAAATACTCATCAAAGTCTATGAAGAACAGAACTAGTTCATCTTACGAAATGGGTCCCTTTATACTTGTAGAATATAATAGAAACAGTAACTTCCCAGGTTTTCCCTCTCTGCCAAATTATATAACATTTGTGTTAAATATGCTCCTTTATGTTCTTAAATTTCTACATACCTATTTGCTATATATATGTATATAGTACGTCTATGTGTTGTAAACATAAGTTTTTTTCTTTCACATGCTAAGTTAGAGACTTGATTGTAGATTTTTTTTTTTTTACAGTGTTCTGCCTACAACAGGGTCTAAAATATGCTTGCTACTAATATTTGTCTTTCTTCTTTTTCTCTCCCACCTTTCTTACTCCAGTAAAAGAAACTGTGAAGACATCAGTATTCCTGCCTTACAAAACTGGAAACAAGAGGTCTTAGTTTGTTTTTAGTAAAAAAATAAATAAATAAATAAAAATAAATAAATCTTATTTTTAAGAACCTAAAATTAAAATGAAGGTGATGGCTAACTACATAATTATCTCTGCTAAGAACACTGACATTTATAAAAAGAAGCAAGGTTAGAGCAGAGCAAACTGCCCATTCATTTGCATTTAATTGACTTAATAACCATAAACATTATTTTAGTTATATAATAACTAGCTTAAAATTCACTTCCATCCCAGGCAAGTGCTAAAATGTCATTGACTGTGTGCCATTGAAGGTAGAGTGCAGAATAAGAAACTTTATCACCACTGGTGAGGAAGGCTTGTTAAAATGCAAATAGTTGGTAGACCAGCAATACAGAGCACAATGCACAGAAAGATGCATCCATCAGCACACTCGCTGCGTGCCACATGATCCACTGGAATCAACGGATCGGAATCACTGCTCTGTATTTTCAACACTCTAAGGAAAACCCAGTAACTCATCTTCTTCAAAAACTCTGAAAAGCCAAAGATATAAAGATATGCATTTATAAAATCTATTATAGTAAGCAAGGTTCCCACCAAAAATGCACACCTTCAATTGTAACTGGAGAATCCAGTCTTAATTGCCATCACACAAGTTATCTTAGCAAGAACTTGAAATTATGGTTACAATGCCCAGTATGAGCTTCACTGTATGACTGCATAACCAAACTTACATGTAGAACGAAAAATAACTAGTCATGCAACATGGCAATGTTTCTTAAAAAAAACAATGCTGCAACTTATGAATTGAATTTCTCCTGGTTAATGCAACTAAATAAGGAAGACATGGGAGGAAAATGAAAAGATGACTAACTTTAAAAATGTCACATGAATTATTATAAGTGGAAATATTTTTTAAACAATGGATAAAATACATGATCTGTCAATATATGATTTGGTAGTTCTAGTACCAAAAATACAAGTGAGTGGGATGAGAGAATCTATTATTAACCTTAAAGACAATTACTTTTATTCTTCACAAAGGCATTCATGCAAATGTCTTGTGTGTTTTTAACTTTAAAGTAATTCAGTGAAGAGCTAAAAATAATCCTTTTACATTAGGGTGTATATTAGGATGTAATATATATATCCTAATATAAAAGGATTATTTTCTTAAGCATATTTTTCTAATTTTGACTAAATTTGGTCCAAAGTGCTATTTAGTAAGAATGACCTAAGTAAATTAAAAACTTGATAATCTGATTTATTTCAACAGAAAAACTTTATCCCTAATTTTGACTTGTTTTTAAACCTCTTTCATGGATAACATACTTAAGAATGTATATCCTTGGAGCAGCCGGATGGCTCGGTTAGAGCACACGCTCTGAACAACAGGGTTTGTTGGTTCGATTCCCACATGGGCCAGTGAGCTGCGCCCTCCACAACTAGATTGAAGACAACCAGCTTCCACTGAGCTGCCGTTGGGGCAGCTGGACGGCTCCGTTGGTTAGAGCTCGAGCTCTTAAAAATAAGGTTGCCGGTTCAATTCCTGCATGGGCTGCACCCCCTGCAACTAAGACTGAAAATGGCGACTGGACTCGGAGCTGAGCTGCGCCCTCCACAACTAGATTGAAGGACAATGACTTGGAGCTGACGGGCCCTGGAGAAACACACTGTTCCTCAATAAAAAATTAAAAAAAAAGAATGTATATCTTTATATAAACATAAGTACAATGAAATATCTACAGTATTTTGTAATTAGCATGCAATTCTAAAGAAAAAACTTAGAAGTGTAATGGTATTTTCTG
The DNA here is from genome assembly GCF_057876585.1 of Rhinolophus sinicus. Classification (NCBI taxonomy): domain Eukaryota; kingdom Metazoa; phylum Chordata; class Mammalia; order Chiroptera; family Rhinolophidae; genus Rhinolophus; species Rhinolophus sinicus. The sequence continues at coordinate 98,586,111 of NC_142504.1, forward strand.
TTCTCTATTGGAAAATATATTCTGCAAAGAACAGGAACAGATTTTATGACTTGAAAGAATTTAGGTCGTTTTTCTCTGTCACCCTAAGCAGACAACAAACCTACCCACTTAAAAAAATTTCTTAGCACAGTTTCACTAATTCATGGCAACAATTACGATTCAAATAATATTTAATGAGAAAATTCATTTGGAAAGGAAGATTATCTCACAGTAAACACAAGAGGGGCCAGGATGGACAGTTTAGAAGTTACTGTCATGAGTCAGGGGAAACCTACCAAATAAAGTATGTTTACTATATGCCAAATTTTATAAAGATAATCACAGGAAACATACCGCTAATAACGGTATTTAGAAATGCTGCAGAACACCTACTCTTATAATACAATTTATCAGGAAGACATTTTCAAGGTGTTGGACCCTTAATTTGGGGATTCCCAACTAGAATTTTGGGATTTCTTTTTGCTTGGCCCTTAATCTTAATTTGGCAAATATAATTAGTCTTTGGGAGGGCTACAGGAACAGAAACTCTTAACTGGAATTATAGGTCTTTACTAGTAAATGCCTTTTATCAACTTCTACCAGCTTCCTTACTATTAAAAAATCTTTAGATTTGTAAAAACTCTATCCTTTTATTTCAATATCCTTTCAACCTTTTTGTACTTAGTAACAAATTTATACTTGCTCGACACATTTTTAACATATATCTTCCTTTATCTTTTGCTTGCATATTTATCCCATTTCTTCTCTGAACACAATTTCAAGGGCACAGATGTCCATTCCTTTCTCCTTTCAAATCCTCTGCAATGCCTCCTGTGCATATACAATGAGTTAGTTACTCCCCGTCCCCACTTTCATTTTTTTAAAAAAAACATCCTGATCAAATTCTTAAAATATGTGACTAGTTATTGGTAGATAAATTTTACTTAGAACTAAAGTTAGAAATACCTTTTAGAAAAACCAAGAAACTACTAAATATATATTTATAGTAACTTTATAGGAAATCTACCACTACCGTGATTCATCCTCCAATGTAGGTGCATCCCCCTTTCCCGACTCTAAAAACATAAACCCTAACTACAAACAAAGAGAGAAAGATTTCTGTGCATGAAATGGTTATCAATGCCCCATGGAAAGTTATGAACTCAACTCACAGCCTTAGTAACCTGATTTAACACAATTCTTAAAGAGCTAAGTTACTACCATCCTCGGCTATAACTTCTAAATGATAAAATCAATGAAGGGGAAACCAGGATGGGAATATGTGGAGATGGGGAACATTTAGGAGTAATCTAATCAAAAAGAAGAAGAAGGAGAAAGAGAAGAAGAAGGAGAATAGTAGTTTTGATATCCAAGTAGTTTTGACACCAAATTCAGCATTCCATTACTCTAGTACAATGGTCCATGTACACAATATCCAGAAAAAGACTCAAATGTGTGCAAGGTCTTGTACTTATAAACTCAAGAAATTCTGCAATAGCAAGATCTCTTAGACAAAATGCTTTCAAACCATTTTTAAGATAGTGCTTTCATGAAACATACTTTTGTTATCTGGAAAATATGTGGGACTCCGTAATTCCCAAGGATGCTAGATAAATGAGGTATCACTTAAATGGGACTTAAAAAGCCCACAATATTTGAAGCCATTGTCCCTCTTAGTTCTGAGTTAAGTTCCACCAACAGTTATTATTACACTATCAACCAGAATATTTCTGATGTGATAAAATTACAATGTTTTTAATTAAAATATCTTTAACAGTACAGAACGTAAAACATAGTGATCCTGATGAATAACCATTATGAATAACCACTATTAAATGTCTTTTTAGAACACAGTTCTTTATTATAACTACCAATATATAATTACAGAGGTGAAATTCTATCAGTAGTTATAAAAATGTCATTTCAAGACAAAATTATAGCTCAAATCAAGTTGGGCATCACTTGATAAGAAATGATCTCCTGTTTTAAGAACTATGGTTACTGTTTTAACCACATAAAGCTCCCCAAATTTCCTAGATCCAGGCATAAATAAATTCTTGCTTTGTGCTCCCTCTGCTGGCTCTATGGCTCTAGTTAATCCCATTCTTGGGAGATTGTTTTGCATAAGGCAATCCCATGAAAACACACAGGAAGGCACTGGTACATTTTATATATATATCTATATATCTATGGGATCCTAAAGATGTAATCCAGCTCCCCACTTGGAGTTCTGGGAAAAAACAAGAGAAGACAAATGTAACTTGACCAAGGTGACACGGGTGCTGAGAGCCACAGCAACCCTGCTCTTTTCACTCCCGATCCAGTGCGCCTTCCCTTCCATAAAGACCTCAATGTTTTCATGTACGAGACTATTACTGAACTATACTTTGCTACCTAAAGTTACCTAAAATCAGAAGCTTGTCTTCTTTGGGCCACACAGAGTTTTCACTGAATTGCAGTTACAACTGATGAGGGCATTTGACCAATACTCAGTGCAGACATATTGGGCTCAAAGAGTATCAATGATTCTAATTTTCTTGGACAGTGCTCAATTAAAGTAACCTACTATTAAGTTTCTTGAACCACTGAATACTTAAATTTCTCCTGAAATGCTTCTACCATGTTTACAAATTACATGCCACAATATTTACCTTGGAATATATGGTTACCACACAGTATGTCTTCGTGTCAGTAAAAACTATAGTCATTTTGTTGATGATGATGAAGAGGAGGGTGACAGAATCATCTATAGTGTGCCTATTTCATCCCAAGTACAGAGCTGGGCCTTTGCAGAAATTATTGTCAAGGGTAATCTATAAGGAAGGCATTACCACCCATATTTTACACGGAAGGAAGCTGAAGGAAAGGAACTTGCCTCAAAAGACCAGGATTGTTCTGGCTCTTAGCACCCTCTGTGACTTTGGTCAAGATATATTTTTCTTCTCGTTTTTTTTCCTTAACACTCAAAGTGGGGAGCTAGATTACAGCTTTAAGATCCCATATATCATGTGCCAGTACTTTTCAGTTTGGCAGCAAAGTTTCCACTATTTACTCTGTATCTAACTGCTTTGCTACTTTGTTCATTCTTCTGTCAACAGAGACAGTAACAGTAAAGTATGCGTTCTTACTACCAGGGCCATCACCCCCACCTCCTGCAAAAAAGAAAGCTTTGGTCCAAAGATACCTTATTAAAAACATGAACCTGTTTAATTTCTTTTATAAGTTAAGCTAAAGTGTGGAGGGTTAATACGTCCCCTGCTTTTAGTGGAGTGAGATGACCTATACCATAAATGTTCATGAACCCATAGCATACATTAGTATTTAATTGCAACTGGCTTTTGCATAATAGATGTATTGAATTATTTGTCAAGTAGTCCATGTATGGAAAATTGAAAACACTAGCTCTAGTCTAATAACAATACTATTTACATAGATACAAACAGTCTGGGATTAAAGAATCTAATCTGTTCAGACAAAAAGTAAATATTTATTAGCTAGAGTACACAAGTCTATCTTTGTGAGGAAGACATTTGTTTCTTGATGAAAGATAAAAAGTGTTATCTAAATCATGGACAATTTTTATTCAAAGTGAAGTCTAAATTCTGTGTTCCTTCTGAAAACAGAAAACTAAAGACAGTGGTGCTTAGCCTTGTTCTCCGGTAGTGATTAGTTCTTCTCATGGAGGGGAATTATGTTAAAGCATTTAAATAGGAAAATAGTGTTAAAATGAACATATTTCTCAATTACTTGTCAGTAATCTATTTGGACAGTACAGAGAACAAATGCCAACATTTTAGAAATGAGAAAGTAGCCTAGGTTAAATCCAGCTTTAAGGAAACACCAGTCCTCCACTTACTACCTGTGTGAACTGAGGTGCTTCTCTTTTCTGTGACTGTTTTCTTAGATGTGGTGATGCTGATGCTGACAGTGGCTGAGTAGGAGCTGCTGTGATGATTACATGAGAGAATTAATGTGAAAACGCTTAACGGGAGCCTAAGAAAAAAAGTCACCGGTCAGTTGCAATTGATTATTGGCATGTAGGAACGCGGGCTCTGCGTTACCAGCTATCCCAACTCTTAAAGTGTTATATGTTAGCAACAAATTCCAACTTTTTAACAACACTGTGCAAACAATACTCAGCGCCTCTCTGAGCCGAGTCCAGACCACCGGCTGTCAATATGTAGTTTCTATTTGGGGGAATCACTGGAAATGCCACATGTCATGAAACTGAGCAAAGCATCTGGAGTCAAGGTGTTGGGGTCCAACGGATGTTCTAAAAGAAAGAGATGTGCTCTGGCTGTAAAAGTCAAAAGTGGTGGTTAAGATGATTTTATGAGAGAAACTCAAAGGAAAAACTGTGCTTCCCTGGCACACCATGGTTTTGAGATGCTCAGTACTATATCTATATTCCAATTTAAAATCTTTGATTTTTAGGTAAATGTATTTCAATTTAATCCCTGATCCCCCAGTGAAGAGAATATGTTATTCCCCATCCTATCAGAGACAGACCAGTTGGTTTATAATAGAATCCAGAGTCTACACAATATAACATTCATATGTCCAGGATACAGTAAAAAATTACTCAACATACAATATTGGCTAGGGGTGTACTGATTTTATTTATCTCAAGGAATGAACTTGGTTTTATTGATATTCTCTACTGCTTTTCTGTTTTCTATATCATTCACTTCTGCTCTGTATTATTGTCTTTAGTCTCTTTATTTTGGTTTAATTTGATCTTCTTTTTCTAGCTTTTAAGGTAGACGCTGAGGTCATTGATTTGAGACCTTTCGTCTTTTCCAATATAGGCATTTCAGGCTATAAATTTCCCTCTTAATACTGCTTTAGTGAGATCTCACATCTTTTGATCTGTTGTATTTTCATTTAGTCTAAAATTACTTTTAAAATTCCCTTTGATTTCTTCTTTGATCCATGGTTTATTCAGAAGAATGTTAATTAATTTCCAAATACGTGGGGATTTTTCAGAGTTTTCTATTATTGATTTCTATTATAATTCCTTTGTGGTTAGAAGACATGCTTTCCATAACTGGAATCCTTTTAAACTCGTTGAGACTTGTTTGATGGCATATAATCTTTCCTGATAAATATTCCCATGTACAAATGACAAGAGACTGTATTTGGCTGTTATTAATTGGAGTGTTCTATAAATATCAATTAGGTCAAGTTGCTTGATAGTGTTGTCTCAGTCTTCCATATTCACGCTCATTTCTTGTCTACTTGTTCTATCAATTATGAAGAAAGGTATTTAAATCTCCAACTCTAATTGGGGATGTATATTTCTTCTTGCAATTTTTTCAGTTTTTTGCTTCATGTATCTTGAAGTTCTGTTATTTATTTGGCGCATACCTTTAGGATTCTAATAGTCTTATTGATGAATTGACTCCTTTATCATTATGAAATAACTATTCCTGGTAATATTCTGTGCTTGGAAGTTACTCTATCTCTCCCTTGACCAGTGTTATTGATAAAGTTAAATTTATGTCTATCATTTTGCTGTTAGTTTTCTATTTGTCCCATCTATTTTCCTCCCTTTCCTTTTTTTTCCTGCCTTCTTTTGCATTAATTGAGTATTTTTATGATCCCATTTGTTGGCTTATTAGCTATAATTCTGAGCAGTGGTCTGAAAATTCTCTTAAAACAGTAAGCTGTGATAGTCAGAGGGCTTACCTCCTTTGTTCTGTTTCCCATCTCTCAGGGATTAGTATCTTTTGCTGCCTGATGCCCAGTGTCTTGAAAACCACTGTGTGTGTGTGTGTGTCTGTGTGTGTGTGTGTGTGTGTGTGTGATTATTATTTTTTTTGCGAGTTTTTGTTGTTGTTTCAAGTGGAAGGATAAATCCAGTCTCTATTATTTCATCTTGGTTGAAAGCAAATAGTAGTTTTCTAAAACATTTACATGAAAAAAATCCAGAGTTTTAGTAATTTTATATAGTAACTTAAGGAACAATGGAGAAAACAAAATTTTTTAATGTTTCCTTACTTGAAGTTGTGTTTGTACAAATTTTTTTCCCACCTCTAATAATCACAGTGTTTTAAATTTCAACCTGATTTCTCAAATATGACACTAACCATGCATTTACTTCAATGTGTGTGGGAATTTTATTCCCTTAAAATAACCCCACTAATTACATGCTTTGTACCATGGTATTTTATTTGCACCATTAGTCTCGTGTAGATTATAAATGCCAATCATTCTTAGTCTTCTAAAACTTACTATTTTTCATTATGGAATCAACAATACTAGATACTCCCTACTTATTGAGATAATGCCGTAGCACCATCAGGGAAGACAGAGACCACAAAGCAGTCTTAATTTGTAGTTCAAGTCCACCACTGCCCACTTTATGCCACATGGATCTGCTCATCATTTCCTGAACACACCATGCCTTTGCTCACGCTAACCTCACGGCCTCTCCTTCCCTTTCCTATATAAATCTGCCTCGCAAATTTCTACTCACCCTTCAAAATCAGAGAAAACACTGACCACACCTCCTAGTTAGTTATACCTATGTGTATCTCCCTCACTAAAATATTAACGTTAAGTTCTTGAGCCTGGACTCGTTCACTTTGGCCTCCTTGCTGCCTAGTATTGTGCCTGTATATTTAAAAGGTTCTTCAAAAAGGTTTGTTTAAGTGAACTAAATTCACAAATGGGAATAATTTGGGACACAGTGTGTTATGGACAGAATGTATGTATCCCTCCAAAATCCATATGCCGAAGCCCTTACCCTCCAGTGCGGCTGCGTATGGAATAAGGAGTTAAGGCTAAATGAGGTCACATGGGAGAGGCTCTCATCCAATAGGATTAGTGTCCTTATAAGAAGAGACACCAAAGGGCTCTATTCTTTGTATGCTCATGGAGAAGAGATCACATTAGCGCACAAAGAGAAGGCAGCTGTCTGCAACCCAAAGGGAGGGCCCTCACTAGACATCAACTCTGCTGGCATCTTGACCTTAACTTCCAGCCTCTATAACTGTGAGAAATACATTTCTGTTGTTTAAGCCCCCAGACTGTGGCATTTTGTTATGGCCGCCTTAGCTGACACACACAGGCGTGTGGTCATGATGGGGCAGTTCTTCTTTCCCAGCTAGAGGGCAGGTTAGAGTGCTTGGGTCTCCAAAACCAGCAGTAGAAACTCTCTCTGTTGAAAAAAAAAATGATTTCTGCCTTTTCTCCCGAGGACTGTACTTGAAACGGTGCTGCTCTTTTGTCCTTAGCCACTGCCACCACCACTTACTTACTCCATATCAAGAACATTCCATAACCCCTCTCACAAGCAAATCAATTCTAAAAGAAAGCTCGGTTCCCTAAGGACTGGCTTACGAGGTATTAGAGAAACACAAATTTGTATTCCGTCGTAAGTTTAAAGTTTATAGTTACTCCAGCAATATATTACCATAGAAGTATGGAGAACTATCACAGTGCTTCCAAAATTACTGTTATTCATAAACATAATGGTAAAGAAAAAATGAGGAGTCCGAGAGAGGGGCTCTGATTCTGGATGGGGTAGGTTTCAGAGAAGGCTTCACTGAGGAGGTGACACTTAAGCAAAGACCTAAAGAAAGTGAGGGTGTGAGCTGTGCAGATGCCTATGGGAGGCTGTTCTAGGACAAAGGAATAATAAATAAAAGTGGACCAAAGGTCATGTTCAAGTTGAATTATCAGTAACAATCTTAGGAATCTCTTTGAATAATTATTTAAAGCTTGAAATATCTAAATCCCATCGTTATTTTTATTTGCCAAGACCCCCATTCCCACCCCTAGAGCACAAGCAAGTTTCATTTTTTTCCCTTAAAACAGAAAATTAAATGATTACGCTTCAGCCATCCCACTGTGCAGGACAGGAATTGAAAAATATGATGCTGCTGAAAACATTTTTTAAGACTTACTTGAATGCAAAATGAGAATTACTGTATTCAACAATTCAACAATATGACTGTGAAAACCTGTCTACTTCTGAAAAGTGAGAACTGGCATAAACAGAACTGTATTATATTAAAGCTGGAATGGAAAATAATTTGCCAAACTTACTTCCTTAATTACTGAATTATCACTACAAATAAAAGGCAAAAAACTACCAGGAACATCAGAAAGCTTAAAGTATTATTTTAAATTAAGTTCAATTGAAAACGTGCTAACCACCAATACATAAATAGCAGTAGTTGTAGTTAATTGTGGGAAAAATAATAATAGCAGAATCTGGGTACTTGGTGATATTAGTATTGTGCTAAGTGCTTTGCATTACATTATCTCATTTAAACCTACCTCAACCCGGAGAGGTAAGTTTCCCTATTATCTCCATCTTACTTGCTAAAGATCACCAGCTTCTCAGTGGCAAAGAGGCACTCAAGCCAAGGCACCCTGACTTAACACTTAAGCACCAAGCCACACCGCCATGAAAACACCAACATGGGTCAGTCAACCGCAGTGGTGGATCCCACTAGTCCTGGCCAGAATCTGACACTTAACTATTTACAGTTTATTTTTTTAAGAAATATTATGATGTATCATTTTCGATTTTAATTTTTCCTATCTCTGTGATTTGCTAACGAGCTCCTAATAGTTATTTGATAATAATGGGATAACCATATGCCCAGAATATGTCCCAATTTGCCCAGAATAGCCCCAATTTATAAATTTTGTCCCAGTGGAGCTATTAGATAGGGTTCCCTTACACTCTCTTAAAGGGTTCTGGTTTGAATAATAAATTATATAGTCACCTACTTAATAATCCCTTTATTTTTGCTCTGCCCACTCACTGTCTTTCTTATTAAACAATGAAACACACTAAACTGCTATCATTCTTCTTTTAGGAGTGTAAGTTCACCACGTCTCTTCTAATCAGAGTGCTGGCTCTCAGCATTTAAAGAACAACTTTTTTCCTGTCTCCAAATGGCTCTACAACTCTTTTCCAATTCGTACGTCTGAGCTCATCTCCTCCCACACCCTGTCCCATTCCCCATTCTTTTCTCCTAAATGAATCCTTTGTCTTTCTCGCCTACTCTTGCCTATATCTTCTTTCACGCCACCCCCTACGCTTGGAACAGCCTACTAATCCTACCAAATATCTGTCCTCAGATCACTTTTGGAAAGTCACTTTAGTCAGTGAAGCCTACCTGCGATCACCCATCCACCCACCTGTCCCATTTATGGACTGAATCCATCAGACTAACCTCTCTGAGGCTCAAATTTGAAATGTTTTTGTTATTACACTACCGTGAGGTTCATCATATTCACCACACCAAAGAGAATGTGAATCCCGACAAACCTTACAATTTAAAAGCAGGGCTTTTCGATATGTCTACAACCAAAGGGAACGCAGAATCTAGAGGGATCTAAAAACCATAAATCCAATCACTGCTTTTAGAGGATACAGGGACAACAAACAGTCAGATGTCGATATCTGATTGTCAAAAGGAAGACTATATTCATTGGGAATACACAATCTAAAAAACAAATTAATCCAAGTCTCATGGGAAAAACGGGTGAATTGGAACACTGGTTTTACTCTGCTTCTGGCTCCTACAACTTGGCCAGTTCTGAACACCTGCCTGTTTGTCCACGCTGACAACAAGGACAGTGATATCTGCTCCAGAGACACGTTAGAAAAACAAAATGGCACGTGGAGAGCCACCTCTTTCAGGCCAAGACTTGTGATTTAGTGAACTAGTCCAATGAATTAATGCATGATAAAATCTCATTAGTATCTTAGGTTTTTCAGTGGAATTATACATTCAACAAGGAAGAAAATTAGTTCTAGAAAACACTGAAGTTTTTGAACATCATGGTTTGTTTAAAGCAAACAATGATTTAAAATTCAAATAGGACGTCAAAAAGAATTTTTAAGAGATAACATCTCAAGATAATAAAATTAAAACTAAACTCAGAAAAATATTTGAATAACAAATATTAATAGGCAAGGAAATAACTGCTGTATTTATACAAGTATAGGTCATCAGAAGAAATGTCATTTGATTACGTAAAAGGGAAAATCTGCTTCATAAAATGCACAAAATCAGGCAATGCACCTGTAGAAGCAGATTAGGAATAACATAGTAATACATATAGCTTCTTTATGCTAAAAAGAAGATATTGGTAAAGTGAGTGCTACGGTTTTGGTTATGGGGAGGCACGTCAAATTTCCACATGTTGTAAACGAATTTTAATTCATGAAGTTAAAGAACATTGACTCAAATAAGTATGTACATCCCCCAATGTATAAAAAGCAGTGATTCAAGTCATGTGCCAACAAATTAGTTAATAAAGTTAGTTAGTAAAGCAATAATTTTAAGAGGTCATTGTGGTGTTTGAGGTAGCATTCCACTACAGCATCCCACTATAGCAGAACAAAACAACCACCATTTGACTGTAAAAGGCACTGCAAATTAAAGCCAAATTCACTTGGTCTCAAAGAAAAGCTGCATAAGTGAGTTACATTTGCAAGTCTGTAACAATGCCTCTTCGTTTACACGATGATTCTCACTCATGCTCGTGGATCATCTTTCAGTGGGACTATAGGTCACTAATGTATACAGATGTACAAACAGGTTACTATTATCATTATTATATTCAGGAGAGGAAAGGAGGGACTGGCAAACCAGACAGTGAGTGTAAACTAAAATTTCTCTAGACCATGGTAACAGGAAATATCACAAACTCTTGCCATAGTCGCACCAAGAGTTATGCAAAATTTCGTTACCTGGATACCTCTTGCATTTGCTGCTTAGTGTTAGGCACAAAAATCAAGGGACAGTGATTCTTGTGAAGATTTTAAAACTAATGAAAATCAAAGCTCTTTTCTTTCCTTTAAACTAGATTATCACAACACATCGCTTCAGTATCTTGCCTGCTACAGAAAACAGCAAGAATAAAAAACCCCACAGAACAGACGATTGCCAATTGTGTTTTACAAACCAGTATTTAATCCACAATGACGTTCTCTAACCTGACCTCGTAAGGATGGGAAGAGGAATCCAGAGGCGATTGCGCAATCAGCTAAACTATGAACCCAACCACACTTTTTTTTACTGAAACCTACAAATAAATTCACCTGCAGCTATTTATTCACTGGGTTTAGATCATGTGTTAACTTTTTTTTTAAACTTTCTAATATTTTACAGAAAAGATACTGAAATATCACTGTCCACAGTTCTATCACTATCTTTAAATGTGATTTTGGAAGGTTCAGACTAAAGGCTATTACATGAATCCTAAAAGATGGGCCCACTTTAACCAGACATCAGTTGCTCTCTCTGCCTGGATTCCTAAACTGCCACAACCACTGCGTGCTAGGATGTAGAGACCATAGATTAAATTTTTGTACCATCATGAATAACAGGGACTTGAACATACTGGCTTACAGTATGTGCTACTTGAAAATAAACGCAGCCAGGAAAAGGAATTACTAGTATCACCACGAGATACCCGAAAAATAAAAATCACAAACATCTTTAAGTCTATATAAATGTTACCTGTATAAAAAAGTACATGTATGAACAGTAACCATACTTCTAAATCCTCAGGAAAGCTTCTGCTTATTCATTTAAAGTTAGAAGAATGATACAATTGTTCACTACACAGAGGAAAGACAAGCAGGCTGTAAGACTTAGTCACTACTCGAAATTACATTCAGTTGCTAATTGCTCTTATTTTTCTTTTCCCAGTGGTGAAGTAAATGTAAAACTTATCCTTTCGGTTACTTTCAAAATTTGCCTATAAGTGTTTACTTTCTGAACTCTGGTTAAACATCTTTTAACAATAGTTTGTATCCACTATTACTTTGATATAACCTATATCAAAAATTAATACCAAACTTAGACATTTGGGATACAACATTATGAAACTTTTATAAGGATTAGTGGCTTTGAAAAACAGGAGACGCTCTGTGTTTCCAGTAGAAACCAGACTAAATGGTACATATAGAATTTAAAAGACTAAGTAATAGTTTTGAGTTTCTTCTGTTTCTACAGTGTACACTTCTTTTTAGCCAGTTTTATAAATTACCTCCAAGGGTAACTGTGAGTGAATAGAGTGCAGAAGTTCAAGAATTTAAACACAAATAGTTTAAAATGTATGTTCGTCAAATAATATCAGATTTGCAGTGGGCTTTAAGATGGGTTGAAATTATTTCAAGGGCAAAGTTACTCAGTAAAATCATGCTATTATTAAAAGGCTTCTTGGAGGCAGTATAAGGTTAGAAGTGTGGCTTTTATACCCAGAATATTGGGTTTCAATACTGGCTTTACTATCTTCTAGCAAGGTATTAAATCACTCTGTGCCAGTTCCCTCATCTATAAAATGGGGATGGCAATATTAACTACCGCACAGATCTGCTCTGAGGATTAAAATAAAAATAGTTAATAATTAGAAGAATGTCCATTACTGAGTAAGAACTCAATAAATATTAGCTGTTGTCACCACTACTGGACAAATAAAATATTTTGTATGTACACTCTCTCTAATACACAGTCTTTAGGAAATCTATACAGTACATCTAAAGTTCATTTTAAAATTAATTTTTAATGAACGGTTGTAGACAGATAGTTCATAGAATTGTTGTGTAAAACAAGCGACCTCTTGGAACACATCTGACTCCAGTTTAAGATCAATGTAAAAATGCACATGGAAAAATGCCTAAGAAAATTAGTAAATTCTTCAACCCCCTCCAGCTTAAATCTGTATGGGATGGAGATTTCAAATGTTAACAAGACTGAACTGAAATTTTAAAGTCTCAAACATGAAATTATTTTTTTAAAAAAAGAAGCAGCTATCTGTTGAGAGTAATTCCTTTAGCACATGTGTGGGGAGGTGCATTTATCTCACTTTAGAATGCTGTGACATTCAGTAAGATGCAACTTTGATCAGAGCAGGGACTCCAGAAATTTGGATTCTACTTCCCGCTTGCGTGATCTCTGCCAAATCATTTAACTTCTCTATATTCTCCTCTTCATCCTTTGTGAGACAGAAATAAATCATTTCGTTGTCCATCTAACTTAAGAGGGATAGGATTCGAGTAAATGCCATTCCCACTCTGGCCAAACTGAAAAGGATTTACCTTTCTCATCCTGAGCATGATGATTTAGTTACTGTGTGTCAGTAGATGAAACATTAACTTCTGATTTACATCACTGTGATTTAAATTCTGGAAATCAAATAAATGTAAAGGCTGGCATTATGACGTGCCAAGGCATGGGGAGTGGGTGGAATCACTTTTCTTCCATATATGGGAAATCCTGTATGTTTAAGTCTGTTAGACATTTAGTAATCAAGAATATTTCTATATATAATAAGCAGTTATGCAAGTCTGCATGTCTGAATATGTACATGAAACTCCCTGCAAATGGCAGCCCCAGGGGAACAGCATCCAATTTGGAGAATTCTGTCTCCATTCCAAATTCTCCATCCGTAGTCTAAATGGCACGAGGAATTTTAATTTTGCTATTTAGGTGGTCATCTTCAGGAACTCTGGTTACTCCTATACACCCACAGGTACATCAACTAAGACGTGAGTGCCTCCTTCACCAATGAAATCTATACTTGAACATGTGGTGGAAAAAAGATCTAGTATGATTTTTTGGATCACATATAAATTGTATATTGTAGTTTCCTAAGATTCTAACATTTCTCATTTGTTTCCATGTGCCAAAATTCTCATGATATTCTTCTTAGAGATTAAAAATTTACACAGTTAATAAGTATCCTTTGTTGTACATATTTTAATCATTGATTTAATCTAAATTTCCTCCCTTTGGACAATAAAATGCACAATGTAACTTGGTGACATTTCAGTGCAGATCATGGGCAGACTAATGTAACATTTATTTTGAATGGAGTTTTAATGTTACTGTTCATCTTCAATAAATCTTATCAATATTTTTTATAAGTAACACACTAAAAATATTTTCCTAAACATTTCCAATTATGTGCAGTAAATGTATATGCTTTTCCACTAGGTAATTCTGAACTAAAAAGGAACTTAAGTAGACTTTTTAATACATACAATGATATACTTTAATTCTTATGTATATTTCTGAAACTTCATTCTGTTACTACTATTTCAGCCACTAGCCTCCATAATTTATTTAAGCCAAAGGAAAACTTTTTTGGGGGGAGGGTTGGTAAAGCTTGTTAGAAATAAGCTATTTTGAAATTATTTTCCAGTATTGTGCTTAAATTTTAAGAGGCAAAATTTAATGTAAAATAACTTTACTTTTCTCTCTGAGATTCTGCTGCTTAGCTAGAGCTGCCAGAAGGGATATATATATATTTGCATTAAATATATATATATATTTGCATTATATGAGGCATCTTTCAAAGCATGTTGATATTGCTTTGATGGTCATGGTTTACCATATAAATCCAAAAAGTGGAAAATTTGTTAAACTATTTAACTGAGGGACAAAAACTATGCAATTCCACATATTCAAGAAGAATTAAAGAGCCTTCCTTTGCTAGGTAGTCTGACTACGTATCTATGGAAACTATAACCAGACAACTATAACTAGAATACCTCATTATCTAATGATGCTCTCTTGAATGCTATTTTGAAGATGTAGCAGCATTTTAATAGGATTGCTATCTTACAGCATCTGGCTAAGTAACTCTGAAGATGTAATCATTATTAGACTGAGCAAACCTGCAAAGAGTTAACCATAATAAACTAAAATCATTCATTCTCAGCAACTATGAAATACCTATTGTGTATCTAAATATTGTATCAGGCGCTAGGGATTAGTGGATTTAAAAAGCACAAATTTTCTGTTCTTGTGGAGATTACAGTCTACTGTAAGAGACACAGAAAAAGAAATAATGTATGTGAGAGATAAAACATAATATTAAGTATAACAATGGATTTGGGGATAAGGGAAAACCTGTCTGAAGAAGTAACAAGTGTAAGAAATACAGAGTAGGGAAAAGAACAATCTATACAGGAAAGAACATGAAAAAAGCCCTCAGATGGAAAAGAGGTGAGCAGATCCCGGAAAAGAAAAGACAACTGGTGTGCTAGAGCGTGTACCATTCCGAGGGCAGAGGGGGAACCACTGAAGGATTCTGAGCCGGGAAGAAACATAATCTGATGACGGTAAATTGGAGATGTTTGCTAGGTGAGGAATTAGGAGTGGGCGTGGGAGTGATGAGACCGGAACAGAAACCAGATAGGAGGTTTTCACAGTTTACGTGTGAGATAAGGGTGATTTGAGCAAGAGTGGCTGGAGCTGGGGACAGAGAAAAGAGGATAGATTCCATTCACATTTTGGATACAGAACTCAAATGGATAGAGTGAGGATGGATGCAGGGGGTGAGGGAAAGAAAATGTTGATGATTCTCATGTGATGGGCCTAAGCAACTTGATGGGTGGAGACACCATTTACTGGGATGGAGGAGACTAAAAGGAAAGGTTTATGGAGGAAGGTTAAGAGTTCACCTGGGAGATGGGGCACATGAGAGGTGTGAGTGGTAATGTTAACGTGAAGGCAACTGACAGCAGCTGACAGTACAGGGATGGAGCTCAGAATGTCAGCTGCAGTTATCAATTTGGGAGTATTAGCACATGGATGACATATAAAGTCATAGAAAGAGATGAAAACGCCTAAGGGAAGAGCGTAAGTGAAGAGAGGAAGGTCTGAGGACCAAGCCTTAAGTAATTCTAATATTTAAAACAAAAGAAATAGTAAAATTGGTGGTGGTGGGTTGCTGTGGGGGTCAGGGGGAATGAAAAAAGCCAGGAGTACGATGTCACAGATGCCAGGTGAAGGGGGTGCGGCAAAGCCGTCTACCTCAGCTCTGAGACCAAGCAAAGATGGTGGCTATGTTTGTCAAGCTTTGCCTTCCTCTCTTCTACGGAACACACAGCGATGACTCATTCTTCTAATCCTTGAGAAGAAAAAAGAATACCCCAAGCCCCCAAACCAGAAAACATACTAAGTTAGAAGAGTGATTTTTAAAAAAAAAAAGTAACTGCCTATTGTTTTTTCCCCCCAACTTTTCTGATCTGAATGTACGTGGCCTATTTTGAGTTACAGAGCAGTGAATACTAAAGTAGTAAATCTCAAGACTGAACACATTATAGAAAATGGAATAGGCTCGATGACAGGATAGAGTAGTGAATATGTAATTCAAAAGGAAACCATAATGGTTTAAGTGGGATAATACATTTCATTTCATGCCACAGAAGTGGCACAGAAATCAATAAAGCATATAGCCACAACAGAATCATTAAGACAGTATCATATGAAAAATTATTACTATGGCTTCAAATATTTATTCAATACAGATTTAGTGAGTGGCATATACTATAACAAGACCATTCTAGCAATTTTTAAAAACTCTGTTGAGGAAACTCATTAGAACATTGTCTTAGTTTAGACTGAAGTTGGAATTCTTTCAAAGTAATAAAATAGGACCCGGTGTGATTTGTTAAACCACAGGATAAAAGACATACCGAATAGGTAAAAACACTCCTAAATTTGAAAGTGCTACTGTTTAGATAAATGACTTACTGTTGTGCTCACTTAGAATTATAAGCCTATTCCGTTAAAAAAAAAAAAAGAAGAAAGAATTTACAAAAATTCTAAGGCTATGGGCGAGATCTGTGATCACAGATCGGGGCTCTCCTATTTATTTCCATAAACCATTTCAGTTATTTGCCAATTAATAAAATGACATTACATGATGTCGGTGGGGGGAAAGAAGAAAAGCCAAAAACATCTATTTAACTGGGGAAATGGAGGAAGGGCAGAAAAAAGGGAGACGAGAAACACATAATTTTAATTTGTATAATTTTTTAAATGGCTAAAAAGTAAACTTTTTTAAATCCATGTATATTTTACTAATGTTCCAGAACTATTTTTATACATGATTTAGTTCTCCATATGGATATAATTTTATACAGCTGTTTTAATAACACTATATAATTTTATACTCTTTTTCACATAACATATCAAATGTTTTCTATATTTCTACTTATTTTTCCTTATAATATTTTAAATGACTGCATGATATTCCACTGAGTTGACAAGATATGGTTTACTTGACATTCCCTTATTTTGTTTCTAAATATAATTCTTTTCTTGGGATAACCAAATATTAACATTTTAATGACTTTTGGTAGCTATATCTCTAGAAATCCATTATTTTTCACCATTCTTTATCTTACATATGCAACTTCAGACTGGAAAATAACCCAAGATTGAGTATTACACCATATTTTTAGTATATTAAGACAAATTTTACAATGGTTGGACAGTTTTAAGTCTTTATTCTAAAAAAAAAAAAATCAACCTTTTACCAAAAGGATTCCTCAGACTCTTAATATTGAGCATAGTTAACAAGAATATCTCTAGCACACTCTTACAGCATAAAACATAAGCCACCCAGACGATACACACTAAATACTTGCAATACCCATTGACTTGACTAGAACTACATGCACGAAAGTAATATTAGTTTCTAACAGTTATCCTAAACCGTCTCAATGTTTATGTTCTCTCGATATAGTTCTCCAAAAATCACTTCCATCAATTCCTTCTTTTCTCAGCTCCACTGCTACAATCACCTACATCCAGAATCTTTCCTCTCAAATTCTTTTAAATGCACTACAATCATCAGAGGAAGCAAGCTTTGATTGTATTACTCATGTCCACAAACACCAAGTAAAACCCAATGCCTACTGAAATCTATATACAAACAAACAAACAAACAAACAAACAAAATAAAACAAGACAAAAGCAAACATACAAAATGTCTTCATGTGGCATTCAAGGCTCTCAGGAGTATGGCCCTAGACAATGTAACTAGCGGCAAGAATGATTCATCCCAAATACAAATCTGCTCCTGCCAAACTTCCCTATTTAATGTCCCCAGAACACATCATGCGCTCTCCTACTGTGAACTTCTGCACTTGAGGTTTCCGTACCCGCTTTCCTAATAAAACATTACCTAACCTTTCTGTTCCTGTGCAAATCCTACTTGTCTGAGGCTACTTCAGATACCGCTGTCAGAAAGAGATCTCTTCACAAATTACTAATTTTACATTTAACTGACAGTATAAGGCAATGATGAGTGGTTTGTCTTCACTATGAACCCCTCCTGTCGCCTGGCATAAGACTAATCCCACAGTAGTCACTGAGTAATCATTTGTTCATTTCACTACCCAGGACGGAACTCCCTAGGAATGTGACAGAGACTCTTAGTTGTCCCCATGACGGTCTCCCTTCTTACTCAGGAAGAGAATTTTTAGCGGACGGGGACTGCATGACCACTCAGCTGAGGACACTATTTCAGCCTCCCAAGCAGATGGGAGAGTCCTGTGACTAAGGTTTGGCCAAAGGGATGTGTGATGCCATTGAAATGGGGTGTACCTCCCACCCCTGTCCCTTGCCACCTTCCCATTGGCTGGAATGCAGAACTTGTGGTGAGCCTTTCAGATTTTTTGGGTGAGGGCACTGGGGGTGGCGGAGCACAGAAGATGGCTCTGGTCTTAAAAATTCTAAAATTCTACAGGGCAGAGCTGTCAGACCAGCTCAGGTTCTGGGTCTCTTGTACAGCAGCTGTGTAATATTAGGATATTACATACGAAATCAGGTAAATGTAAACTCTGAATTTAGAGGCAAATTTTTCTACTTTCTATTTTTGGAGAGAAGGTCCATAATTTTCAACAGATTCTAGAAGAGTTCCACGATGCCCACCTCCCCACAAAGGTCAAGAGTCGCTTGCTTTGGCAAAATATTAACTAGCCAAGGACTTCAGAACTAGCACACTTAATTTTATAAGAAAAGAACACCATGTTTTCAAATCACTACGTGTCAGAAAAGAAAACACTGTTCTTTCTCAGATTTCTAGCATCATTAACAACAAAGTAAAGCCCTGAGTTAATAGTAACTCCAAATAAGTGATGCCACTAAAAGAGAATCATCTCAACACTAAGCTTTTCCTTGATTTCTTCTGTCTTAGGTCCAGTAAGGACAATATTAAGCCAACAGTATTAGCAACTATGTTTCTGACATCAGCAAATATGTAAATTAAATACATAATCACTTAAAAATAAAGGAAAAGAGGTTATTTTCTTTCCATAGATTCTCATAAAACTTATACACTGCTCTACCCTGAAACCTAAGGAAGCAAAACTTAGAATTGGATGTAAAGATGTAGGCAGTCAAAGCATGTGGCTTCATGCAGTTACTAGCAATAAATTAAAATTCTTAAATCTCACTCAAAATTCTAAATTTGATTTCTGCAGACATCAGCTATCAGGTTAGTAACCTGAGAGTTGATCTCAATGAGGGTAAACAGTGGAAGCTACCAGGTCTGCAAGGCTTATAGCTTCGTCAAGTGTGACACAAAGAAAGATGGAACAAAATCAATGTATGACATTTGAGTACAAATAAATGTAAAGCCCTGCAATTAGGCTCAAATAATTAAAGGTACAAGTGTGTGGAGATATGGATTCATGTGAAAAAGATCCGCGAATTTTACATTAACCAAGGCGTGCAATCAATAGAGTATAATTTATAGCTGTAATTTATAATTTATAGTTTTAGTTTATAAAGGCCAAAATTATAAAATACAATTGAAATATTATATCCAGTTCTGGATACCAAATTTTATGATGGGTGCTGACAAGTATAGACCATCTAGGAATATTAAAAAAAAGACTGAATAATCTAAAAATCATCTGGTTCAGGAATGGTTAAAGTAACCAGGCTATTTCAGCTAAAGAAAAAAGACCATGGGGAGTCACATGACATGTTTTAAAAAACCTGAAGTGCTCTCATAGGCAGCAAAGTTTATACATTGGTGTGTTTCTCGAGCCAGACCAATATATGAAAGTTATTGGCAGGAGGACTTAATCTATGACAATCTTTCTAACAATGAAACAGCAGGAAGTCTACTGCCTCCTGAGGTGGGAAGCACCCCCAAAGCTCTCTCTCAGGGATACTGTAAAAAGAATTCTTACATCGGGAAGCATTTTACAGTAGAATGACTGAAATTTCTATCTATGGCAGTAACTCATGTGAGACTAAGATAAAGTTCTTTCTTATCCTTCTCTCTGGGAACTGAATTACATTTTAAATATTCTGCATAACCCAAGGCTATCTGAGATTGTGAAGTGAGTCTGTGACTTTGGCTTAGTTTGCCTTGCTGCAACGGATATTAATGAAGGGTAGCAAGGCGCCAGGCATGAGGCGCCATAAGAGGTATAACGGGCAATAGACATAGTGTCTACCCTGTAGGACGCTCATAGATACGACACACACGAAGATACAAAGGAAGAACAGAACAGCTTAGTGTGATGGTTCCTTTATGTACCAACCTGGCTACCCTGTTTCCCTAAAAATAAGACCTAACTGGACAATCAGCTCTAACGCGTCTTTTAGAGCAAAAATTAATATAAGACCCGGTGGTCTCATATTATATTAGACCTTATATTATATTAGATATTATATTATATAAGACTGGGTCTTATATTAATTTTTGCTCCAAAAGACACATTAGAGCTGATTTTCGGGGAAACACAGTATGCTACTGTGACCAGCTATATATTTGTCCAGATGTTGCTGTGAAGGTATTTGTGAATATGATGAGCATTTATAATCTAGTTGACTTTAAGGAAAACAGATTACCCTCTGTAATGTGGGTGAAGGCCTTAAGAGCAAAGACAGGTTTCTTGAGGAAGAAGGAATTCTGTTTCAAGACTATAACAGAATAATCATGAGTTTCCAGCCTGCTGGCCCGCCCTATGAATTTACAACCTAAGACCACAACATCAACGATTACCTGAGTTTCCTACCTGCCCTACAGATTTTAGACTTGCCAGCTCCTATAATCACCAAAACCAATTTCCTAAAATAAATCTCAATCTCTCTCCCTTCCTCCACACACACACACACACACACACACACACACACACACACACACACACACCCCCACACCCCCGTTGGTTCTGTTTCTCTGGAGAACCCTGACTCATACACTACTAATCAAGGGCAAGATCAATTATGCTGCCCATTTAAGAGGTTCAATGATTAGTAGCAGCTCTCTCCATTCCTTGCAACCAGACAAGTTCTGTCTCCAATTTCTAAGAGTATTCACTTACCTGATATTCACTCACTTTACATAAGTCAGTTGAAAGTCACTGGCTTTCGTTTGATAAATTTTTCAATATTATATACATAAGAGTTTATTATGTTCAGCTCCCTTTCTCTTCCTGATTTTTGTATTTCTTAGAAGTGTCTGTACTGACTCAACAAGACTCTGACTAACATCATTATGAGCGTCTATAAAATTTTTCTGCTACCAAGAAAAGGCTCTGTCACCTTAGATGCCACACGTTCTATTTCTAATAAGGTATTTTCACTTAGATGTACTATGTAGTCTTGAAACTTTTGTATGTTTCTTCACGTGAAAAGACCTATTTTAATTCTGAATGTTTGCTCTTTTCTAGAAGGTGGTCATGGAGTTTTTTCCTTTTTCCTCTAAATCTTTCGGCAGCTAACAGGATACTGCTGGTACAAGTCACCTCCGACTTACAGAAAATGTGTGTCAAAAATGTCAACTGCAATGTCCAAAGCAGTGAAGTCATACTGCCCCCCTCTATCTGGGGGCATGATGCACACGAAACAGCAGGTGTTAATTTATTCTGATTCTTGAGATTGATGGCTTCTCGCTTTCTTACTATTCCCAGCATCATTATGTTTAATCTACATTCATCCATGACACACTGCAACTTGCTGATTTTATAACCACTCTTCATGTAAATAAAATGAGTGAGAAATACAAAACCCTAAGGGATAATTTCTACCCTCTTATAAAATCAAACCTGCCCAGCTGAATGTGCCTCTATTAAAACATGGGTCAAATCCCACAGCCAGGTCTCAGGTGTGTTTGCAGGGCAAGAAACAGAACTCAAAATTCACATGTAATTAACAGTAACTGTAGAGTCTACTTCATATTTAAATCCGAACACTCCCAATTATTGTAAGTTAAACCAAAAGATTTGCAAATAGGGCAAAGTACAGGAAAGTTCTCTCAGGTTTACATGACAACTATATGGTTGAAAGTTTTTCTCTCGCCCATGAAACATACCATAAAATACTTAAGAAGACATTTGTAAGGAAACAATTCCCAGCCATTATTTTAAAGAATTATTTACTATCATTTCAAATACAAATTTCCTCGTTAATCATTTAATTGCCATGTGTCCCATTAAAACATGCAGTTACCAGTCTTAGACAGCATGCAGCATGCAGTAAGCGGACAGCAGAGGTTAACAACCTGGAAGCATAGGCTCTGAGAATGTGAGAGCAAGTTAAAGACAAGAGTTCCTCTCCATTGTCACTGAGGCTCGAGAAGCAATGCTGAAGCGTAGAACAGTGAGAGTGGGGGAAACACAGTTTGTCCAACACATTAACATATCTCCGCAAGTGGCGGCAGGTATAACTGAAAGACAAAGGTAAAAGGAGAAAAACAGAAAGAGAGGAGTTTTCCTTTGAAAAAATAAATCATTCTCAATGTCCTCAAAGCTTTCTGTGTATTTTCGCTAGATGGTGCCCAAGAAAAAAACACAACTGTTAAAAAGAGAATAAAGGGGCGGCCCGTTAGCTCAGTTGGTTAGAGCGCGGTGCTCTTAACAACATGTTTGCCGGTTCGATCCCCACATGGGCCACTGTGAGCTGCGCCCTCCACAACTAGATTGAAACAACTACTTGACTTGGAGCTGACGGGTCCTGGAAAAACACACTTAAAATAAATTTTTTTAAAAGAATATAAAAAAGAAAAAAAAGAAAATGGCCAACCTCATTTAAAAATGGGCCAAAGATCTAAACAGACACCTCATCAAAGAAGATATACAGATGGCAAAGGAGCATATGAAAAGCTGCTCCACATCATATGTTATGAAGGAAATGCAAATTAAAACAACTATGAGATACCGCCACACACCTGTTAGAATGGCCGAACTCTAGAACACCAATGCAGGAGCCATAGAAACTCTCATTCATTGCGGGTGGGAAGGCAAAACGACATGGCCACTTTGGAAGAGTTTTGGTTTTCTCACAAAACTAAACATACTCTTACCATACAACCCAGCAATCATGCTTCTTGCTATTTTCCCAAATGAGTTGAAAATTTATGTTGACATAAAAACCTGCACACGAATGTTTATAGCAGATTTTTTCATAACTCACAATACGTACAAGCAACCAAGATGTCCTTCAGTAGGTGTATAAAAAGGGTAAATAACCTGTGGTCCATCCACACAATGGAATGCAAAGATAAAACTGGAGAGGGGCAAAAGCTGAAAGATACAACTAGACCGGGACAAGAGGGGAAAAGGATGACAGTAAAAAGCTACTGCAATAGTTTAGAGAAGTATTGCTGATGGCTTAGAGCAGGGGGACAGCAGATTCAAAATACCAAGGGTGCCAAAAAACTGTGTACACATGACTTATATTCATCTTTTGTTACCAGTATATATTGCGTATTACAATTTTAATAGTTTTTTTCCTTTCTTAATACGTGTATACATTTTTGGGGGTACCCTCTGTGTATTTGGGAGGTAAAACCAATAGGACCTGCTTATTGACTGGAAGGGGGATGGTGTGAGTGGAGGAAGGTATCAAGAAAAACTCCCTGATTTCTGGTATTAGGCATAGGTTCACATTAAGTTTTTAGCAGTTGCTCATATCAAGCTGCTGACCAAGTGCAATGCATTACAGAACTTCCCAGTCCTGTATTTTGCACTAGTTCTTTGGAACTTAAATAAGGAAATGTCATCTTGTAGAACTTGGCATCATTCTAATATGTCAAGATAATTTTGCATATGGACTCTCTCTGACTTTGTCATTTACAAAACTGAGAATACTTTTCATGATTTCTTCGAAGAAAGTTATTAATAGAAGCAGTGAATAGGAACAGGTTAAGGACAGATCTCCTAGAAACATGTGTCAGTCATGAGCCCATATAGAAACACTAACCACCCACTTTTTGATGTTTTTCAGCCATAAATATAGAAAGGAGGAATTTTTAAAAACATTTACATTTATGACCTATTTATTTTTCTTTCCCAATATTCCATGGTGGTAATTAAAAACAGGGATCACAATCTCCTTATAACAAATGATACAAATGGCAGAATAAATAAGTGACATGTTGACTATCCTGTCAATGAGTAATGGAAGAATTCCACCCAGTGAAATCTACTAACAATTCTGTCATGCTCAGGTCTGGAGGCTTCCTAACTCTATAAATGAATATTTTTTTGAGTCCTTTTTTAGGATTCAATCCACCAAAGGAAAGCAAAAACTTAAGAAAACAAAAACTGGGTGACCAGATGGCTCAGTTGGTTAGAGTGCGAGCTCTGAACAACAGGGTCGCCTGTTCAATTCCCACATGGGCCAGTGAGCTGCGCCCTCCACAACTAGACTGAAGACAACAAGTTGCTGCTGAGCTTCCGGAGGGGTGGCAGGATGGCTCAGTTGGTTAGAGCATGAGCTCTTAACAATAAGGTTGCTGGTTCAATTCCCACATGGGACCGTGGGCTGTGCCCCTGCAACTAAAGATTGAAAACAGCAACTGGACTTGGAGCTGAGCTGCGCCCTCCACAACTAGATTGAAGGACAACTTGGAGCTGATGGGCCCTGGAGAAACACACTGTTCTCCAATATTCCCCAATAAAAATTACACATACACACACAAAAATTACAACAAAAAAGTGAGCAGCTAACATTCTTTGTGGCATCTTTAATTCGCCAGTTCATTTAATCATTCAAAAAAAGAAAAGAAAACATAAAAACTGTTCTTAAGCATGTGAATGACCACCACCTTAAACAAATGATCGTAGGTGATTTCATCATTAGTAAAATAGACAACATGTGTCTGCTGATATGATCACAGAAGAGCTTACATCTGATCCTGAGGAATCGTCAGACCAATCCAAATTGAGGGGCATTTTACAAAAAAAATGTGTTATTCAAATTTTGAAAGAAAGAGAGACCGAGGAACTTTGGATTAAAGGAGACAAAAGAGGACAACTAAATGCAATATGTGATAATGGGATTCGATCTCAGACTAGGGGGTTAAAAAGGCATTTCTTTTTCTGGAAAGAAAATTAATTTTCTGATTGTGATAAATGTCCTTGTTTTCAAGAAATACACACTGAAGTTCTTGGTGGCAAAGGTACATCATGCCTATAAACTTATTCTCAAATATTAAAAAAAACAAAACAGACACAATGATATAGCAAATACGGTAAAATTTTAACACTTCAGGAATCTGAGTTAAAGATAAAATGAGAAATCTTTACATTATTATTGCAAATCTATAATTTCAAGGTAAAACATTTTAAGAAAATGAATACAGCATTAAAACATCCATAAAACTCTAAGTTTAATCTAAAAAATAAAGAAAACAGACATCCATTTTAAGATTATGGGATTCAAATCCACAGCCCTAAAATGTCATTCTGACCTCTATACTTATAGCTTAGGACATCAGAAAAACTACAGCGTGGGAAGTAAGCAAATGTGGTCTGGAGCTATCCCATAAAAAACAGTCACTGTTATTTAAGAGTTGCACTTTCATAAAAAAATAAAACCTCTTTAGTGCCTTCTTAGATGAAAATGTCCAAGATCGTGCAATGTCTAGTTCTGAAATGTTACTTGATATGGTTATGCTTCACCACAGTCAAGTATGAAAATGTCCTGTCCTAGAACAAAATTTAAGTCTGCAGAAGACCCCCAAAGCCACAAGCAAAGAGTGAGGCTTCAAAAGACCCCAGTCAGCCTTCCTAATAATGTAGCTTCCAGTACTGTGATGATAAAAATCACAACATTTTCAGGGCAACTTTTTACTAATTTATTTTCTCAATTATTTATGTGTTTAACAAACTTTCAAAAAAACAAACAAACAAACAAACAAACAAAAAAACCCATGAGATTATGAGGAGCAGGTTAAACTTTATGGATTATCTAGAATATTCTGTGTATCCCTTTCCAATCTCCATTTTTCTTTTCTTTTTCTTTTTTTTGAAAAAGCTTGTTACCAGATTCACTAGTAAATACAAAATACCAAGAAATTAAATTAATAATGTTTAGAACTTATATGCAGAAAATTACTATTGGGCATAAAAGAAGTCTTGAATAAATGATGAGACACCCGCATGTTTCTGGATGAAGACAAAGTAAATAAAGGATGCCATTATCCTCCATAGCTTCAAAATCCCAATAGGAATATTTGATTTTGACAATGTAACTCTCTTATAGTGGTTCTAAATTGCCTTTATTTAAGTGTCCATTTTAAATACCAATAAAAAATATGGCTCTCCTTATAGAAAAATGTACCAAGTCATATACACACAAATTTTATATATAATGTCAAGATCCTCACAGGGTCCCTGAAGCCCATTCATGTTACTATTCCTATAGCCCAGATTCATGAAGTACAAGTATTGAGCTCCTGTGTGGAAGAAGAAATAGGTAAAGAGCCAGAAGACTTTGAAAAAGAAGAGTAATCAGGAGGAGTGTAACCTTATGTTATTAAAATACATAAAGTTATAACAATAAAAGTGAATGGTACTAGAAGAATAGACATATGAATCAATTCCCAGGTTTCTGGCTTGCATCAAAGGTGACATCATTCACTGAGGCAAGGAACAGGAAAGAGGATTGGGGAGGGCTGGGAAAGGGCAAGATTTTCATGGTGGACGTGTTGAGTTTGACATGGCTCTGAGAAACCCAAAAGATGGGTCTGTCCACTCAAGTACCCGATTGGACAAAAAGGTCTCCGAGGTCTGAGGATAGGTCTAGCCTGCAGATGTATGTTTGACACATCTCTATATAGGTGGGAGTGGCTGAGATCACCAGCAGAAGGAGCGGAGTGAGAAGGGGTCTACGAGTGACCTTGACTAAAGACAACATTTAATAGTTTCATAAAATCTAGATAGTGGAAGATAAACCTTCACAGAATTTTGACAAGTGGCAAAAAAAAAAAAAAAATCCACAGAAAAACAAAGAAACCAAGAAGAGAGTGTTTTGAGGAAAGAATAACTAACAGTGTCAAAAACAATTAAGAGGGCAAGTAAGACAGAAATGTCCACTGGATTTAGCAATACAGAAGTCATAGCGACCAACAGTCCTTACTGTTAGACACATCAAAAAATACCATTCACTAAAACACAACCCCAGATATGAGATTTCTTATCTTTAATTCCACGGATTAGCTCATTTATATGCATTAAATATCATTAAGTTTCCAGGGGAAATTTTTGTAAACCAAAAAATTTATAAAATAGTTACACACACACACACACACACACACACACACACACACAATTTTACACAGTATAAAACTTCCAATACAATGTGGATATCTAAGGCTATCCAAGAAAATAAGCACACGAAAATCTGGGATGAATGTCAGGAAACTACACAACAGTGGTGGAAGCACAACCCTTGAATCATTTAACTCCTTGGCAGCAGAAGCCATTTTTCCTGGAGCTAAATCTATTGCCAGCAATGAAGATCCTGGGAATCTCTAGTCTAAAGGATTAACAGACTGGCCCAAGCACTGGAAAATACATGGAAAGGAACAATCTAGTACTCGTTCAGAAGGGATGAAATTACGTAATATACCACTGCCAGATCTAAAAAGTAATAGAGACTGTAATAATAACAATAATAAAGGAGCTCTTTATTGATATAACATTACACTATAAACTTATTTTCTGTGATTTGTTTTATCTCAGTTGCTAAATAAATTAAAAATAAGAAAATTCGCTAGATTTATAACACAAAACATTTTAATCAAATAGAATTTATACTATCATTGGTATTTGAAATTTAATCAAATCCTCTTGCTTTAAAAATCTTCCAATAAGCACTTTCATCCTAAGTTAGCTATTTATTTTAAAATGTAAGTACATCAATAAAGACTTAAAATGTAAACATTAATAGAAACGTAAAAGCCAAATATTTTAGATAGCAATTTCACAGTCTTTTATCAAATCACTTGCTTCCTGATTTTGAAATATTTGTTATAATCAGGTATAAATTTGGTAGTATCTATAGGATTAATAACATTTTCTTTTAGGGACAAGCTTTATTTCCAAGAATGTTTTTGAGAACTTCAACTTGTCTTTGAAACTGGATCAGTTTACTTTGAATCTCATTCTCTGCTTTATAGAAAACAAAGTATTTAAAGGCACTGATTTTCAAATACTACCAAAGGAGACAAGGCACTTGAAAATGTATTTTTTCTAAGTTTTGTGAACAGTAAAGGTTATATATACCAGATATCTTAAAATATTAGACTAAGCAGGTGGAAATTTACATGATATTCATTAAGTATACCAATGTCCCTTGTTTTACAGATGTTATAATCTGTATATTATAGGTGTGGATAAATAAATAAATTTATCACCAGCATTCTTTTCTACATAGCATATGTATAAAAAAAATGCCTTTTGACTTTGGACAAAGCAACTATTTAAAAGGAATGTTGTCGTGGCTCACCATTACAGATACTTGCTCTGCAAATGCCCAATAAGGCCAGGCAGCCGTGTGGAGCTGGCTCGGTTCCCAGCAATGCACAGTTATGCTATATGGCGTGAAGCTGCATTTCAGTGTGTTAACAGCATGATGCTGTCTGCTCTAGTTGGGGTCTAATAAGCAAGGTTTAAAAATCCATAGACATTTATTCCAAGTTCCTTTCTAACACTTTCTTTTCATGAACTTAGGAAGAAGGGAATAGTGATGGAAATTTCATAGTGAAAGACAATTTACTTGAAAATAATTTCTTGATTGATTTGCTGACAATTTATACTTTAAAAGAAGCCTTTCAATATGTCATTACGTTCCTCCTTGTGCCAAGGGAGGTGGTGGACTGACATTAAAATGATGACTCCCATAGATGCCAAATTGGTTCCAGTGGAGGTACAGTTGATGGAAGGAAAAACGGACCTAAAGCCCATGCTTGTTACAGAAATCGCTGTCACCGACACAGAACTCAGCCCGAAATTTTTCAATTTTACTTTTCCACATCATCTGGAGAAATTAAGACTTGTTTTAAAAATTCAGTCTTTGGGGAAACGTTAGTGATGACTACATACTAGATTCAAAAGTGTTCTTCAGTTCACACACATCTGTCTACACTGAATAATCTGGGGCATAACACTAAGAATGAAATAGAAAAGCTGGGTTCACAAAATATATAGGTATAAAATCCCGTGATTGGTACATTTTATGACCATCCAAAACTTGCTCACTTCTCAAGTCATTATATGCTATAAACTCTCTCTTAACAAAAAGGCACAGAAAGATTTATAGGCATTGTAAAATTCTTCTGAAAAATCTGAGTTTTAAGTCTTGACTCGTCAACATACATGCCACAAATATTACATCAGTGAAGTGAAGATTATCTGGAAAAAAGGCCAATTTTGCTGAGACCGATGAAATATTTCTCATATCTTTTCTATCGCAGAGCTGGAAAAATATACACAAGATAAAATGCTATATATAATCATAAGAGTTGAAAATCTATCAAGGTCATTAAGAATAAGAACAAGTGTTCATTTATAGAAATTATGCTAATAATTCATCATCAGAAGACCATCCTGGAGTCATTTTTCAGTTGTGGTCATGGATATGCACTGAAACATCCGCACTCCCTCACCCACATGGGTGTGGTGACACACTCACTAAGCCCACATCTGTGAGCTGGCAGGCAAGGATTACGGCTGCTGTGTTACAATAATGTGGTCATCCTGAAATTGAAGCTCACTGGCGTAGGTGGGTGGAGATGAAAAGCCTGATTTTGGGCTCCCCAGCTCAATGTTCTCATCAGGCTAACTGAAGTATTAAACTGACAGAGATACCAGCACACCTTTTCCTGGGGAAAAGACAGGCCATGCGTTCTTATGCCTCTGGGTCTTTGCACCTGCTGCCAAGTCTCTGGAGATGCTCATTCCACCTCCTCGTCCTTCTGGCAAGCTTCTCCTCCTCCGTTCTTTACGTGTGATGCTTCCTGAGGCTGTCCCCACCGCTTCAGGCTCATCTGGCGCTTTCCCTTCTCGGTTCCTATTGTGCCTTGTGACCACTGCCAACATACAACTTAACAAAATGTATCTGTGACTGTCTTTATGTCTATTTCCCCTCTCAACCATAACCTCAAAATGCAGATCCTGAATTTTTATTTGTTTCTCTAGCACCTAGCACAATGCCTGGCATTAAAAAAACGAAGTATTTATTGATTCACTAGAGGAAAACTGACAAAAATTAATATCCCATATTCAGTGAGTCACAAGTTATCTTGTTTATGAGAGTTTCTATGCATTTTACACTACACTGACACTCACACTTTAGGCTGGGCTGGGATTCAGAGTCATAACCATAAACATAAAATTACTTCCTTCCTTAGGAGCAAAAGGCTATAAATCACTGGCAACAGGAACTTACACAATAATTTCTCTCTAAGGTCTTAACTGCTATTTTTTAAAAAAAATCTTAAAAGAATCCTATGATTTGTCCACTTTGCAGAAGCACAAAAGATTCTATGCTTTTAATCAGCTATAGCTTCCAACCAAACAAAAACTTGCTATTTTCTTTCCATGGAATAGAGAACTGGAACATGATTAACCTCAAAGATGGCCATCCTGAAATGGTTCTGAAGACCTTACTAGCTATCACTTTATTCATTTTATGAATTATTTTACATTGTTTTAGATCGAAATTAGCAACAGTCGACCAACCTCTAGTACTAGGTGCCTTATGAAAGGCTTCACATCCTTTTTTAAGACAAACGATGTAACTTGGATATAGGAAATGAGCAAGGTGGGATGAAAGATATCAAGGAAGAAAGGGGAGGGGGCGAGCTTACTGTGGAGAGAAAGACAGACAAAGTGCTTTGTTTGTGACCATTCACAAGAGGAGAAAACAGGGTACAAGGAAGGCCTGTATCACGGTGGAAGGGACACAGGTGCTTATTTACCTAGCATCTGAATAAACAGTTATTAGTTCTTTGACTCTTCCCATCTCTATTTGGTATGTAATCTGTGAAAAAATTAACCAATGGTTATCCATCAAGTAGTTTATAATCTAGTTAAAGATTTAAGAAATAAACAGTAAAAATTAATTACAAGAAAACAACCAAAGACATATCACAATTCCATATATTTACTAATTGACAAAATAAGAAATCTATGACAATTAGAAGTATAAGAATAAGAACAGAAGCGAGTTCTGTGGACTACAGAGAATTAAGTATCAGGAGAAAAATATTAAGTAGCAATTATGGGTTGAATTGTATCACCCCCAAAAAATATGTTTAAGTCCTAACCCCCAATATTTTAGGATGTCATCTTATTTGGAAATGGGGTTGTATGGACACATTTAGTTAAGATGAGGTTATACTGGAGTAGGGTGGGTACTCAATCCAACACGACTGGTGTCCTTATAAGAAGAAAAGAGACACAGAGACAGAAACACACAGGAAGAAGATGGTCATGTGATGAGAGAAGCAGAGATGAGAGTGAATGCATTTACAAGCCAAGGATTGCCAGCAAACACCAGAAGCTAAAAGAGGAAAGGAAGGATTCTCCTCAACAAATTTCGGAAGAAGCATGGCCTTGCTGACATCTTCATTTTGGACGTCTAGCCTCCAGAACTGTCAGACGATAGATTTCTGTTGGTTTAAGCTCCCAGTTTGTGGTGCTTTATCACAGCAGCCCTAACATACTAATAAAGTGGGAAAGATGTGTCCATTCAACTGGAAATGACATGAATATGACATGGTACAATCATTACGACCTCTTCTCTGTGGGCTCAGTGGACTTTCCTTGGGGCTGAGGCAAATGGACTAGACGATGGGGACACACTTAGTTGGCAGCTGAGGTGTTTCTGTTCACTTCAAGTGCATCATCACTTAAAATGGAGGCCTCAAAGCAGGAAGAAAACTTACCATCTATCTGTTCTCAACTATGTTCCTGCCACCAGAATGTTGACAAATGCATTACTTACTCTCTTAACACATTCCTGCCTACAACTTTCAAGGAGCTGGCTCTACCTGCTCTCTTTTTCTTCCCAATCTAGAATGCACACAGGCATGCAAGAGAATTAAAGGGATGCTTACAGTTAACTCTAAATCCATTCTGATTTATATTACAAAAGAAACAATCACTCTATCATTAGGAATAAATTACCTGCAAGATACCTCGTACCTCTTCTAAAAAGACTTCCCCGACCAGCCAATTTAAAGACGCTTCCGTGTCACTATCACCTCATACTTGTTCATCTCCACTTACGTCCAATCCCCTAGTTCATCTGTATACTTACTTCCTTTTATCTGTGTCCCTACTCAGCAACCCCCACCAAACTGTCTGGTCTAGTGGAAAGAGAAGGGGAAGAGAAGAAATGGGTCAATTAATTACAGTACATCATAATATTAAAATGTCATGAATACATGGCAATGGGTGGGGTGAATTGCGGTGGAGAGGGGGAGACCCAAACTTAAATGGGGAGACAGAAAAAAAAGGTCTCAGAGGAAGTGACAGGCTGAGACCTGAAAGATGAACAGAGAGAATAAGTAAAAACAGAATCTCTGACTGGGTGGTTCTCATTTGAACAAAGCAGAATCAGAATAAAAAATGTTCCTTCACATTCAAACCATACATTTTAAGTATTCCTAATAACTTCTTAGAGCACTTCAGTAATTTTCAAGAACTTGTGATATAACTTAAATGAAGGAACAAAGGGCCCTAATCTTCTAAATCGGCAAGACTTAAGAGTTATACAGCAGGTCTTTGAATAATGAATATCTTTTCTGTCCTTGAGTAACATCCTTTCATTCAATGTTATTTTGTTATGATGTTGATGAGATGCCCTAGGAACTTAACTCTTGTTTATAACAATTAGCCTCTGGTAACATTGGTTTCGTAATACATCATTTTTGCTTCAAGTCACAGAACTTATCCACAATGTTAAGTGAGGACTTACTGTACATGTGGTATAATCAAAATCTGCTGCACAAATTTTTATCCTCCAGAAAGGAGAGCAATTTTTCCTTCACACTTCAACTGTGTATAGGTGCTGACTTATTTTAAATCCAAATGATTCTGGCTGTTTGCAGCATAATTTTTCACTTAGAAAAAGCTTTGATGTTTATAATCTATCATTTCAACATTATATCGATTTATAAAGGTAAAAATGTGGCTTTAATAATTTGCAGTTGTGGCTTCTGTGTTTCAGATGGTAATCATCTCAAGACAGACCACCATCAGAGCAGAAATCTGGAGGAGAAATGAATGGGGAAGAGAGAAAGATGCTCAGATCTTCTTCAGTTAAAAGGCTGAAGCTCAGAGTACAACTAGAGGGGACAGTGTTTCACACGTCACAGACATAGGACGATTAGGCCAATCACTGAGAGAAGGGGGTAAGAAGTTCAAATGTTTGCCCATTTTATCATTCTCTTTTGATTAATTTTCTCTTTTATCCATTATTAATTCTAATAGGTGGTAAATAAGGGCGTTAGTGATGAAAGCCCCATCTCCATAAATTCTTTAAAAAAAAAAAAAAATCAACCACCAGTGTGGATGCAATTGTCAAATTCAATGGAGAAAGGATAATCTTTTTGACAAATGTTGCTGGAATAATTACATATCCATGTGCAAAACATGAACATTGATTCATACTTTGTACTACACACAAAAATTCACTCAAAATGAATTATAGACCTAAAGGCAAAACCTGAAACTACAGAAAGTTACAGGAGAAAACACAGGACAACATTTTTGTGGCCTTGGTTTAGGCAAAGCGTTCTTAAGTAGCTACCAAAAATATAATTCATAAAAGAAAAAAATTGGTAAATTGGACTTCATCAAAATAAAAAAATTTCTACTCTTTGAAAGATGCTATTCCAAAGACAAGCTACTGACTGGCTTTGCAAAATATATACCTGTAAAAGGACTTGTCTCCAAAATATAAAGAACTCTCAAAAGTCAAAAATAAAAACCCCAAACAACCCAATATAAAAAGGGCAGAAGGTAAAAGACATTTCACCAAAGAGTTTATATGGATGGCAAAAGAGCATATGAAAGGATGCTCCACACTATGAGTCACTTGGGAAATGCAAATTAAAAGCATAATGAGATACCATTACATATTTATTAGAATGGCTTTTATAAAAAGATAATACTAATTGTTGGTGACAGTGCAGAGTAACTGGAACGCTCATACATTGCTAGTAGGGACGCAAAATGGTCCAGTTACTTTGGAAGAGATTGGCCTTTTCTTATAAAGTTAAACATACACTTACCATATGACCCAAAAACACTATTCCTAAGCATTTACCCAAGAGAAATGAAAACTTATACTCCACAAACTTTTCAATACAAATATTTGTAGCAGTTTCATGCATAATTGCCCCTAAACGAAAACAATTCCAATGTCCTTCAACTGGTAAATGGATAAATTGTGGTTATATATACAATATAATTCTACTCTGAAATAAAAAGGAACTATACACACAACAACATGAATAAATCTCTAGACTCAAAAGACTACACCCATTGTATGATTTCAGCTACATAATATCTGAAAAAGAAAAAAAAAACTATAGAAACAGAATGGGGCTCAGAGGGCTGTCAGGGTATGACGGGACTCGTTAGGGCAATGAAACTTTTCAAAGAACTACACACTAAAAAGGGAAATTTTCTGTGGATAATAAAACAAAAATGTTAACAGTCCTAAAAAATTTTAAATGGCAATCATCTATGTTTTAACACAATGGTGACACATTAGCCTATGCTAGTCGAATAAACCAACTGTATTAAAGGAAGAAGAAAATGAGGTTATAGATTCCAATCTCAGTTCTACACATACATTCTGTTCAAGCACAGACCACCTATCTTCATAAAAACCTTTAATAGTAAGCCGTTCATAATCTCTGGATGCTTTTAAAGTTACTTATTCCATGCCATCATCAAAAAATGTCTTACTATTCTCAAAACAGTACTACTACCAGATATATGGGAACAAAACCAAGTATTTCCTGCAATGACAAAAACTTAACATCTCACCCAAAATGAACTACGCTGAAGTTAGATAAGTTACCAAGATAAGCTTACCACACCCTAAGTACTACAGCAATAGCTCATTCCACATCAATCTGTGTATTGGCCCCAAACAAAACCAAAGGCTTATTAGCGAAGAATCATTTCTAGAGGTCTTAATGGAAGTCAGAGGAAATAGTCAATGAAACACTAAATATTTAATTCAAAATACTCATTATACTTGGTTTGGTAGCCTGAGACATATGCCTTATAATTAATAAAACAGATTTTCTCCATAAGAATCTACATCCTATCTGTTAACAGATAAAATTCTGTAGAAAACAGAGAATAGAGAATAAATAATAGAACCGACTAGAAAAACTCAGTAACCTATATGTAGAAATAAAAAGCAAGAGAGAATGTTTCTATATTACAAATACTGTAGCTCCCTCTCATCTGTGGGGGATACGTTCCAAAACAACCAGTGGATGCCTGAAATTGCAGATAGTACTAAACCCTATATATACTATGTGTTTTCCTATACGTACATACTTATGATCAAGTTTAATTTATAAATTTGGCACAGTAAGAGATCAACAATAATAAAAGAGAACAATTATAACGATATACAGTAACAAAAGTTATATGAAGGTGGTCTCTCAAAATATCTTACTGTACTGTATTCACCGTTCTTCTTGTGATGATGTGAAATGATACAATACATATATGATGAGAGGAAGTGATGTGAATGACATGGGCACAGTGAGGTAGTGTTAGGCTACTACTGACCTTCCGATAATACAGCTATTAGGTGACTAACAGGCAGGTAGTGTATACGGCACGGATACGACGGGCAAAGGGATGACTCATGTCCTAGGTGGGACGGAGCGGGACGGCTCGAGATTTCATCATGCTACTCAGAACGGTGAGCAATTTAAAAACCTATGAATTGTTTATTTCTGAAATTTTCCATTCAATATTTTCAGACCGTGGTTGACTGCATATAAGGAGGCACTACTGTATGAGGAAACGCGGTTTAAATAACCAAATGAACCTATTCATTTATTTTTAAAAGTTGACTTTGCTACTGATATTAAAAGAATGTTATTATTCTGATATATGACATCTTCTAGATGTAACACTTAGAATAATATACTGCCTTTTGAGAAGTTCAAGAAACCTTAAGATCAACCTCGCTATTTTATCATTTATAGAAATGTTTTCTAATTTTCACCTGAGTTATTTATTCGTGTAGGTATGTATGTATGAGTATGCATGTATTTAAAACAGTGGAATCCTTTCTTCATACGAAATCTGATGTAAAGGCACAACACCCAAAACAGATAACAGTAGAGCAAAGCTGCCACCACCAAGAAAAATGAGAGATCCACAGGAGAACAAAACAAAATATTGGAGTCGTAGAGTCTTCGATTTGGGAGGGCCTTGATTTAAAGTTCCATCAATCCCTTCTATGATGCCTCCAAAGGTCTACAACCACTGTTGAATAGCTTCAGTTTTCTTAGTCCTCGCCCAGGTCAAGGTGAAATGCAGGTCATAGTTACACTGCTCTATGTGAAACACTAAAATATACGCGGATGAACTAGCTACCACACCTCTTTTAGTTATTAGCATCAGCATGCCACTTTGCAAAACTGAGCAGGGTGGGGTGAATCTATTTGTATCTGGTTCCTCTGAGTTAGCGGCAGCGCAGATCCAACTCTAATGATATAAACAGCCATTAAAATGCCTCATACTGCACAAGCTCATTCAGAGTGAAAAATTACCAAAAGAATTTGGTCAAAGTTGAAAGTCAAAGTCGAAATACAGACTGTAGTACTAACTAGACTTGAAGATGGCCACATCAACCTGATTCCTAAAATCTGATAGTGTCTGTATCTGATTTTACTTTTGCTAACAGGAAAAGGAATGAGGTCACAGATCAGAAAACTTCAGAAGTAAACTCACTGATATAAAATAAAAGCATAATGCTTCTGTACTAATAGGCAGTTCTATATACTTTTTTTTTTTTTTTTTTGAAGATTTTATTGGGGAAGGGGAACAGGACTTTATTGGGGAACAGTGTGTACTTCCAGGCCTTTTTTCCAAGTCAAGTTGTTGTCCTTTCAGTCTCAGTTGTGGAGGGCGCAGCTCAGCTCCAGGTCCAGTTGCTGTTGCTAGTTGCAGGGGGCGCAGCCCACCATCCCTTGCGGGACTCGAGGAATTGAAATGGCAACCTTGTGGTTGAGAGCCCCCTGACCCATGTGGGGATCGAACCAGCAGCTGTCGGAGTTAGGAGCATGGAGCTCCAACCGCCTGAGCCACCGGGCCGGCCCCTAAAGGCTTCCATTTTTATCCTAGGTTAGAATTACTCCTCCTCCCCGGCCCCTTCTCCCACATTTCCCTCTATCTTCCAATAGCACTTTGTACAACATATCACTTTCTGTCTTATTATTACAGTAGGCCACGTAGAAATTCTACTGGATTGAAACTGAACTTCTTATTCATAAATAGCAACTTTCACATTTTTTAAAAAGTAGATGAAATACTTAGATGTTGTAGGAATTAAGGACCCATATAATGCAAAAATGGATTTCCTGGTTATACAGCATGAGGGTTTTCAGTTAGGACTCAATACAATATCCAAGAGAGCACTTTTCACAGAACAGTTGAATTTTTTAAAAAAATCCACTACAGCTTCATGAAATAGCTTATCTCACTCCAGCCACATTAGTAACATTTTAATTTAGTCCAAAAATAGTTACTAAAACCTCCTCAGTAAAAGCACTGTGCCAGGTACACAAGAACAGGAAAATAAATCAAGGCTAGATGCTTTCCTAGATATAGAAACTTTGTGCTCTGGTGTCAAGTTCCTCTGCTTATTTAAGGATTTCTCTTCAATCTGCCCCTAAGGGCCTGTAACTTGCCCAGGAAACCACTGTTGCTCTACCACTACATAGCATAACTGGCAGTTGTGCTAATGTAATCCTCTCTAGTTTCTTACTTTTCAATGATTAAAAGATGCATTTGGTGGGGCAGGGGCTGTTGGTTGTCCCCCAGTGATCTATTTCTATACTAACAGATGTTTTAGTGGGACACGTGGCTGCAGTGAATAAAAACAACATTTCTCTTGCCGGTTCGACTCCTGTAAGGGATGGTGGGCTGCGCCTTCTGCAACTAGAAACGGCAACTGGACCTGGAGCTGAGCTGCGCCCTCCACACTAAGACTGAAAGGACAACAACTTGACTTGGGAAACAAAAAAACAAAAAAACAAAAAAGGCCTGGAAGTACACACTGTTCCCCAATAAAGTCCTGTAAAAAAAAAAAAAAAAGAAGAAGAATATTACTTAATTAAAAAAAACAAAAAACAAAAACAAACGACATTTCTCAGTTTCCACTACTGCTAAATGTGGTCCTGGGACTAAGTCCTGGCTCACTAGATTTAAGTATCTTGTGGCAGCTTCTGGGAACCCTCCTAAGAGTCACCTGGTGCCTCGACTCACCTTTTATTCTTTATCTCCTCCTCAATCCTGTCGCTTGAACTCAGATGCTGACTGCGACCATAATAAGGAATGTTAGACCCTAGGGACGATGGAGGTGCACCAAAAGGAGTTTATCCAAAGATGCCCCAGGCCCTAATCCCTGGAACCTGTGAATATGTTAAAGTCAAAAGGAAATCTGCAGATATAATTAAGACCACAGATCTTAAAAGAATAAGAACTATCCAGATATGCACAGTCTAATCACATGAGCACTTAAAAGCAGAGGACTTTGGCTGTCTAGAGTCAGAGAGATGTGTCAGAAGGATAAATCAGAGAGATTCCAAGCTTGAGAAGCACTGGATGTGCCACTGGGCTTTGAGATGTAGGAGCCGATGTGCAAGGACCAAAGAGAGGCTTCTAGGAGCTAAGAGCAGCCCCCAGCTGAGTGCCAGTCAACAAGGACCTCAGTTCTACCATCACAAGCAACTGGATTCTGTCACCAACACGGAGCCTGAAAGCAGATCCTTCCCAGTCCTGGTAAGAGCCCAGCAGGTCAACAACTTGATTTTGGCCTTGTGAAACCTGGAGCAGAGAAACCAGCTGAGCCTAGCTAGATTTCTGGCCTACATAACTGTGAGATAATGTATTTGTGTTATTTTAGGCAGTTAAGTCTGTGGTAATTTGTTATAGCAGCTAAAGGAAACTAATACAGACTTCCTGGAGCAGAGGCTCCATATCGGCCCTTGAAGGCATGCTATGGACTTTTACCTGAAGAAAAATAAAATTCTTTCGTCTGTAAACTATTAGGATTTTCAGTTTTTCAATTACTCACAGTTGACCCTGAATTTTACTGATACACTTGATGAAATTCTTGTAATTATCAACACCTAAATAATAACAGTGGGTAAAGTGAAATACTATTTCAAGCTATAAACACTTTTTATAGATGTGTAATGATAATAGTTAACAGCCTTTAATAAGGTTTATTTTCATTTTTTTCAGTTGCAACAGAGATTATGTATTGCCTCAAACTTTATAACTTAGGAAATGATTTTAAGAAGTCTAAAACAAATGGCGTAAGATTACATCGCTCACAGTGTATAGACCAATCCGGGTTAGTGATTATTTACAGAATACAATAAGGTCAATCTCTATCAGCAAAATAGGTGCAAATAATTTCATAAAAAAGGAAAACTCAATTTCAGGTAAGTACTATATATCACTGTGAAAGAAAAAATATATTTATGGCTTGGGAAAATGTTCAAAATCTTTCAATTATCACAAAATACTCCATTTTGTAATTGCAATGGAAAAACAATACCAGAAAATCTTCGCACTGTCCTTTTTCCTTCATAAGGAATTGAAGACTTCCACAAACTAAACTTAAGCTAACCCAAACTTCATTTTAACATGAGACATTTGATTTCTAGATATACATGGAATACCAAAGTTGTGTAAAATACTTGATAACTTAGTTACTTTCTTTTGTTGTTCTGGAAAGTTTTATTCACATTTCAGCTATCATCTTTGGATAACCTAAAAATTAAAACCTTTTAAAACCTATCAGAAAGTACTTCCAGTTCTCCCTTTATGTGAAGGGTGGTCTATGAAATATCCATTGTAAAAATATATATATAAACAGCCATTCTCAGTGTCATGCAGGGGACCCTGCTCGCTGCGCCATATGTCATGCAGGGTGTCAGGCGGGGCGGCCTGCGGGGTCTCTGCTCCCGCTCCCCACATAAGAACGCAGGATGTGGCCAGGCCCAAAAGAAACACCCATGGAGCCATAGGTAGGGGAGTCATACCACTATGGTCTCACTGGAGGCTGGGTTCACAGGACATGCGACCTGCTGTCCGCTTTTCTGCCAACCGACCGACACCTCTCCTCCACTCTCCTCGGCTCTGCTCCTCTACTCTCCTCAACTCTCCTCTGTAGCCGCAGCAGTTATATTAGTGGCCAATGGCTCAATGGTTACAGCTGACGGCCATCTACCACCCGAGCCAGCACCCCTCCATATAAGGCCGAGAGCCTGGAAACTGCTCTTTGGGGCTCTGTCCCCACACTCAGTCATGTGTATTTCAGAACTGCTTCAGTTTGATCTAGAAGACCCCATTTTAAGAAAACCGTATGTGGAAAGAATAGCTTTATAAATAGGAAGACACAGAAATAGGCAAGAATGAATTCTAAGAGCTAATTAGCAATGAATAAGAATGAAAATAAAGCCTTTAAAAAATAATCTAAGTCAACGGGAAAAGGTGAACTGACTGCCCCACAAGGCAACTAAGTAGTGACCAGGGTGCCTGTGAGATGCGGAAGAACACGGGGCGTACATGGTGTAGAGGAGGCTTCGTTCACATTGCTCTTCTCTTTGTTAGTATCATTTAGCGAGGTGAACCGAGGAGTCAGTGACCCATTCAGAAGCAGTTCTTCCCAGAAAAACTGAAGAACTTTCCCTGCTACTTAACGAGCCACAAGACACACCTGAGGGCTGGGATCAGTGGAACTTCATTGCCTCCTTGAGGAGAGGAATTCCCCTGAAGCTGCTCATTCTGGATACCCTCACGCTAAGTTTTACCCAGCAAATTACCCATAAGGGTTTCCTGACTGTGTGACCCCAGGGATCACTTTAGGGGACAGAACCTAAAGGACGACTACAAACAAATGCTTGTGAAAGGTTCTGAGGCTCGTAAATGATAGTAATAGTCACTCAGACTCAAGTCTGACGTTTTCCCCATGCTCCATATTTGGAGAGAAGGGGTTAGCTAACATTTAAGTGTGCTAAACACTGATCTAAATGCTTCTCATAGTATTAACTAATTTATTCCTCACAATAACCCTACAAAATAGGAACTACTGTATTATTACCCACATTTTATCGGTGAGGAATTGTACACATGGAAAGTTTAGTAACTTGCCCAAGATGACACAGCTAACAAGAGGCAGAGGTGGGGTCTCCAGTGTGCACTGCTAACCACCATCATACTCCATCTTTCACGCATGCACAGCATTTTCTTTCCAGAGCTATATATGTATATATGTGCATATGTCCTAACAACTTACATGTCCAAATACAAGGCATTATCAATTTTATTGGATAAATTCAATGATACTTTGAAGCCATCATGTTACAGAAATGTATCTCTGAACACAGGTGATACACACATACAGAAAATGCTTACAAACTCTCTATATGCTATAGCCTGTTTTTACGAAAACATATACATATATATGAATAGAAAATTATCTGGACTGTTATATACCAAGGCACTAGTCTAAGGATTACTTGAAAGTGGGCACTATAGTTGTCTTTAAGTTTGTCTATATTTTCTCTAATGAATCTGTATTGTTTTTGTATTTTAATTGAATTATTTTTGCATAACCATTTATTCTACAAATATCTATGTGCTAGGCATTGTTATAGATACTTGGGATACATCC
This sequence comes from Rhinolophus sinicus, assembly GCF_057876585.1. NCBI lineage: Eukaryota > Metazoa > Chordata > Mammalia > Chiroptera > Rhinolophidae > Rhinolophus > Rhinolophus sinicus. The sequence goes on from NC_142504.1 coordinate 98,628,068, forward strand.
ATTAACAATATAAAGATCCCTGTCTCTTTGGTGCTTACATGTGGAGAGAAACATAACAGTAGAAATTCTTGCTTCCCTCTTACCCAATAACCACTTTTATCACTTTCTTGTGTATCTTTCTAGAGTTTTTGCAGGTAAACAAGGACAAATGCAAATATATATTATCTATACCCATACACTAATCACATACTACACATATTATTCTGTGCCTTTCTTTTACACATAAGTATCTTGGAGAACCTTCTGTTGGTACCCTTACTTTTTCAATAGCTGCACACTGGCCATTGTTTCAGTGTATCATATTTACTTAAATAAGTTTCTATTGATGGATACTTGAGTTGTTTCTAACAACTATTTGTTATTATAAAAAAAATACTGCCAAAATAAGCTTGTACATTGTCATTTTGCACAAACGCAGGTATGACTATTGTATTTGGAATTTGGGTAGATAGTACCACATTGTTCTTCACAGGAGTTGTACCAATTTACATTCCCACAAGCAAAGTTTGAGAGTGTCTGTTTCCACATAACCAAGTATAACCACAAAAAGATTTTTCTAATCTGATAGGTGAAGAATGGCATCTCAGTGAAGTTTTAAATTTCATTTTTATTGGAGAGGAATATATTTAAGGGCTATTTGATACCCTTTTCTGTAACTTTAAAAATTCTGAAGTTTGTGAATACATCATCTTTGGGCAAATTGGTTACTACCATCAAGGTGTCACAAGCCGCTATGGGCCTGGCTTGAATGCAATTAGGTATTATTTTTTCTCTTTTGAGAAAATGTCAGGAAAGTGAATAGCCAGGATTAGACTCTAAGGATAACAACTGTGTCTTATTAGCTCCACTAAGCCTAGCACAGAGCCGGTTCCACCTTAGGTGTCCAATAAAATGCTTTTTTAAAAAAGGCACATAAAAGATGTTTTCTTTGGAAGTTTACAGCGCAACAGCACCATCAAGGGGAGCTTAAGCTAAAGCACCCCCCCCCACCATCAAATTTCCTCCAGCCCGATCTCTAAGCCACAGCAAACACATAATCAAGTTCCAGACAGTGTGGCTGCTGTGTAAATGCCACTTCCAAACAATCTCCGAGCTCCACCTTTCACATTTAATGCTGCCCCTCAACTGCTCTTGTACAGAACTTCTGGAGCTGCCACTGTCAGTGACCAGTTGGCCAGTCACGCTGCTACAGGCTAACACAGACATTTTCTCAGCCCAAAGACAAGGCCAACATCAACCAATGAGTAACCAGCAACACGAGCATGCACAGGACAGGACTCGGCCCGTCTACTGTAAGTAAAGACACCATTACTGGAAAGTGGGCATTTCCTTCTGAACGGAAAAAAACTGAATACAGGCAGAAGTCAGGGGAGAGAACTTTGATGTCACATGTAAATTAAACAAAGGAAAGAAAAATGCAAAGAGAGCATTTAAATGAATTCAGCTGAATTTTCTATTTTGAATGGAAATCTAGATATTTATCTTAAGCCTAGAATTTTAGAATGAAAGCTGTTCATCTTCCCGCTACAATGGGTAATAATTTATGACACTTATTTCAATAGTCTTTTGACCATCTCGTGGCAGGTAGCATCCAAAGATGGTCACGAATGAACAAAGCCTCACAGCATTGATGTCTTTTTGTGTTCCTTTCCTCTTGAATCTGGGCTGGTCCTGTGTCCTGATTTTACCCAATAAAATGTGATGAAAGCGATCTTCTAGGATAGCTGAGCTAGGTCATAAAAAGCCTTACAGTTTCTGTCTCACTTGGATGTTCCCACTTGGGAGCATCCCTCTTGGGGACTTGTGACAAGATCAAGCCTCATGGGCTGATCACATGGAAAAAAATGAGGTGTTCCAGTTAACATGTCAACAAACCTCTCAGCTGACGGCTGGTATCAACTGCTAGCCATGAGACTGGGTCAGACTGAACATCCCACCCAGCTGCTGCCTGACTGCAAGCTTGTGAAAGACCTCATGTGAGTGTCACTCAGCCAAGCTATCAATCCACAGCACTGTGAGAGATCATTGTAAATTGTTGTTTTAAGCCACTCAGTTTTGGGGTGGTTTGTTACGCAGCAATAGACAACCAGAACAAATTTGTTTTATAGTCACTCCCAGGCAAGATGAGCAATAAACTTAAAAGATAATTTAGTCCATAACATTCTCATCTGACAACTTTTAAAGATAAGGACCACGAGCTCTTACAGGGAATAAATATGATTTACATATTCTGTATATCCCCTTTCTCTTCCAACCCCTGATTACTATGTTCTCAATAAATATTTATTAAATGGAAGCATGAATAATACAAACATAGCTAACTATTGATTATATTGATGGAAGGAAGCAAGGGTATAAGTAATTCAGAAATAGTAGATATTTAAAAGTATGTACAGTGAACTCTGTAATACAGACATACTCACATTCACTCTCTCTTAGAACAGTAGTTCTTAAACTTATCGCAGGGCCCCTTTAGAATCTTTAAAAAAAATTACTGGAGACCACAAAGAACTTTTTAACATGTGGATTATACCTATTAACTACAATAGAAATAAAACTGAGAAAAATCTAAAATACTTATTAATTCACTTAAACGTAATAATGAACACATTACATGTGAACATTACATAAATAACATTTAATGAAAAACAACTCCTTTCCAAAACAAAACAAAAAAATGTCTGAAGAGTAGCATTATTTTCTATTTCTACAAATCTTTTTACTCTCTGGCTTACAGAAAACAGATCCTCATTCCTGCTTCTTAAGTCAATCTTGTTTTAGAAGCATCTGAAGAAAATGCAGCCTCATAATATATGTAACTTGGAAAAGGGAAGAGCATTTTAATGCCCTTTCTGGTATTCTTCTTGATATTATGATAAAACTCAAGTGGTGTTTTCTTAAAGATAAGTTAAAATGTGGAATCAGAAACCGTAATAAAAAAACTTTGAGTCTGTTGCATTAAGACCCATTAGTCTAATTTGTACTTTCAAAGAATCTTTTCACTCATGCAGAATATTGTAACTTCATGCTTTGGTCATTTGAAAGCAATTGGTTTACTGAGTTATACAGAGCTTCCAAATACTGATACATTTCATCATAAACTATCCAAAAAATGCCACCCATTAAAATCTTCATCTATCTCATCACAAAAGTCAGTAATTATTGGGAAGCTACAAAAGTCATGGTGCCAATACAAGTTTTTTTAAATTCTAATTTTTGCTTTAAGTTCCAATTTTATCACTGACAACCATCACCAGCAGTTGTTTTCTTTGAGGTGACAGGCTCACTTTATTTTCACGAAAATGTCTGCCAAGTCTAAATCACCACAGGTTGTCACTCATTCCTTCACCTAAAAATGGTACCCATTGAAAAAAGCACAGCTCACAACTCAAGTGTACACATGCTTTTTCTCAAGACAATCACTGTAGTTTAATACGCAGGGTGTTTTATGTGAACTTCCAGGTTTACCACACAAAATATTAAGGACACTTATTAAAGGTCAAGATTTATTACAATGACTCATTTTTACTGTTTCATCAAGGACTTTCTAAATGAAAGTTTTTTTCACTGCACGTGTACAGTTGTCAAAATACAGTGACTGCTAGTACAGTTTGGTGCTACTGCCTTGATTTATACTACCAGCAGTTTTACCCCAACTTGGCTTTTATAACACCGTCAGCACAGTGAAAATGGCATATGATGTCTTCTTGTAAAAACAGCTTAAGCCCCATGGAAACTCCGTGGTCTGTGGACCACATTTACAGAAACTCTGCATTGGTGTGATCAAAGAGAGAGGGCTGGGGAAACTCCATACAGTGGATATTCCACTCATTCATAACCGAGAATTCTGAGGTTAAAGTGGTTGACATCTGTTTATCTTTTTCACTATTTAGTACCCATGGCAGGTCTGCCATAAAGAGAAGAACACTTCTAGGCTAATGTCACAACTAGATTCCAGTCTCAGCTCCTCGATACTATGAGCAATCTGACCCTGAATAAGTTTCATAGTCTCTCTGTACCTCAGTTTCCTCATCTAAGAAAAGAAAACCTACGTTATCTCATATAAGGCTATAATCACAATTAAATAAGACAGCCTCCTTATAACAAAGACTAACATTGTGTGTGACAGAGTAAGTCCTGAACTGAATTGGATTCTGAATTACTAAGAAACCAAAGTACGGCTAATACCCACATTTTGGATGATTGTAGTAACACCGATTTTATTATCTCTCTACAAGTAGAGTTTTTCTGCAAGTAGCTGAAAGGGAATTCTATACAACTGAAATCTTACCTAAGCTTTCTAAAGAAAGTTTAGGGAAGGACTGAGATCCAGACCGATAGAGAAAAGAGCTGTCTCCCTCTACAACTCGTGGAGGGACCAAGTCATAACAGATGCTCATAAAAACGTATCCATTTATATAATGCAATTTTGATAGATGAAATGAATTCAGAAATTGCTTTAAAATAATCCACAGTAGGGAGGAAAAGGTGAAGATCTCCATGAAGTCAAGTTGGTCATGAATTGATGTATTTGTTGAAGTTACATGGTGGGAACCTAGCGGTTCATTATAGTATTCTCTTTAAATATGTTTTGAGTTTTACAAATTAAAAAGAAAAAAAATGATCACTCATTTGAAAAGTTTCTAAATGACATGTAAAAGTTTATCTACTGACTCCAGTTAACTTAACAATGTACAAATTCATAGGTTCAGGAAGTCGCTTTCTGTAGTAGGTTTCCCACAACACATACCACACGCTTTCTTCACCCCTTCCAATCCCACTCCAATTGAAAACTACTAATCTAATGTGCCTCTTTAGTCAAACTGAATTTTAAAGTAATTTGAATATTCCAATCAGCTGACAACTATAATATAAACTGAACAGTTTTCTGAGTAACAAATTAAAATTGGACTAAGGTCAGCGTGGCACATAGCTTTTGTAGCAGTTTTTATTTTAATAAATATTTTTTAATCACCTTCCTGTGAAAGCCAAGTTAGATGAAGTAAGTTTTGTGAGTTTTTCTGCAAGTAGCTGAAAGGGAATTCTATACAACTGAAATCTTACCTAAGCTTTCTAAAGAAAGTTTAGGGAAGGACTGAGAGCCAGCCCGATAGAGAAAAGAGCTGCCTCCCTTATCATCCCTAATGAGCAGGGCAACTGCTCATATTTTAAGATACAACGCATGTATCATCTCACTGATGAAGGCTTCATTGATGCTCAGGTAAGCTGTCTGCATTCTCCCTTGTCATACTCTTTTCAGCGCACTACAAACGGTGTTCAATGGATATCAGTCCACTGACTGCTAGATTAAAAGCTCTCTGAAGGCAGGGCATGAGAATATCATGTGACTCTCCAATGACTGCCAATGTTTGACACATGGCAAACATACAGAAAATACGTGATAAATGATGAAATGACCCCTAAATACCTACCCTTGTTTTTTTTGTTTTTTGTTTTTAAATCACAATCATGTTATAAAATACTTTGTGAAGAAACTCCAGTTACTGGCATTTCTCAGGTCTATTTAGAATCCCAGTGATTTACTTAAGACTGGGTAAATCTAAGTGGGAAATCTGGAATGATGAAAGGTCTTTATCTTATGTACTAAGGTACCATTCTTATGTCCACATCAGGTAGGAAACAATGACAGAGTTGTGTACATTTCTGAATCCAAGATTAATGGGTTCATGAAAGTTTATTCATAATATCAGTGTTCTCATGCTTCAATGTGATCGTCACGTCTGACTAAGGAAGGTCAGAAAACAGGTGCATTTTAGGTGGAAAAACAGCACCAACAGGAATGTCACCTCAGGTTCCTCTAGTTTTTCTCACCCCGTGGGTCTCAAACCCAGAAGGCCCCTCAGTGGCTCCTATGAAAGGGTACATTTTGTCATCAGTGAATCTCTCTCCTAGGCGTTCAGAAAGGTAAGGACGACATGCCATCCTTGGGAGAACTGAAAATCTTTACGCATCTCATTCTCCATAGGACTTGACTCTCTCACATGCTTGGAAACGTTGAAAACAACTCACCCAAGGCACGGTGCAAAATGAAAATGTCTTGTACACAAATTATTTGCATGCTTTTAGTTTAAAACTTTATAAGAAGCACTTGACAATGGAAGGTAGAGCAGTGCTATGGATGAAGGACAGATGAAGGTTTAAATCCCAGCATTGTCACTGTCCAGCAAGATGACCTTAGATAAATTACTTCTGTGAGATTTAGTTTCTTTGCTATAGAATGGAAATAATACCCATATCATCAGATAACATGAATAACACTGTATAGGGTCCAATAGGTTGCATATGACAGATACGAGCTGTGCAAAAAAAAAAAAAAAAAAAAATGCAGTCTGCATGGCATGCTATTTCCTCCTCACCTACAGCCAGATTTTAACTGTTTTAATCCAATTAGAGCGTCAGAATTTCATCATTCCTTCAAATACCTACTAAGCCACCATGAATAAGACATGGTGGTGTCCGTACACTAACAAAGACTTCTGTCCTTTGATCATTACTAGGTGATTCTACTCTAAAGACTGTATTCTATCTAAGTGCTTTAGAAACAGTAAGTCATTTATGCCTCACAGCAAACCTAAGAGGATATTCCCATTTTGTAAATGAAGAAACTGAGGCATATAAAAATAAATGTCAAATGTTCAGGACATTCATTAACATTCGTGATGGGGAGTATTATTTACCTACCTTTACAGCAGCTACCTCTTCCCCTTTACCCTTTTCTCTTTCCTCAGGAAGCGTCCTCTCTTCCCTTGTTTGTCCCCATCCCTGGTACATCTGATTCTGCAAGGCTTTACATTGGACATGTAATCATTTAAAATCTCTTTACTTTTCTGTTTACTCCCAGTTCTCCTGTGACAACCCTTGTTTCTTTGTCTTGGTAAAGGTGCTTTTTACAAAGACCATGAAGCATGTACAATTCATCAGGGAGGAAACTCCTTTACTAAGTCACACCATTTCTCTTCTCTGGCCTTAGCATTTTATAACATATCAGGTGTCACAATTATGTTAAAAGGGGCAAGGCATGAGTGCACCCCTTTTCTCTCTTTTGTTCTGGAAAGAACACCATGCAAGGAGCTGGGAGACTCAATGTCTATGTCTGCTTCTGCAATAGTATTCACTTGGACTGGTCACATAATAACTCTAGGTTTCAGTATTTCCACATGTAAAATGCAGATTTGTCTTAGATGTTCTTTAAAGGTCCTTTCAAACCTATAATTTTGATTTGTGTTTAAGACAAAAATATTCTGGTTCTGTCAAAGCCACTCAGAAGAAAGGCTTTAAGGGCTGTGTTAACGACACTGACACCTGAGCAGGAGATTCATTGTAACACATGGACAAAGCAGAGACTAGTGAGGCCATTCAATCCTCTACTTCTTCCAAGATATATAAATCCAATGCATTAGCAAGTGAGATATAAAGCCGAGAGCAGTATCAACTAGCTACCTTAATGACACAGTGACAGGTTTTTCCAAGTGGCAAGAGAAACGCATAACTAGGTAAACACAATTCCCCAGGGGTCTCTCGTGTTGCTTGGAAGCAGAGGCATTCACAGTTTTGTGCTCTACACTGTATTTTCATGGATGTTTGCAGAGTGAACAGATGGGGAAGGCAGAGGTAGTGTGTCCCTCTAGAGCAGAGAGCGGTTTGCTATCAAATAGATTAAAGATGTCGCAATGCAAAACAAAGGCTCGGCTGGTTTGCTTAAAGCCCATGATACATGATTGGGGTTTCTTCCCTAAGCTCAGGGTTCCTCTCCTATAATGCAACCCACTGCATATACAAATCAACTGGCCCTCATCACGTTGCCGTATGGGAATGGGGAACCACACAAGAAAACGATGATACTCTGGCCCTTACTGCTGCTGTGAGGAATAAACTGTCCTTTGTCTCCAACCCAGAAATCTTGAGTCTCTACCAGGATCCACAAAACTGTGGCAAACTAAGTTAGCTTGAAGGAGAGCAACACCTCAGATCCTGCACAGCAGTCCACAGCAATGGGGCTTCATCATGCACAGCTAGCTCTGTAGAGTTTGAAATAGTCTATTGGAAACATAAATGTTCGATTGGGAGCTGTCTAAATGTTCTCAATGTAATTTCTTAAGAAAGGTCTAAACTAAAAAGCAAGCCATGTCAGATTTCTTTTTTTTCTGAAAATTTTAGCTACCTTCAAAGTACCACTGGCTGTAGGAAGTGCAGGAAGCCAGATTTTTAAGGCAAAACATTCCTCCTTCCTTTCTTGGCTCCTGCTATGCCTAGATCAAACAAGGATCAGCAAAGACCAAAGGGAGGCTGGAACTTCTTTACTGCCTAGGCATTCAACAAGAACAAGTTAATTCTCTTTTAAAAAATAAATCATGCAAGTTTAATAGAAGTACTTACACTGCAAAGCCAGTTTAAAAGTACTGACACTGCAAAACCATTGCTCACACCTCCTACCAATCTAAAATAAAACATGTGATTATTAAAAACACTTGATTTATATTCAATGACCTGTCTTCATTTAGAGAAATGTTTGGGAAATATAGGCAAACTGATGATCCTTTGGCAAGGAATCAGAATCTACATAGGAATAGTAATAGAGAAATTTTTTTTTTTTGGATAGGGACGTTATCCAGACTTATTTTTAGATTACAATTATTTCAAAAATGTTATAATACTATAATAGAGAAAATACAGCTACAAAAGACTGTATAAGCCATTATGAGTATTTACTCTTGCAACACTCACATGAAGCAGGTATCATAAATCACTTTAGAGACGGAAAACAGAAATTAAGTAACTTACCAAGATTTTGGAAACAGAACTAAACTATTTATTTATTATAACTCTTAATGTCAGATAATCCCTTTCCTAAAGAAACAATTTCCTGACTACAATATTAGATAATAATATAAGGTTCAAATTAAATTAAAGTTTTAAAAAGTAAAAGCAACATGAGTATAACAATTTCTAGATACAATGAATTACATTAGTCCCAAATTCAAATGTAAAAAATCTCAAAGAGGACTTCACAGTGGTAGGCATATAGCAAAAGCTCAGTAAGTATTCATTGAATTAAAAAAAACACACACACAAAAAAAACCCCATAAAACTAACGTCCAGCATTAGATGTAAGACAAATAGTTTCAAGCTAAAAGATACACAGTTTGTCCTGCTTTCTGTGTTCATTTTCCAGGAAAATGTCCATACACTATGTACTGCAATTCCTGAACACATCCATACGTTTGTCAACTAGCCAGTATGAGAAGCGAAAAAAGACCTTTCAGACTTTGCTACTATAACTTTAGGTATTTGGCTGTATTGGAAGGAAGTTGAAATGAGGGGTGGGGGACAATCAAAAAGGACTTGGCTATCCTAGATTACAGAGAACCATCTGTTTCAGAAAATCCTCAGGAGTTAGGACCCATAGACCCACGGCAGATGAATTACTCTCGGAAACAATGCTCTGCCAGTCTTGCGAGGACAGTGCAGTGGAATGAACACGGGCTCTTCACATGCACAAGCTGGGAGAGCCACTTACTGGCTGTGTAACTCCAGCTCTCTAATGTATAAACATCCAGACTTTTACCAGTTTTAAATGTAACAGAAAAGAAGGTGATAGGTATGAATGTATCATTAAATGAACCATATTTTTAACATAAGAAAGTATTCCTCAAATAGCATAGCCAAGAGAAATAACCAGGTATGTTACTATAGTATATATTTGAATATTTCAGGTTGTGTAACATAAACTTATCCCAACAACAAACAGGCAATTTTGCTTCTTAATATTCTCTTGTATGTTTTCAGTTCAGTACATTATTTGGTTCAGGAAAAAACTCAATCCATGAAACTTATTTCAGCGGGACAGAAGTGAGGCAGCCTGAGGTGGTAGGCTAATACTACTGGAAAGTATTATTGAAAACAAATTGTCTTTCTTTCTTTGATTCCATGGGCCATTCTAAAAGACATTAGTCTAAAAAATTTTATTCTCGAGAAGTTTGAAAAACCAGAACGTTTTCAATAACATCTTCATTATTATCAACTTCACTAGCTCAGAGAAGCAGCAGGTACCTGCAAAATGTGGCCAGAGACGAATCAACTTCTGTGAAGTCTCAGAATGGTGGGTGCCAGAACTAAGCTTCAAATCCCAGATGCCAGTCAATCGTCTAAGAATAAGTCACTAGGTATTTATTAGAAGTCTACGGTGTGCCTACTGGGAGCTACTCTCTGTAAAGGAATGCAAAGAAATCTAAGACAAGTCTTTTACCTCCAGTAATTACTACTTTGCTTAAACAACAAGACTTGCAACTTCAGGCCAGGCCAGTGTGTCACAAGGTCAAGACTCTGAAGTTCTCTCTGTCCCACACTCACCTGAGAGAAACCAGGCCACCACAGCCATATTGGCTAACACGTGACTTTCTCCTTTCCTGGCCTTTCCTCCCTGCTCCTGCCCTAGGAACTAGCCCTGGGCCAGAATTGACAGAGACCCAGGGGCTGCTACAAAGAGATGAACAGGGCCAGTTGGGTTGTTTCTCTTTTTAAAGTGAATACGGAAATATGATACAACTGTGCTAAAGCAGCTGGGTCTAAAGTAAAAAGGCCTAGGAGTTAGCTGTGGGGGTGACCGGGGGGTGGGTGGGAGCAGGGGCCTGACCACTGCAGATTCAAGATAGAACAGGACAGAAAGGTGGGAAGCTGATGGGAAAAGCCCCACAGAGAGGTGATACCAGGAAGTGTCTCGACTTTCCTCTAGTTCTAGACCACACTTATCCAGATGGGACTGTCGCTGTGAGCAGCGGGTATGTGCCAAGGAGGAATGGAAGACTAAGAGCACAGGGAGGGCAGGGCCCACCCAGAGCATGTCCCTGTGGGCAGAGTCCCTCCGCCTTCGCACTACTGGCATGTTGGGTGGGATAATTCTTCATTGTCCTGTGCATTATAGGCCACTTAGCAACGTCCCTGGCCTCTACCCACTACATATCAGTAGCAACTTCCTCCCTTGTGGCAGCAACAACAAAAAACCAAAAACCCTTCCTCTAGACATTGCTAAATGTCCTCTGGGGAATCATCCACAGTGGAGAGCCACTGCTCCAAGGAGGTTGAATTTTAACCTGCTAGCAAAGGGAAGCTGTTTAATGATTTTAAGCATAGGGAGCAATATGATCAGATATACGAGTGCTTTTCAAAAGGGTGCAGCAATGTACAGGTTGACAGTGAAGGGGCAAACAGGGAGGCACAACGGCCAGGCAGACCAATGACACAGTTTTGGTGACCATCGTGAACATGGGCACCAACACAGCCATAGTAGAGACAGAAAAGAGGGTCTGAATGCAAGTGACAATGGTGCGTTAGACAGAATTCCTGTGCCCAATCAGATACAGCATTTGAGGGAACAGGAGAAATGGTAAGAATTACTTGTAGGTTTCTGGCTTGGCAATTTAGGTGGCTGTCGGGAGAACCATTACCTAGTACGGGGAATACAAAAGGAAGAATAGGTTTAAAAATGGGTACAGTCTTAAAAAGAATAAAAGTTTGAGGTAAGTGTAGGATATCCAGGCAGCAAGGTTAGGAGTTAGGGTTCAGCTAGTCAGTGCTTATACAGGACACAGTATGTGCCAGGCTCTTTACCAGTATTAACTCACTGAATCTTCACCTTACCCATTGAGATAAGACAGCAACTACTGTCGCCCTACCTCACGGATGGGGAACCTGTACATTTCTCTAAGGATCCACAGCTAGTAAGTTTGGGAGCTGGCATTGCAAACTCAGCGTCTGTGATCTTAGCCACTACACCGTACTGCCTGTCTCTGGAAAAAAGAGAAAGATCAGGAGCATCAATGTAGATTTGGATGGTTTCCCATATACAAGTGCATAGTAGGGGACGTCACAGGCATACAAGTGAACTCCTAGGGAAGATGAGCAGAGAAGAAGAAAACACTCTAGGATGAACTACTGGAGAAAGCATCTGTTAAGCCCAAGGTGAAGGAGGAGCCAGAGGAAGGAGCTGGAACGGGGGATGACACAGGAGGCAAGAGCGGGAGTCCTAAGGGCAGGAAGTAATGATCTCTTTGCAACTTGCACAGTCTCTTGCATGGAATGTACTTTTAATAAATATTTTAATTGAATTAATGACCCTATAATCCCAAATAATATCACATATCCATGCTTCTAGCCTATTCAAAGTTTTTATAATTGAGCAAAACCCAGATCATGTTTGTGACTTTTCTAAAATACTAGAATACCAAGAGCCCATGGAAGACACATCGTCACTAGATATGAAATAGCTTAGACACCCTATGAAATCATTCCTTACATTTATGTCCAGCTAAGAAGGTTTCAAAAGCTTTATTCACATCCTACTTTCACAGCAATGAAACATGTTACTCTGTTTTGCATTTTGCTGGAGATCACATGACATATTGGCTCTTCAAAGTTTTGCAACTGACGGATACAAAATTGTGTAGTCTCTTCCTGAAAAGTGGATTTAGAAAATATGTATATGAAAGCTGATTACTTCTCACTTGAAGGAGTTACTAGAGCATCTGGTGACTCTTGAGTTGCACTGCTATAACACATCTCCTGTGTTTGTTACACATTCCTTACCATGCTTTACAAGTCTATATCCTAAACACAAACATTTAGCAGAAAATGAGTTTCCTCAAGATACAAAAAAGCTGGGCCCCATTTCTAATTTGAGACAAGTGTTTTCTAAGGGAATAAATCTTGAGTTCTAGGCCCAAATTCGAAATGCTTTCCAAACTTTAATGTGTGTACAAACCATTTGGGGATCTCGTTAAAATGAAGATTCTGATTCAGTGGGTCTGAAGCTGGGCCGATAGTGTGCATTTCTAACAAGCTCCCTCCTGGATGACATACTGGCTGCTCCACTATGGCCCCTGGACCAGAAGCTCTCGCCTCGTTTGGGAACTTGTTAGAACTGCACACCCCTCAGTATGACAAACAGAGCACACTAATATCATCTGCTGAAATTGATGACTCTCGAGATTTACATGAAATTGTTTCCTTTAAATCCATTTATGACTCACTCATTCACATTTTCTTTTTTTGTTATTATTGAAGATCAAATCGTCTTTCCTCTCTATTGCTTTCATTATCCTAAACTGTGGCTCTGGTAATGAAGCCCCTCCACAAGAAGGCCCCACCAGGTTCTTTAAGGTTTGTCTCCTGTAATCCCTGTACACGC